>NW_021703771.1:25374429-25384484 GCF_005190385.1 Monodon monoceros | reverse complement strand
TTTTTTTTTTTTTTTTTTTTTTTTTTTGCGGTACGCGGGCCTCTTACTGTTGTGGCCTCTCCCGTTGCGGAGCACAGGCTCCGGACGCGCAGGCTCAGCGGCCATGGCTCACGGGCCCAGCCGCTCCGCGGCATGTGGGATCTTCCCGAACCGGGGCACGAACCCGTGTCCCCTGCATCGGCAGGCGGACTCTCAACCACTGCGCCACCAGGGAAGCCCAGATCAGAATTTTCTTATCAGAATTTTGAAAGCAAAATGGACCATGATGACAGTAGGCCCTTGAAGTTAGACCCACAGAGTTGAGGAAAAGCCTAAGGCTATTTCTCATGTACTGGCGATTGTTTGAATAGAAAGCTGAAGAGTTATCAATTTCATACCTTTATTAAATATAGAGTTTATTTTTAGAGAATATGCACCAATAAAATTTCTGAGACTGCCTTATATCAATGAGAAATATCTTTAATGTACAAGTCATTTATTTCACAATACTCTTCTGTAATTACCATATTTGGAAATCAGTAGTGATAAAATTACCAAAATATGTTGGTCATAAAGTGCTTTTAATTACAGATATGAAAAGTTTGTATATGAGTATCATTATATACATATGTGTATATGTATGCACATTTTCATATATAGGATACATATGTATTTATATTTAGGTACTGTAGATGAAGAACTATAGTATTTTCTTACATGAAAAATTACTTCAAATAAATATTAAGAGGATATATTTTATATATGTATATAAATATAAAGTGTGTATCAATTTTTATAAAAATAATTTGTTCTTTTATAATTTTCGAACATTTTGCTTTTTTATCCCAAGCAGTTTTAAGGCCAAAAGACTAGGTATTAACTAACTAACTTAATGATGACCATTTAAATAAAAATTCAGGGAATTGAAACTAATATTTTGATGGGTTTTGTTTTATTAACAAGTATATTATATATAACCAATGTTTTTATGTCCCGTGATTTTATATATCTCCAAAATCCTGTGCAGACACACAGAACAAGATGTAATGAGAGAACTTGGTTGCATTTGGAAATTATTTTAATAAAATAAAATAACACCTCAGAATACCATAAGCAAAATTATGCTTATTTGAAAGAATAGTTTGAATTCATTGGTATCAGAATTTATCTTACTGATATTGATATATTGAAAATTATCAAAAATTAATAACTGACGTTTAAGTTACTCTAATATAGGATGGTTTCACTAGTTTGTTTGTCTTTTTTTTTTATCATTTGGCATTTTGTGATGGTTCTCCCTTAGAGAACTGCAATAGATATTGCAAGCAGTAGTCAAAAAAAAAACCAGTCTGATCTTAATGTATGTATTCAACTTCGCAAAGTTCTGAAAGATACTTTCACACTTTAATTTGAGAGAATAATTATCCTGGAACAACAACAAAAAAAATTTGCATCCTAGAGGAAATTTTTAGATAATTGAGAGTTGTACTTTATACGTTAAACCAGAATTTAATAGGTACCTAAAGGCTGGGAACTGTGATAAATAGTGAGGACATTTCGTTGTCAAAACCAAGCATGTCCCTCCAACCTTATGGAGCATACAGTGGGGGAGACAGACATTCATCAAATAATTATACTAATGCGTGTCAATTTCCACCTCTAAACTGCTGTAAATGGAAATTTTCTAATTCCATGAGAACACAAATAGATTGGGTTGTATTCAGTCAGAGAAGTTGGAAAAGATACTCTAAGAGGAAAAGTCAGAATGATGTTTCACCTCAGTGTGAACAGGAGTTTGTCACAGCTGAGGAACAAAAGGAATATAGGTTGCACAGAATGGGGGAATATTTATACATGGTGAGGCCGGAAAGATAGATGGAGGTCAAACAGTAAGTTATGTTAAGGTTTCGGTCCTTATTCTAAAGTCATGGAAAGCCAATTTTTAACAGCTGTCATTAGATATAATTTGCATACTATAAAATATACCCATTTCAAGTGTATAATTCAATGATTTTTGGTAAATTTAAAGAGTTGTGTAATCATCACCACAATAAAATATTAAAATTTTAATATTAAAATATCACCATTACCCTAGTAAGATCCCTCCTGCCCATTTTCAGTCACTCCCCATTCCTACCCCCAGACCTAGCCAGCTACTAATCTAATTTTCATCTCTATAGCAGTGGTTCCCAACCTTTTTGGCACCAGGGACCAGTTTCATGGAAGACAATTTTTCCACCGACAGTAGGAGACGGGGATGGTTCTGGCAGTAATGTGAGCAATGGGGAGCGGCAAATGAAGCTTCCATTCACTAGCCTGCCGCTCACCTCCTGCTGTGCGGCCCAGTTCCTAACAGGCCTCGGACCGGTACTGGTCCTCGGCCCGGAGGTTGGGGACCACTGCTCTGTCTTTCTAAACATTTTATATAAATAGAGTCATACAATGTGGGTCTTATGCATCTGACGTCTTTCAGTTAGCACAATGTTTTTTGAGGTTCATTCATGTTGTACCATGTAGCAAGTCCATTCCTTTTTATGAATTGAATATATAATGAATATATACTGTTCCCTCGTATATATTCCATTTTGTTTGTTTACCAGTTGATGGATCTTTAGGTTGTTTCCACTTTTTGGCTATATGAATAACATTGCTATAAACTTTCATGTTAATGTCTTCGTGTGGACCTATGTTTTCATTTCTCCAGCATAGACAACTAAGAGTGGAATTACAGGGTCATATGGTAACTTTATATCTAACTATTAAAAGAATTGCCGAACTGCTTATCGAAAGTGGCTATTTTACATTTCCACCAACAGTGTATGACAGTTCTAGATTTTCCCACATCCTTTTCAACACTTGTTATTATCTGTCTTGTTGACTGTAGCCATTCTAGTTGATATCAAGTATATTGTATCTTAATGTGTTTTTAATTTGCATTTCCTTAATGACTAATGAAAATGAGCATCTTTTTATACAACCTTCAGGAAATTTGACTTTTGAATGAGGAGAAGTGGCTTGCAAAAGGAAAGAGAAGAATTATCCAGACAGATAGAGAAAAACTAGAAGAATGTGTCATGCGAGCCAAGGATAAAATGAGGAAAAGTTAACAATATTAATGCTGTTGAGAATACAAAAAAGATGAGGATTGAGAAAAGTACTTCACTGTGATTAGATGAGGGCATCAGTGGCTTATCCAACCAACTGGATGGAATGAGGTGGACTGAAGCCAGACTAGAGAAGGTTGGAGCATGAATGGGTTTTGAAGAAAGGGAGAAAAAGAATCTAGACAAGTTTTTTGGCATATTTGGCTGTAAAGGGAAGAAGAGTGATTCCCTGGCAGATGAAAGGGGATATAGGCTTGAGAAATAATTTTATTTGCACGGGAGAAATCTGTAAAGTCTATTAGGCAGAATCCAATGGAGAGGAAGAGATTGGTTACGTAAAAGAGAAAGGGTAATTTGTATGTAATAAATGTATCCCTTTACTTAGCATGTACTAAGTGGCTAAAATATGCATGGTGGTGTGTTCCTTGCTAGTACTGTCAATCAATTTGAGACTCTCTATTTCACCTAGGAATTCCTCGTGTCAAATGGCTAAATGGAATAATGTCATTAAAAGGTGTTGTTATAAAAAGTTCTCTTTAGTTAACATGTTATTCATGCTGTCTAGTAAATGGCTTCTCTCCAGGAAAATCTGTTTAAATCACCTGATATGACCTTTTCAGACTTGACCATTGTACTGTTCAGGTTTTCTACAACTATCTGGTCCTATAAGAAAAAGCCTTACCTGGGCTCCCCTGGTGGCGCAGTGGTTGAGAGTCCGCCTGCTGATGCAAGGGACACGGGTTCGTGCCCCGGTCCGGGAGGATCCCACATGCTGTGGAGCGTCTGGGCCCGTGAACCATGGCCGCTGAGCCTGCGCGTCCGGAGCCTGTGCTCCACAACGGGAGAGACCACAACAGTGAGAGGCCCACGTACCCAAAAAAAAAAAAAAAAAAAGGCTTACCTATAATAGTTCCCCGATGTGACCAAACAAAGAAAAAAATTTTTCTCACTTCACTCTTAAACTTGCCAGATAAATATTTAGTGATATCATAAATATCTCTCAAGTCCCAGTTTACATAACCTTACTTTTTATCCATGATCTGGTGCCTTCACTTAGGAATCTGAATCACTTTCCTTCATCCTTTCTGTTCTATATTCAGAAGAGAAATTAATTGAGGAGGTTGGAAGTGTAGGAATCAAGTTAAGTGAATGATCTCCCTTTCTCTTGCTATTGGGAAGATGAGGGTGGCAGACACTGCCGGTTTCCTCCTTAATATCAAGTTCTTTCTTCTTATTTACTATCGTTTTTTTAGGGCAGCAGTACACCCAGCTTAAATTTTAGAAATCCATGTCCAACCTAGGGAATAAGATGAATGAGACAAAAGCAAAAGACTGCTAGAGCTTGCTGGAATAGTTGGCTTTCCTTATTTAGACCCGGAGCATTCCACACTGCCTTTTCATTGCAAGCCTGCAACATGGATATGATTGCTGTAGCAGCGGCAATTGCAATGCATTGCAACCATGAGGGAAAGGCCAGGAGAATCATCTTTACATCCTTGAGCCACTGGACAAAATATAGCAACTGCTCACCTGTGAAGTATATTCCTTTTTGCATGAGAAAAGTAAAAGACAATTAAACCCTTGTTTATTGGGGTTTACTTACTTGCAACAAAACAAACTAACTTAGAAGTGAGCAAACTTTTTCTGAAAAGGACAAGATAATAAAAATTTCCTGCTTTATAGGCCATATTTTCTCTGTTATAATTCCTCACCTCTGATATTTTAGCACAAATAGCACCCATAAGCCATATGTAAACAGATGGATGCAGCTGTGTTCTAGTGAAATTTTATTTGCAAAAACAGGTAACTAGCCAGATTTGGCCCAAGGCCATAGACCCCTGCTCTAACTGATAAAAGGTGAAACTAGGGATGTATTGTCCTTGTATTTATGTTCTAGTTAGTTATTGAGATGGTTATTTCCTGGTGGCTGGAGACTATTTAGGACTAAAGTCAAAATTCCCTATAAGGAAGATGAGGGCAGTGGCAGAAGCCTAGCAAATATTGATCAGTTTCTGTCTCTGGCTAAGAGACATCAGAATTTTGGCAGGATTCTGGAAGATTTTAATTCTTGTATTGAAGTACCTGTATTAAATAGTAATAGCAAAAACATTTTTTTCATCCTATTGGTTTTTCTGTTTTCCGTAGTTACTAGTATTGAAGCAGAATTGTTTTTAACTCATTTTCTGAACAAATGTACATATTTTAACAACATTCTGGGTCAAAATGTGTTTGTTGGCTAACCTGGCAATCTAAATGCTTTTTTTGATACTGATTCTATGGAAAATGAAGTCCAAGTTACAAACAACTAAACTACAAATTAACTTTTGAAACCAAACTTATTCATAAATTGGTAACTCTCCCTGTATATAACTATTTAATTATAAGCCAGATTTTCCCAATGTATAAAAGTGACTCTTTGGGTATTAATTGGCTACTTTAGGAAACTGCATTAATTTTCTCTTGGTACTAAAATATTATTTAGTAAATTAATGCCACGTGGCACCATCGGCATTATACAGGTTTAGGAAACTTAAGGCAGTTTTCATTTATGCCTGACTTCCTAGGCAATAGCAACAACTTTCAAATACAAGCTGCAAAGCTAGTTGAAATGTATTTAGGAGACTCTATTAAACTACGTACTTAGTTTGTAGTAGGTTCTTGAAATAAAGTAATAAATCTTGACTGGTGTTGAGAACTTATTATTAAGCAATGTGAATCTCTTAAGTTTATGCACTTCAGAGATGAAATGTATTCAGAGTACCTGGAGCAATTGGGATGATAACATTTTTTAATTGCACATTTTAAGTGAGATAATTTTAGTGAGGTTTTTTTTTGTTTTTTTTGCGGTACGCGGGCCTCTCACTGTTGTGGCCTCTCCCGTTGTGGAGCACAGGCTCCGGACGCACAGGCTCAGCAGCCATGGCTCACGGGCTCAGCCGCTCCGCGGCATGTAGGGATTTCCCCAGACCGGGGCACGAACCCGTGTCCCTTGCATCGGCAGGAGGACTCTCAACCACTGCGCCACCAGGGAAGCCCTATTTTAGTGAGCTTTGAGATACTTTAGGTTTCCTTCTTTTTCTGCTCCTCCACCTTCTCCTTCTTCTCCTCTTCCTCCTCATTACATTCTTCTTCCTCCTTCTTTTCCTTCTTGAATAATCAAACTTATAATAGAACAGAGAATTAAAATCAAATTAGTTGCGAGGAGCACTAGAGTGATGATTTCTGCAAAAAATGTAAAAAAATAAGATAAAACCACTAATGAAGAACAATAGCTGCAAAACAATATTTTTAGATAATATTTAAGAAAATAGATTGATTTGGATACATACAAGTTTTAGGTAGGCCTAGAAAAAATACAGTCAAAAATAATTCATACCAGAGTAGAAGACACAAGCAGGAAAAGTAAAATAAAAAGAAACTGTAAAGTGGAAAAGGATGAGATTGATAGCAGCCAGAATATAATGAAATTGGCTGTTCTCTTCAACCGTTATCAAGAACTTGGGATAGAGTAAAAGAATGGTGTAACAGGGAACTGTCACACTTACTTTTGCTGTATTATGTTTTGTATTGTATCACTTTAAACACATTCATATCTCTTTGTAAAGAGATATACCCTCAATTATATATCATGTAATAAAGTAGCTTTCAAAAAAATTTTAATGTGTTTATTAAAAGTAATTCATAGGGCTTCCCTGGTGGCGCAGTTGTTGAGAGTCCACCTGCTGATGCAGGGGACACGGGTTCGTACCCCGGTCCAGGAAGATCCCACATGCTGTGGAGCAGCTAGGCCCGTGAGCCATGGCCGCTGAGCCTGCGCGTCCGGAACCTGTGCTCCGCAAAGGGAGAGGCCACAACAGTGACAGGCCCGCGTACCACAAAAAAAAAAAAAAAAAAAAAAGTAATTCATAGATGCACGTTGTATATCTGTACTTTGGTATATTTATACACAAACACACATGTGAAACCAACATTTTATGAAACCATATCACTATATGCAGTAAACTCAATTTTTATGGTTTCATTCATTTTTTAAAAAACTTTGGTTGTAACACATTATACTCATTTTATGATGATGAGAAATGGTGGTGTACTGGAAAAGGACTTGGGAGTTAAAAATGCAGTGTAGTCACATAGTAAGCACACAGCTGGCATTCAGTAATGTAAGTTTATTCTAATGGGAATTCTGAATATACATTATTAATGTCCTGCTTCAAGGCAAATCTCATGTCTCCTCTTTCTTTAATATTCTTTCTATTAACAATGTTCCTCTTAATAAACAACCTACATGTTATTTAAATAAATGCTATACTGCCTCTGAAAAGTAAATGGAATCTTTGGAATTCCAGAATGTTATAATATACAGAATAATATTTTAAACATTGTGTAGATATTTAGCAAGAGGAGCTAATGAGCTTACTTAGCCACATAGTTATATATGTAAATATTAGTATATGTTATTACATAATTTAAGAATCATTCATATGTGTTCATGATACATATAATAGTATATAAATTAAAATTATTTATCTAAATGAGGGACTACATTCATCTCATATTGTAAGGAAGTATAGTTACAGTATATTGAATTAAATATTTAGACAGTCTGTGTTTAATATAAATTAATGGAAAGAATATTCATGTTGTAAAGAATGTAAATAGATAACTATGAAAATTATAATTAAAGATAGCCATAACACAAGGATTTGGACTAAATCAACATTTCAAAAATTGTCGACTGGTATTACAATATTTTTCTGATTGAAATACAACATGATTCTCTATTTATAATAAAACATGTTCCAAGGTCAAAGAAAATGTTCACAACTGAAAAGCTTATTCTGATGACATGTAAAGGAGGTTTTGGTCATTAACAAATGTGTATACACACACATGTATATCTTATTCTTAATAAAGGTTTATTTTCATTATTGAAAAGGTCTGATTGTGGGCTATAGCTATCCCATACTTCCTTATAAATCATTTCTATAAATAGTTCATCATTAAAGTGAGACTATAGTCACATAGTTGACCTTATAAATAGGTAGCCTTTAGCTCTAGATTCATGGAAAATTAGAGATGGAGTCAGATTACTTGATAGACCACATGTGAAAGTATGTGTTTTTTTTTCTAAAGCAATCAAAATATTAGTTTCCCCACCACCCAAAATAGAAGAGATTGCTTCATCTGTATTTTTCTCTCAACTTAATATGTAATATTTTTAAAAGAATGTGTGTTGTTGGACCTCTTCCCATTTTGGTAGTTATTTCATTTTTTTACAATGATACGTTCCTTCTAAATTACTTAACCTTAATGTCTTTCTGTTTAGCTGGTGTATATAAAATAGAGAGTATAAATTATGGAAATTGGTCATTTCTAAATGACTGAAATTGAATAAAACCTGTCAATATTTAAAAGCCTAACGTTTGCCAGCATTTATTATAGACAGCCCTGGAATTCCACATTGAAATGACAATTTATGTTCCTGCCAAAGCTTCAGAGGAATTGATCTCAGGCTAGCTGTACAGCAGCTTCATCTCAGGACCATTTGAAAAATAATGATGCCTGAATCTGATCTCAGGATCAGAGTATTCCGGAATGAGTCCCAGGCATCAGTAAGTCTAATACAGACAAACTAAGTATAGGATAATAATAAATATACATATATATATATATATGTATTTCTTACCATGTCGCAGGAGTGGTTTTAAGTATTTAAATACTGATTTCCAGAACAATTCTATTTATGAAGTATGCACTCTGATTAAAGCTATTTTAAAGCTGAGAAAACTGATGCTCAAGAAGTTTGTTTCCTTGTTCAAGATTGCACAATTTGCAAATAAACGCTGGAACCTAGGTGCACACCCAGTAGACTAGCTCATGAGCCCATGCTCTTCAGTCCTTGGCTCTATTGCTTTTCCAAATGTCCTTCCTTCAAGGAGCATCAGAATAGCTGAGGAGATAAACAACTATGAAATAATTAAACATTACATTGTGTAGTACTGTCAGCAAGGGAAATAGGATTTGGGGGAAAAAATAATAAAATAATTCTGTATTAGCCGAAGCAGAGGAAGAATGATTCAGTGAGTTGTAACTTTTTTGTGGAGGCCACTAGAGAGAAAATAATGGATCCAATCTTGAACCTGGCTCTGTTATTATTTAAGATAATGGGAGAGGACTATAGTTATTTATAAGCATCTGGTCAAATATATCAGTAGGACATCCACAGAATGGAATACAACACAGCTGATTAAAGAGTGATACAGATATGTATATGTTGAATGATACAAGTTATAAAATACAAGACAAATGAAAAAATCAGGGTTTTGAACTATTAGAATAATATCATCCCTGTTTTTAAAATATACATACTTTCATATATATCTAGACTATTTTTGTGAGGATACCAAAGAAACTACTAAAAGTAGTTGCTTTAGGGAAGGGTAACTTTGTGACATGGGAACCAGGTTCAGAGGAAGTGTCCCTTTTCATTATATTCTCTTTTCTACCGTTTGAATTTTGTTGCATATAATATGTATTTGCCATTTTTAAAAAAGTAATTTTAAAAATCGCTGCTCAGATTGACCTCTTCTGGTATCTGCAGGTTCTAGAACTCCTACCTATTGAATAGATCCCTAAGGGTCTTTTCATCATTATGGCCCATCATGGATTCTCAACAAATGCTAAGTGTGTGACTTAGCTTTCCTGCTTCTAGTGCCTGCTCTCAAGAAGTGCCAGCACCTAGAATTATTGCAGCGTAGTTGACAAAAGATAGGGATTAGAATTTGAAAAACATGATTGAATACAAAATCTGCCCCTTTCTGAGTGGATGCTACTTAATTTCTGTAACCCTTAGCTTTTCCACCAATGAATAGAACAACACTACCTACCTGCACGGTTGCAGTAGGGAAGAAAGGAGGTATATATTTATTTATTTATTTATTTATTTATTTATTTATTTATTTATTTATTTAT
>NW_021703771.1:25183186-25374419 GCF_005190385.1 Monodon monoceros | reverse complement strand
TATTTATTTATTTATTTATTTATTTATTTATTTATTTATTTATTTATAGCAAACTGTAAGTTTCTATAGAAATGCCACCATGCCCTGCATCGAGTAAATGCCAAACAAACATTTGTTGAGTAGAACTGAGCTAGTAAAAAAGTATTAACTGTTGATTGAAAAGATAGGTGACATGTATGACTCAATATCAAGGGCTCCTTAACCCTGCTGGATTGTCATGTTCGATTATCATTTAGTTATTCCTCTGTGGGTAGGACTGGTGTGAATAGTACAGCTAGTTCTGGGCAGCTGCCTAATTTATACCTACTGTTTTTACAATATTCTATTCTATTTACATCGATAGTTACAATTACATTGTAATTCTATGAAAATGCAAATGCACCTGGAGTTACAAATTAACGGCCTCATCAATTCACATTTTAGTCAGTACTTAAGCAGAGATGAGCAGAAGTCCAGATATGTTTTTAGAACCAATTGCCACAGTGGCTTTCTCCACAACCTTCAGCTCTTTGCTCTTTAAAGCTCTTTACATAGACTTTCCAGGAAGTGCGAACTCCTATTGTAATTAATTAAACATCCAAACAATTGGTTACTAATCATCTGATGATGACAGAGGAAACTTTATTTTCAGAAAGATGTATTAGCAGATCATTTTTGCAAAGATGTTGTGACTGTTGCTTTAAAGAACAGCGCTGTCCTTAGTTGATCAAGTAGCAGAGTAGTGACGTTTGTTGTTCTGTGAGGAGTGTTATTACCCTACCGAAACGATATTGACTTTACTCACAATATATACTTGACTTGGCACCCCAATCACGATGCTTTCTTTTTCCTGCTTTGTCAGTTCAATATCATTCATTTTTTGTTACAGATCTTTCAGATCTTATTTTTTAGCTCTTATTCAAGTTGTCTTTTCAGTAATTGTTCTTAAATATATTTAGAAATCCATTCTGTGATATGTCATGTATTATATTGTGTATTTTACATTTTTGAATAAAACATCATCATTCTAATTGGTAGGTCATAGCTGGCAATGCAAAGAGCATAATTTAATTTTGAGAAAGATCAATTCATTTCCCACTGATTTTTTCAACTGCTTATTATAGAATGAGATTTATGTTTGTTTTAGCCACAAACCATCTTTCTCTCCAAACAAAAAAAATTTGACGGGTACGTATTGCAAATGGATTGCTCATAATTCCTGCAGACTCAATTGCCCTTAATCCCTGTGCTTTAATTTTTAGATAAAATTTTATATTTATTGTTCATGATATATTACTGACCCTTTTTTGTTCACAGCCAGTAAATTGAAGTTTAGTGAAATCACGTTAGAATTTTTTACTTATTCCTAAATACCCTAAAAATTGAATTGATGTTACATGATACTCCACTGGATCATGTATACTTTTGGTCTACTCTTTTGTTATTGGAATAAATTTACATGTGTTTTTATACGTTTGTCCTGTAGTGCAAAAATGAAACACCTATGGGGAAGAGTAAGAAAGCTAAAAGTTGTGTATTATAAAATCCTAAACTCCTAATAATACACACATTTGTTATTTCAAAGGATGACAAAAATGAACTCCATACTATAAAGCAGCAAAAGTGTTCGGTAAAAGTCTATTATTCTATAATTGTCAGATTTGCATTTGATTGTGTTCTAAAGATTTCTTCATTTTCACTTTTTGTATTTACCTAATGGAAACCTAACAAGTGTCAATAGATGTAACAATTTGAGGTGTGGTAAAAGGTCATTTCATACTTCTTGACCTATCTTTCCTGATTGTATTATTTAGAAATACAAACATTATTTTTCCACTCACCATTCTTTGTTGAAATTTAGTGGGAGAATTTGTGTAGTGAAAATAATGACTAGTATAAATAAATTACTTTTAAAATCCAAAATCAAATTCATGAACTTCATTGAAGTATTACCACCAAAAAAAAAAAAAAAATTCTTCCAGATGTATGATGGAGAGTTCTTTTTTATAAGGCATTGTGTTTTGAGTCTTAATCAAGATCAAAATTCCTTGATTCCATGTTATTTCAACATAAATTTCAACATATCACATTATTAAACTATCCTATCACTAACCTTTTTTCATAGACTTTGTTAAAATTCCAGTAAGTCTATTCTTTCTTTACTGTATGTATTAGTTTTCTATTGCTACCATGAATAGTTACCACAAAAACTTCAAAACAACACTAATTTCTTATCTCCCAGTTCTGTGGGTCAGAGGTCTGGGCATGGCGGGGCTCAGCTGGAGCCTCAATTGCCAGCCTCTTGGGCTGAAGTCAAGTTGTCAGATGGGCTGGGCTCTTATCTGGAGCCTCTAGGGAAGATCCACTTCCAACCTCATTGATGTCAGAATTCCAGGCCTTTGTGCTGGTAGCATTGAGGTCTCCATTTCTCTGCCTCTGTCACCTAGGGCATGTCTTTGATCCTTAAAAGCTGCCCCCATACCTTACGTTCCCCAAGTGACTCCTCCAGCAGTGGCGGGTTGATTCCTTCTCATGCTTCAGATCTCTCTGGCTTCACCTTTCGCAAAATCTGTCTAGCCCTGGCTGGAGAAATCTCTCTGCTCATAAGGACTGATGTGATTAGATTGGACCCGCTTGAAAAAGTCCAAGATAATATCTTTATTGTAAGGTCTATCACCTTAATTACATCTGCAGTGTCCCTTTTGCCTTGTAATGTTGCATATTCATTCATACATTCCAGAGATTAGAGTATGGAGTTTGGAGGGCCATTCGCTTACTATATTATGTTTTAAAATTGTCTTTTCCTCACTTTGTGCTAGGAAATGTTTCCATACATATAGGTAAGCTTAACATTTTGGAGGGCATAGGGTGAGGGGGAATGGAGCCCTTATGAGTACATTTCATCTTGTAACTTAAATATAATTTTTGTACTTGGATTTTAATTAAAAATTGATTAAGATCAAAACTCATGCATGAGTGCTTGAAGCTCAAAATCTCGAAAATGTTGACTGGTTCAGGTCTGTACATAAACCCACCATTCTTACTGATTATTTTTTAGTTCAGAGCCTCATACTAAACGATCCTAGCCCAAAATTTACATTTTAGCCTGTTATTTGACTTTTGCTTTTCTGTTGCATCAACTTTGTTTTTATACTGTTGAGATTTACCACTTTAAACCACAGAAACCATTTCTGTATTTCCTAAGATCGCCTTTCACTGTCATTTGTATAGACTCCAGATATGTCCCCAATAATTCTTGAAAATATTTAAGGGCAAAACGTTCCATCTGTTTCTTCAGTTGAAATTAATTTTTATATCAGAATGTTTCTAGAAACTTAGGTGAGAAATTAATCTGTTAATCACTTTTTAGAAACCCTACTACAAATTCATGTTTAAAAGCTTGCCTCTCTGAATTTGTTTTCTTACATTTTCCAGTGCAGGGAATTTACTATTGTCGGTTACTATTTATTAGCATCACATTAATTCCAATTACAAAAGATTTTATTTAACTTTGATAATTATGAAAATTATAAATGTCATAATACCTTATGGGTTGTTAAGTATGTATATAATTTAATTAGTTGTATGCATATTCTTTTCAAAATGAATTCAGATTGTAGCTAATTGAATATTTTGGTGTAAGAGCATATTCTTAGTGAAATTGTTACAGTGGGATTAATTTAGCAGATCAAATATATTAACCATAGAAATCAGTTTTTTAATATTTCTTTCAATTTTACTTTTATGTATAACTTCATCTGCAAATCATGACTGTTAGAATCTGATTAGCTTTAGAGATATTTTTGTTTATAAACTGTATATCTTATGAATTATATATTCTCTATGCCTGAGATATTGAAACTCAAGGGAAAATATTATCAATTTTTATGTACCAAAGTGTTGTATTTGAAGGACATAGGTAGGGAAAGATTTTTCCTATCATGCAATTTATCTATTCTCAAGGGCCATGTGCTAGTACTTCTGTTTCTGACTCTTTTAAACGTGTGGCTTGATACAGTATTAGCAAGGGATAAATTTTTAAAAATAAGAAATACACAGGAAATCAGGAGTATAGTCACTGACAGATATGGCTCTTTGTACAAAAGAGGGAAAATACATTGTAGAGTACTGCACTGCTAGTGTTGTGTTACAGGCTTCAAAATACTGTACATTTCAAATGTGTTTTTTGGCATCTTTCCCCCCATTTCCCAATTACCATCATTTTATTGGTAAAAGTTCTTTTTCCAGGATGAGATAATGAGTTTAATGTTAATGTGTAACTTGCAGAAATCATGTCTCATTTTACACTTAGATCTTGCTGCAACATATTAGAACTAAATGAGGTACATTTATACCCCAAGTCTCTGCCATATTTTGGAGGATTCAGTGTCTCGTCTCTCTCATCTTGCTGTTTAGGGATAGGAACAAAGCAAAGTGTTTTATAGTTTGACTTACACTGAAAATCACATTAAGCTATGTGTGTTGTTTAAAGAAGACCTAGAGATTGGCACCTAATAGTGCTCCCACCTATTTCCATTTAACCTGTTTCCAAATGGCACACCTCATGCCGTAAACCCTGATCGGAGACCCAGCAGCCTTACTGAGCAATTTATGTATTGACTAGTGCAGTATTCTCACCTGTGCTGCATTCTGTTTTCTACTAATTAAAATTAAAATACAGATTTTATGAATGGCGTTAAGTAAATTAGACTATTAGAGATTCCTGGCTAAGTAGAATCTCATCTCACCATTAGCTGGGGAATGTGTTTCCCAAGGCTGTGGCTTGGGGATGCAGCTTCTTAAACCACAGTTGGCTGAGATGCTAAAAATGTTATGGGTGGAGAGATAAATTACTTTAGAAACAAGTTCTTCTTCACTGCATATACCCAGGTTTTAAAAGTCGTGGCAAAAATAAGATTCCTTATTAGAAATTGGCTTCATTGGAAACATATCAGAAGCGCATTTAGTCTGTAAACACAGTCTGTTGAGTACTTCAGCTGCATGCCCCTAAAGGGAAAGTTGTTCCACTTAATCCGCCCTAGTTATGCTTTTGTTAGTAATCTGAGAGGAAATGGGAGTCATGCATCTTCCAGGTCCTTCCCTCAAAATCGTCAAGCTAGACAGCAGTGACAAATGTTTTTTCTAGATATTAATATAAGAAAATATTAAGAAGTAGAAGAAACAAAATAAAGCCAAAGGGATAAACATCAGAAGCTTGCTTCAACAGCTTTAGACCCATAAAATTGCTTTTCTGTCTGCAGGATTATTAACAATTTTGGACATCTGAAAATTAAATTAACAGCCTGAAAACATTTTACAGAATGAGATAGAGCATGATACATGAAACATAATGACCCCACTGAAATTCAGCCAAGCCAATGCAGCTACTCATTTAGACAGAGAAGATAACTAGTTAATCGTCACTGAACAAATTAGACAGAGCAAATCAGTTTGCTACATTCCACAGTCTTAGCTACCAAAAAGAGTATATGCCACTAATTAGGATGAAAGAACTCTAGCATGTTATTATCTGTATAGAGAGAGAAAGCAAAACTGTAGCTTGAATTGCTTCTATCAAAGCTTGAAGCCTAGCTTACGTAGGTATAAATTACACGTGGAAGAGTCTGTGTGTGTATGTGTGATCACGCACATATTTAAGTAACAGAAGCCTTAGCATTTTCTTGCACCTTAACCTAATGAAGTATGAAACACCCACACGCACACACATGCACAGACACACACGTGAAACATAAAAACATTTTTTTAAAGTTTGATTCCTTTAATTGAAAATGAAAGTAGCCATTTCATTTACTTTATCTGGCACAGTATTAAGTTATTTGTTTCTTGTAAAAAGTGTATTGCTGTTGCATGTGAAATAAATATTTGGACTTAGAAATCATATTTTGTAGCCTTAATTAGCATTCCTTTGCTTAATTGTCATTCTCAGCCCCATCATTTCCATTTTTCACTAACTTGAACAATGCTATCTTCTGCTGTTTGCACTTTAATTTAAATTTCTATTAAGGTTTATGAAGAGTAATAAGGTCCTGTTTGAATATTCATTAGCTTCTGAATTGTGAGCTATGAAAAGGTGCTTTCTTTTACCTTAATGAAACTGGCACAGCATGGGACTGATCAGTTGTGACATTTGATTTGAGGCATCCAGTGAATTTTCTCATTGTTTATTGACACATCTTGTCCAAACAGCTCCCTCGCAAGTGAGCGGAGTAATGAAGGAGAGAGTGCTGCAGCGGAGCGTGGAGCTTTCCTGGCAGGAACCGGAGCATCCCAATGGAGTCATCACCGAATATGAAATCAAGTATTACGAGAAAGTAAGTGCTAAGAACAGCTGAAATGTACAACCATGTACGACGCTCAGTGTGTCTTGTGTCATCCTACTGCACTGTCGACTAAAGCTGGCCATTGTAACAGCTATTTGGAGCTACTTCAAAATAGATAGTTAATTTTAGCCACTTTTAATAACCCTCTCCCTGAATCTCTGGTTCATTACTATAATGATAGTTTCTGTGTATTAAGTTTTTGTGTTACACAGATGAAAATATTCCACTAGTAGTATGCTTAGGTATTCAAGTTTTGATGTCCTAATGATTAGATGTAGGATGTTTAGTACCACAGAAACCACAGAACCCAATGTGGTATTTTTTTTTCCTTCTGTGTTTTTGAAAATGTTTCTTTTAGGGTGTCTGTTTGAGCCCTTGATGATTTATTTTATGTATGTGGTTTCGGTGATAATGACGTGGCCTCAAATAATTTTGTAATTTGAAAAAAAAAAAGAATATTTTCTGTAATAAATGTGTAGTGTTCTCCAAACTTCAGAGTCAGGTGATAATATTTCACTCCTTTAAATTCCTCCTGAAATTTATTTCATATATGTTATACTAATTATGTCTACTACTTCTTTATACCCTTCTCTCCATGAAAAAAATAGCATGGCTAAAACTCAAGTACTGCCCCTTTAATCCCCTATAAGGGCTAAATTTTAGTAAATAATGACATATCTCAGTGTATGAGTGCATTTATTTCTGACCCGTCTAGAGAAAGATAGACAGACAGACAGACACAACCCTGTTCACAAATTATTTTCTAGGCTCTACCTCTCAGAAAGACCTGATTCAAGGTTTGAAACATGGAAACTATTATTATTACTAATAGTAATAATAATAATGTGTTACTATTATTGACTTAATTAGCTGAAGTACTCTAATATACATAACCATTTAGACAGAATTTCAAAATGGAAACATAAAGCTTTGGAAATATTTGGGGACTGAATTGACTTGATTGAATCACTTAAATGCATACAGTGCCTTGGCAATAGACACTTTTTTTTCACTTTGATGGAAAAACAGATAGTTTAAGATTAGTTTCAACGTTCAGATTGAGTTTACAATATTTTTACTTATTATTTCCTTTATGAATGCGTAACTTCCATAGCCAAAGTTACATTGTAAATACCTCATTTTTGTACCAGAGAATACATTTCTTGTCTCATCAAATGTATTTTTAAGGGGATCCTTGTTTTTAGTGTTGGGTTTGTTATGTCTGTTTTCCAGTGAACTCTGACAGTTATAAGTCCTTTCTGAAATTTCATCAGATTTCAAAAGCAATGAAAAATACATTTTAAAAATATAAGTTAGGTGGTAAGTGAGAGTAAAGTTTCTTACAATGCAACACAATATTTTGCAAATCCTTGCTCTGGAATAAATTTGTTCAAATAGCTACTTTTCTATTTTACATGACAGAAACAGTGTATCTACATTCACTGAATTTTACAAATTACAAAAAAACTTACAAATAATACTATTGCTTTATAATGTATGTAAGCCTGTGATCTAATGTATATATCATTATGTCTTCTAATATCAGTTATGCCTAGTTCTTTTATTTGAGATAAATATATATTTATAATATCAACTCTCATTTTTATAAATGCTTATAATGAAGACAATTACAAGTCAGCTTCACTAAATCCAGTTTAAGTGTACATTTATTTACGCTTTTGCAAATATCATCGTGAAGGTAAATCAAACAACCAAACCAACATTTTCAGATTTCACTGAATAGTTTTATTTCTAGACACAGTTGAGCACAGGTATTTATTATTGAACAAGTAAGAACCCGTCTAGAATTGTATATTTTGATGAGTAGTTTTTATAGCATTTTTCATAAACAACACATTAGAAGCTTTAAATTTTTATTCATTTAACTATTGTTTTGATGGAGTGTTTTATATTCTTGATTTTTTAATTATTCCATTCTTAAGCTTATCATATGTAATATGATAAACACATTTTTAACCTCTACAAGCCTCAGTTTTCATATCTGAAAAATGGGGAAATTGAACTGAGATGTTTAAAATATTGCCAAATCATAAATTATATGACACTTTAAGTTTTATATTTAAGACATTAACTTTTATATTAATAGTTTTAACTTCAAATATTCCATCAAATGCTATTTTGTAAAAGTGGTTTTATTCTGCGAGAAATACATTTTTTTTTTAGCCACACTGTGCGGCATGCACAACCAGGGATCGAACCTGTGCCCCCTGCAGTGGAAGCACAGAGTCTTAACCACTGGACCGCCAGGGAAGTCCCCTGAAAAATGCAATTTTTAATGAAAACAATTGATATGTCACTATGCTGGTGGTATTAGCTAAGTTTCTTGATTTTATAGATTTCTTCATTTTTAGCCTGTGGCTTTTTGCTTGTTGAATAACATTCAGGAACAGTATTAAGAGAACCACATTATGAAGTGAAGACCTCTACTAAACTGTAGATTTTACAAGTGTACTTATGTTTTGGTCAAAAGAACATTTGATTATATTTATGGCTAAATAGTTCTTGCCACTGTGCCCTCTACCAAAAAAGCAAAGGCTCAAAACATCATAAATGTTTTTAAAAAATTATTTGTCTTTGAAATTTATAGAACAAAGGCATGTGCCTTATATTATCTGAGAAACAACTCAGTGTTCCAATATTCCACAGGGTACAATGTAGCCTTTATAAAAACAATGCAGCAAATTGAAATAAATTGCAAGAATTGGCTGTCAAATTGCCTGGTTGCAATCACAATTAAATATTCCCTGTATTGTTTCTAGGATCAAAGGGAACGGACCTACTCGACATTAAAAACCAAGTCCACTTCGGCCTCCATTAACAACCTGAAGCCAGGAACAGTGTATGTTTTCCAGATTCGGGCTTTTACTGCTGCTGGTTATGGAAATTACAGTCCCAGACTTGACGTTGCTACACTAGAGGAAGCTACAGGTAAAATGTTTGAAGGTAATTACCATCTTTGGTTTGGATTCTTATTCTCTATAACTCTGGCATATTTTTTTTCAGTACTGGGGGCGATGATTTAGTTCAAGATGATTTTTACTTTTAAAGGTGAATATATATGCATATGTATATATATATTCTTTGTAAAGGTTATTCAGAATAATAATTTAAAATTTGCAGTTTTGTTTTGTGATGTTATACCCTTGTGACTTAAATTAGTTTCTTTAATACAGACTGGGTTTATTTTGAAAAGATAAAGTCAGAAACAGAAGCAGGACTTGTTCAAATGTGTATTGATACAGACTGTTTTGATACACCCCAAAATGATCTTACTCTAGCTGTCAGTCAAAGCTGCCCCCAAAATGAAGCCAAATGAAGCCAGGAAAACCCCCAAATGAAGCCAGGATGTACACCAGGGTGGGCCAGAGAAAGGTGGTTTATAATAATCATGGTTAATTCAAGCTACTTACCTTTTAGCAATGATTTCAAAACTTGCCATTCAAGAAGAAGATCTTAGACCTTGTCATTCTTTTTATTTTTGTCATCTTTTTTCATTTTTATGAAATATTTCCAACATACTAAATGCCATATTTAAAGTATATGTGAAATATTAATAAGAATAATTAATTGAATATCTCTGTATCTACCACTCAGCTTAAAAATAGAACATTAGCAATATCTCGAATCCCCTTTATCACTTTGTGTTTTATAAGGCAGCATAGGAACATAACAAAAATACATGTGTCTATAGTGTATCACAAATAAGCAGATGTATCTTAGGATGCACGTCCCAGTCTATTGTCAGAGTGCAAGTTTAGAATAGCTTGAGTACCACTGCTGGTTGTTATTCAGCTAGGTTGAAGCCTCAGGGTGTGTTTCTGTGTTTTGGAAGTTTTTGATTTCTCTTGATATTACTCAGACTCAAGGTTCACCCAGCTGTTACCTCTTCCTCTCCTTACCAATCTAGTGTTCCTGTGGAATTCTACACAAATATTACTAAAAACTATTATATGATTTTCTTTTCTCAATTTTTAATAGAAAATTTTTAAATAAATTAAATCAATACAATTTTGATCAAAGAGTTATTTTGACTTCGGGAGAATATTTTTCTAGCTCTTTTAAAAGGTAGAATAAATTGGTAAATTTTTTTGCATTAGCTAATGCTTATTAAGTCTGCTAACAGTAGTCTTTTTTCAAAATATTTTGTTATATTTTTAAATTAAGCAGTAACTCTCAGAGCCTCAAATAATAAAACATATGTTGAAATAAATTTGAAATATAAATTGTTTATATAGAATTATTGACACAAAAGTCATCAATTGAAAAAGATTTCACATAATATGATGTGATAAACTTATTATCATTATTCTTTGTCATCTTTTTAAAATGGAGTGTGTAAGATTAAAACTGAGAATATCTAAGTTCAATGGCCCCCAAAAATTAGTGTTTTACACTAATATTTCAACATTTAAACATTTGAGTGGTCTTCTGTTAAATGTGTTGCAGTAGTTTTTCATTTAGACTGATCTCTTGATATTTTACTTTGTAATTTCTAATATAATAAAACAATTCAAAATATGTTTTCTTTCATATTCTAATGAATAGTTCAAACTTAAAGAACCATCAATCAGCTATACTTACCCAAGCATTCATTATCAGTTAAAAGTTTAGGTTTGAAAACTTTCCAAAATGAGTTTGTACATTTTCCTGACTTCGTAAATTAAGAATATTGGGTCAAACTATTATTTATTAGTGCTGAGGTTCATAGATGTTATTTTCATTATTTAAAAATGAAGTAACTAACCCTCAGAGAAATTGAGATGAAGTAGTAGAACATGAATGAGCACATGAAATTCACGTTAAAAATGAATTTTGCATTAGAAAGGATTTGGTGATTTTTTTTATCATCAGAATATTCTCCCCACTGGAAGGTAAAGTTGATGAAAGAACAATCCATATCTCTTTTTCTTACTTTAGTCTTGCCAGTGCCTAATATAGTGCTTGATGCATAGAAGGCAGTCAGTAAGTAAGCAAGAAATGAATACCTCACAGCCATCAAAAAAACAGATTATCAGGATCAGTTGGAGCTAGTAGACGTATTCCTGGTTTCACATTTCAGCTCTGCCATGTCCATTTGTGTGACTTTGGATGAGCTACTTCTCTGTGCTCATCCAAAAAAGTTGCTAGGATACCAGTACCCAACTCTCAGAGTAGTCTGAGGATTAAATAAGTTGATGTACACAAAGTGCCAAGTACAGTGCCTAGCACACAGACAGTCTTGAATGTCAGCTTTTCTTATTTAGGACAGCCATTCTCAAGCCTTTTGGTCATAGGAACCCTTACAAGCTATTAAAAACTATTGAAGATCCCCAAATAGACTTTGACTATTTGGGTTATATTTATTTATGTTCACCACTTTAGAAATTAAAACTGAGAAATTTTTAAAACACAAGTATACACAACACACATTTCATTAGCCATCAGAGTGATATTATCACCTGTCATGTAAGTTCTTGGGAAACTCAACTGTGCACTTGTAAGCATGTGAGAGTGAAAAAGGCAAATAACATTAAATGAAAATAGTGTTGACCTTGCAGATTCCCTGGAATGTTCCTGAGGAACCCTTAGGGTTTCCCAGACACCTTTTAAGAACTACTGATTTAGCACACGTTACTGTGCTAAGAATCTGGGATGTACAGAAACACATGACACATTTGATGCTCTCAGTTAGTGAAAGAGAGAAACTCGTACACAAGTTCTGACCGTACAATTGAGCACTGGTAGAGTGCATGGCCCAGTGCTATCAGAGTGTCAGGAAACAGTGATCCTCTGTGCTAGGAAGGAGGGCAAGAAGGAAGATGCCACCAAAGAGAAGTTACCTGAGCACTGTTTGGAAAGAGAACTCAGATTATTCCATTGCACATACATCCAAAAATCCACTTCTGCGCAGAGCCAACGCTACTGTTTTCACAATTTTTAAATCATGATGTAGTGATTATGACACATATAAATTACTTTTAAAATGTATTATCCATGAATTAGATGAAAATATGAACCATAAATTTTGACTATGTTAAGATAAAAGTGTGACCCTGAATATATATAAAAACATGTAAGTAAATATTCACATACTCTAATTCATCATTCACCTGAGTTCAGTTTTCTCATTGGAGATCTGTTTCTGAAGCTATGGGCAGAACAGAGCCTAAGACAAGCAAAAAATTAGACCCATGGGACAGACTGAATGAAAACAATTTCTACACATAACATGTTTAATTTTTTTCTTTCTCATGAACAAAACTACTCCATTCTTTTTCCTCTCTTAATATATATTAAAAGACAGATAAAAACAAAAACAACCAAACCAAGAAAAATACTTGAAGGCATCTTTTCTCTGTTTGATCATAATAGGCTGTAATTCAGAAATTAAAGCTGTAAAGTTGCTTTCTTTTTCTTCTTTTTCTTTTTCCCTTGTTTCATTCCCTCAGGGAACAAATCAGCAGGTGCTGAATTACGGAGTGTGTATAATACCTCTTTTCAGAAACCAATACACCAGAGCTATTTTTACTGTTTTTCAACGTAAGAACTATCTATAGTTAGCGTAGGTATACAAAATTAAGAGATGAGTTGTCAAAGGAGGGAGACGTAGATAAAGTAGAGAAAGGCCAATCAGAAAAATTTATGCTTCCTGTTGGGGCAAGACACACTCTGCCTACATAAAATTTACTGCTCTGGAGACTGAATCCCTTGCCACACCAAGAAGGAGTAGTATTTTCCATCCTACCTTAAAGATTACAGCTGTTGATTTTTTCAGAAATAAGCAAACTATATTAGTTTGATATTATATAATTATCAATTTGCAACTGGATCAGCGATTGGAATATATATTTTCACTGTGTTGCATTCTTTTGATTATTTTATGAAGTCTATACTGGTATTGAAAATATAATGCTCTGGGGAAAATGTGACACTTGTGAATTGCCAGATAAGTAAAACTTCACTAATTTGGAAAAATCCAAGTGAGAAGGCCGTGTGACTCAATGAAGAATCAGAATCAGAGGCTGCTTTAAAGGACAAGTAAACATACACTGTTCCCAAAGAGACTCTCAGGAAGGTTCAGCTGGGCTTGCCTTAATAAGCGTAGAAGAATCACTTAGCATTGTACAGGAAGCGACTACAATTAGATAATACAAAAATGTTTTTTACAGTGCTTGCAGAAAGTTGGCTCTTTCATAAATAGCCTAGCTCTTAAACTCTCAAATGTGTATATTGCCTACTTTGTCAAATTAATACCAGTAATTCTGTTCGTTTTCCTTAATTAAGGTGGATTATAAATTCATAATGATTTACTATGATTACATGATGATTTTTATTCTATATTGATGATATGAGAGATGAATCATTTAAGGTGCTTTGAAAAATGCTGAGAGTATGTATTTGGGTTCCTTTTTTATAGGAAAACAGACACAGAAGGATCAAATACCTCACTGAGGGAAAAATAGGGATTTAATAGCAATTGTAGATGAAAGATCTTTATCTCTTGATTTATAACTAAGTTTCCAACAATTAAGCAGGGGATAGCCATTCAATAAGGCATTTTGTAGGGATCTTTTCTAGCTGAAGAATATAAAATAGATGAAAGTATTGTCCTTACCACTTATTTAAAATGCAAAAATAAATGTTTATTTAAATTTGTTACAATAGAATGCATTTAAATTAAAGGTGAATTTAATAGCATAGCTGTCTTGTTTATAAGATTTTGTTTAACCTCAAGTGCTTGCAAGATATTGAGTGTTTTATTGAGCCTTTTTTTTTTTTTTTTTTTCTGTTTATAGCTACGGCAGTCTCCAGTGAACAGAACCCTGTTATTATAATTGCTGTGGTTGCAGTGGCCGGGACCATCATTTTGGTGTTCATGGTCTTTGGATTCATCATTGGAAGAAGGTAGAAGACAAAATTTGTTCTAATCTCTAACATAAAATGTGTTGATTTTTCAGAATTATGTCAGCCTATTACTTATTGTTTAGTTTAGAATGTTAAATAGTAAATGCAGACATTTGTTGTCTCATATGAAACATTGAAGGTCAATAAATTTCCATTCTCCCAAGGTCAGAATGTAGTGTGAGCTTGATCACTGGCTTTAGTTTAAGAGGAATGAGTATTGTAATTTCTATTGGGTGACTTTTTATTAGCTATTTTCAGAGTTAGATTTTTGTAATAAATAGAGAAGACACCTGGGGAAAGATTTACTCTTTTAGTTAATGGTTTGTGGAAACCATTTAAAATCTGTTGTTGTTGTTGTTTTTTCAGGAAAAAATATAAGCAAATATTCACTCATTGATAAGTCTAAATCTATGAAATATGTCCCTTCCACAATGTCTCACACAAAGACTTTATATTCTCTGCTTTTTTTAAATCATGTGAATTGCTATATTATTATTGAGTTCAGAACTATGGACAGAAAGTTTATGTATTTTGTTTATAGCTCTAACTAGCATGTTGTTAAGTAATTAAGGTATATGATACTGGATTTTAAATATATAAAGTGAGATTATTGGTTGAGAATAATCATCAAAAATCTGATTTTTTTCCAGGCACTGTGGTTATAGCAAAGCTGACCAAGAAGGGGATGAAGAGCTTTACTTTCATTGTAAGTGTTTGGCTGTTCTTTATTATTATTTACCCCAATTAATACAGAAACCTGAAAAAAAAAATACAGAAACCTGGTTGTTAATATTGGCATGAATAAATTCCTAATGCATCAGGCTTGAAAATATATCATGAGCTCAAAATGTTACTTTAAAACATTTGAACAAGATATGCAGAAAGAAGATCATATGATGTGAATTTTTTTAAAAATATATTCAGACGTGTAATCTCTCATAAGAAATTTTAATATAACTGCAAGGATATTCAGTAGCTTTTATGTCACAATTGTTCTTTTTGCAAACTTTGCCCAAGTGTTTCATATCATTCTAATAATTATTCATTAAATGTTGCATGTGCCCATGTTGTAGCTCAGGAATTCATTTCAAGTTAGAAGGTAGGCCCTTTTTTTTCTACCCAATGAGTGATGATATAATGAAAGACTAAGCTAAGGAGCCTCTTTCTCTCCATCTACTGTAAAATGTCCATCACAGATGATATTTCAAGGGACGTAAATAGTATAATAATAGGATTCAATCCTCTGATGTTTTCCTGTGGATCTGGGCTACCTGATTCTTAAAAGTTCATTTTAGAAATAATATCAGAAGAAAGCTCAGGGAACCAAAGAAAATAGATGCCCGACTGCATTAATCTTATCATTGTTGCATGTGGATGGCAAGTGAAAAACTGAGAGCCATGCAAGTAAATGTTGACTTCTTGCAGTCAAAGTAAAATCCCAACAGGGAAATGATTTTAGCTCTGATAATTGATGATGCTCTTATCCAAACCCATTATTCCTATTTTTAATCCTTAAAAATATTGAAAAATAATTTTATTTATTATTTTTCTTAGTAACTGTCATCTTTATGAAAATTTCTCATGGGGAGATAAATTTCCTGTAAATGGCATAAGAATTACATCTATTTTTGTGTTATGTATCAAACTCTTATGTCAGTTTCTAAGAAGATATTGTCATATACCCCTTCTAAAGTCACAGGAATATGGAAGCATCAATCAGGGAAATGTGTGGTTGAAAGAACACAAATTGTGAACACCATTATTATCATTCCTAAGTTTCTTCAGTGTGTTATTAATTGTTGAACCAATAGTTCCCTTAACTTTAGTTTCCAAAAGAAAAGTGGCTTTACATATTACATATCCAAATTGATGATGAAACTCTGTAAAATTTCAACCACTGATGGGACACTAGAAATTATAGTGAAAGGTATGACCAAAGGGTGCTTTATCATGAAGTTTAAGTTTCAAGGCCCCTCACTTTCACAGACTCCTTTCAAGGCCCTGGAAGAGCCCTAGCAAGTTAGTGTGTAGAATATTTTTTCTTAAAGAAAGTATCCCAAATTGTAGAAGGTTCAAGCCCCACAAAACTTAAATCTGCCCCTGATTATGACTGAATACCTGTGATTCTGCCCCCTCCCCCCCGGGATGATTTGATATGCTCCCAACGTCGGTGCGTCCTCTTGCTAATCTGGCAGTGATTTTGTGACAAGTCCCAGTAATGAGAGTACCATAGGCCGTTTACACCTAGAGGATATACAGAAAAAGTGGAAGTTACATTTTTTTTCTCTTTCATGACATGAGAGAATACTTTTAACACTTTCCCAGACAGAAAGGAGAGGATCAAAACTTGAATGCATTAATTTTTGTATCTAGTTTAAAATGTATATAGAAGACTGACATAAGACTATAGTTGCTGGAATCCTTGACTCTATCTATATGTGAATAATTGGATGGCAAAATCATTTAATAACACCTTAATCAGTATGTCACTTTTCTTTTCTTTATTGAGGGTATCTGAGACATCCCCAAATGATCAAATGCTGCCTCTTAGTTTTTTTACTTTTAGCGTGAAGGTTAATGCTGAAGGTAAATTAAAACATGGCTTGCCTAAAACATGATGTATAGCCTAATGCTTAATTGTCATCACTCAGTTTTGATATTTTGATGCCATTCCCTTTTTTTACATTTGACATCCAGTTTGTAATTAGAAAAAAATAAAGCTGCATGTGTTACCTGCTAACATAGAAAAGATAAACTTGAGGTATATATAAACAGTTTTCATCTCTAGAGCAAAATATCAGTGGTGGTTTTAAGATGTTTAACATTCATGAGAAATGTAAATGAGATATTAAAACACAGAAAAGCTCCTACTCTTAAATCAGGAAAAACAATAGACCAAAATATTCAGAAATTACATCAAAATTTTTCTTATTTTAAAGCATCCATTTTGAAACGAGTAATGAAAAAAAAAAGTACACTTAAGATATCCTATCTTGGTAAATCCTTGATATTTTCGAATTACCCTTTTTACAAGGATATCTTTTCTTGTCATTTGTTAAGAACCAGGCATTTTATTTGATTTTATGACTGTATTTACAATACGTAAAGCACAAAACTCTGGTCACCAGCTATTTACAAGTTGGTGTCCTTTTATTCCTTTAGTATACAAACAATTTCCTTAGGTGCTAAGACACCAGATTGAATTTTTACAGAAACATGAAAGCAACCATTTTACTAGCTTTTAGAGCACTGAATTTAATAGAATGTCCAGTCATTTGTATCAGGCGCCCTCCACTCTCCATGGCCCCAAGTGTTACATTTAAAGATATAAACATGATGGAGGAGTTTAGTGAAGCAATTCCAATTTACATTTTGTTTCCTCCTACCATTTCTTCTAACAATGTCTTTGAATCCAAGCCGGGCAGTATTTCATGTTTTTATGCCAAAATTGCTCTGGCCTGTCAAAATGTTTTATGACAGCTTGAATAAAGAACCATCAGAGACCCGTTTGAGATGCAGAAGGCTACCTCCAATCCAGCTCCCTTATCACAAAACCAAGCCAAAAAGAAAGAAAAAAAAAAAACAAACAATGAAAGAAAGGAAGAGAATAAAAAGGGAGAAGATGGCTCATTCTCCATCTGCCTACCAATCTAGGAGGTTAACCTATTGTTTTCTTCCCTTCTCTCTTTTTCTCTTCCCCCCTTTCCCTGTACTCCTTTTTCTCTCTTTTCTCTTTCTATCCCCTCTCTCTTTTCTTCTTGTGTTTTTTTTTTCATGTTCAGCTTTAGTAACAAATGAGCATCTGTCAGTTTTATAGACTGCAACAGTAATTGTTTAAGACAATCAATTTTGGATAAACAATCAACTACAGCAGAATAACTCAAGATTTTTAAATCCCATTTTTCCTTTATACATTCTGCTTCTTTTTGTTTGTTATATGCTTATTTTAAAAATATAATTTCAATTTGATGTGATGACATAAGCACAGTTAGGCTGCAGTGTAATACATAAAGAAATATATTGTTCTCCAAATAGTAAGATTTAATGAAAAGATTGTTCAGTGGCTTTGTTAAAAACAATAAAGTTTTTTTGAGGATACAGTGTATCTTTTCATTGCATTAATATAACCAAATATATGCCTATCTATCTTATCTTTGTCTTTAACCAAATGACTAGATTTGGAATACATTATTGTAATTGATTTAAAGTTGACATAGCATTATCTGTTACCTGCATGCTTCTGGGTGCATTTTAAGAAGATTTTAACTTTTAAGATGATTCTATGTTGTTTGAATTTTGACTACCTTTTCTGAGGCATATTGGCTACCTCCTCATAGCAGTTAAGATCTTCCAGAGCCTTATAATTGAAAGTTCATATAAACCATTCCTCTTTCAAATTACTGTCATACATGGTTAGCAGATCCCAGGAATATTGTAAATTTTCTAACTTTACTCTGCACTTTGTACATCTGGCCTCTATTGCCCTTCAAGATGAAGAAGAAACTGTGTCATAGTAGATTTCTCTCTGGTTCTGTGATAGCAGTCCCTCACATCTTGTATTAATTTATATGTCTATGTCAATGGTGGTTGGTCTTTAAAAAAATAAATCAAAAGAATAAGTAACGTGTCTAACTGTTTTTAATATTGCTGTCAGTGTAGTAGGCTACCTGTAAATGAAATGTCTTCTTTTCCCAGTGTATTAATTTGATTGATTGACTGAATGATAGATTTACAAATGTGTTTCCAAGTCCATTACAAACCTCAGTATGGCTTGAACTATGCCATGATAGCAGTGAATTTAATTAAACCTCCAGTCTGATAAGAGTCATGTCAGAGAATTTCGGTGATGTCTTTTGTTGATTTACTGGAAAAGCAATTCAGTTAGTAAACTATGAACTGGATCCTATGTTACCTATAGAAGCTTGCAGATAATACCTATACGCCCGCAGACTGAAGTAGTCTGTTAAAACTGCTGTGAATCAGGTGATGTGGAAGCAAGTTCACTGTTCCAAGGAGCACTCTGCATAATGAAATTCCTGGGCTGACTGCACAATAAGTGCTTTGCTTCATCACAGTCATGCTTTCTTACATCATTACAGTTAAATTTCCAGGCACCAAAACCTACATTGACCCTGAAACCTATGAGGACCCAAATAGAGCTGTCCATCAATTCGCCAAGGAGCTAGATGCCTCCTGTATTAAAATTGAGCGTGTGATTGGAGCAGGTAAGGCTGTTGTAGCTTCCTTGTTCAGCTGTTCCTTTTAGCCAAGATCGAAAGTCATACATCATAATGACAGGCAAATAATTATAACTCAAGTATAGAACCTTTGCATTTACCTGAACTGTTAGAAGCAATGAGCCTGTACTTGTTTATGAAATCTTAAGAAAAAAGTGAAAAAGAAGCATGTGGTGCAGAGAATCGTGTATCTTTTGGATTTTTACGATATCGTTCTGTTATAAGCTATTTCATAATAGTTCTGGCCTGTCCAAGAAATGACTTCGTATTTAAAATAATTAGAATATCCCGAATTTTGCTGGAATATACATCTCCTCTGACTTGATTTACCATCTTCCTGCTAAGCTTTAGGTATTAGCCGTTATGCTGTGTAATTCCATGTAGAAAATTATTATGTATGAATTATTTAAAAGGAGCATTATTTTCTATGGATATAATGTATCTTCAGAATAATTATACATTTTTGGATCAAGTCCATTCAATCTAGCAGACATAAGTAGATATGAATTCCAGATTTTTAAATCTTTGAGAAGTATTTGCTTCTCAAGCTGTGAAAACAACAGCAATGTTTAGAATTTGCTAATGTGCCCTTATACTCTAGTAAGCAGTGTACGTTATGCAGCATATTTCAAACCTGAATGTTGTTTCTGAAAGAGTTTTTGTTAACCCAGTTTAAAAAAATAATAGTTTGTGTAACAGATAGTTTAGGAAAGTTTAAAAGTGCTTTTAAAGAATTTAATGCATTTACTTTGAGAGAGGAAATATTTCTGAAATTAAAATACACCTGCCTGTTCTGTTACTTCAGGAGAATTTGGAGAAGTCTGCAGTGGTCGTTTGAAACTTCCAGGGAAAAGAGATGTTGCGGTAGCCATAAAAACCCTGAAAGTTGGTTACACAGAAAAACAAAGGAGAGACTTTTTATGTGAAGCCAGCATCATGGGGCAGTTTGACCACCCAAATGTTGTCCATTTGGAAGGGGTTGTTACAAGAGGTAGATATTGATTATATATTTCATTTATCCAGCGAACTGTCAGAAATTAGTGTTATTTCATAGATACTAAAAAATCAAATTGTAAATACATTGCATATTCTTAATGAATTTTTTTTCTTGATATGTAACTGACTAAATTTTCTTTTGTGTTACCATCTCAGAAAAAAAATCAGGACAAATGAATGCAGGTTTAGAGCTAAAGAATATATCTGATAGATAGATGGAGTGACAGATATTTTCATTTAGCTTCAAAGCCACAAAAGTAATACAGTTTAGTCTTCACATTTTCTGTAAAGTGTCATTTTCTCTGAGCTTTGTTCACAAGGCAGGAGTCAGAAGAACACATTGACTTTTACTGTTTAATTTTGTGAATCATGACCACATTCCAAACAGACAGTTAATGACTCTTTGCATTTAGCAGCACTAAAAGCGTTAGAAATACTCACCACTCACCCAGTCAGTCTTTCAAAAGAGCACCATGTGTTTTATCTGGAGTGAGAAAGAGGATAAATACGAAGTTTAGATTACAGTTTTGGAAGCAACACTGTTTTTTCTTATGTATATATTTTTGTAATTTTAGGGAAACCGGTCATGATTGTAATAGAATTCATGGAAAATGGAGCCCTAGATGCATTTCTCAGGGTAAGTAACAAAGTTATTCTCCCATTCTAAATATACATGCTACCAATGTAATTTTCTGAACCTTTCTTTGCAGTGTAAAATGTGAACAGTGTAAACTTTAACAGGTCACAAAATTGTCTTTGAAAAGCAGATTAAAAGAGTCTTAGACTGCATTGAACTAGAATATTTTTGAGCATTTAAGTGATACAATGTAGTTAAAAAATAGTTTCCATTGACATATTACCACAAGTATGGAGGATACCTGAAGCCCTGTAATTTGAATACCTGTTGTAGTGTAGCATTTTACTTTTTCAGTACAATTATAAATGAAATACAGACGTAATACAGAGAAGACTGAGAAGTGAGATAGCCATTCAATGTTGGTAGGATGATCCCAGCTCTGCTCTGTGGAACCATTTCTGTTATATTGTTATGTGAACACCAAGCCTAAAATAAAGAATTATGAACCTTTTTAGAGTTACAAGTATGTTATTTTTATAAATAATAAATTCTAAATGTAAAAACATATGTATTTTTACATTCAGAGACTTTCCACCTAAGAACGTGAACACATGTTAACATTTTTTCAAATGGCAAAGAGAAAATAATGAGAACATACATGATCTAGAATGATAAGTTCAACCCATTTTAATAAGGATTCAGAGGATTTCGAGAGGTCTTTATTGCTGCATCTTGATGATATGCAAGATGCAACTGTCATCTTGCATATGACATGCAAGATGATATGCATAACTGTCAACTCTCTGGAAGAAAGCGTCACCTAGCAAGCTCATCTGCTCAATCCACGGTCCTCATGCACCATATCTGCAATTCAGTTGGAGAAATCTGTGGGTTAAAAAGATATGGTGGCCAGTTGGTTGCAAAGAGTGCTCAATTCTACTTGCTAGTACATGTATTTTAGAGAATCTTGGTTATAAGTAATGTACCTACAGATAGCAATGAAAAGTATAAAGTGAAAACCAAGTCAGCCAGTATAATCCTTTTCTACCTCTTAGTTTCTCTTCATCTTTACTCAAAAGTTTTTTCACCTTTACATTTTTTACCATTTGGAGAAAGAAAGCTAATATATGTATCTTTATCCCTTTTATATGTTTAGATTATTTGTGTAATTTTTGGCAAGTGAGGAAAACAGTTAGCTGTCAGGGATCATTTTTTTTATATTCCATTCCCTAACTTCGATTTAAAAATTAGCATATACTTTTGGATTTTCACAATCTGAAATTATTATTAGTTAATGTTAACAGCACATCCATATAAATAACTAAATGATTATCAGAACTCTATTTTATATTACCTGACTATCAAGTTAAATCAGCACCTGTTATGTTTTTCACAAGTGTCTACACTACGTAGAAAATTAACTGGTGATTCCTAGTATACAATAGAAAATGACTAGGGTGCAGACATTTTTCATGGTGATTTTTTTTCCCTTTCAAAGTATAGCTAACTGGACTTTCATCTTTGTCTTCCTGTAGAAACACGATGGGCAATTTACAGTCATTCAGTTAGTAGGAATGCTGAGAGGAATTGCTGCTGGAATGAGATATTTGGCCGATATGGGATACGTTCACAGGGACCTTGCAGCTCGTAATATTCTTGTCAACAGCAATCTTGTTTGTAAAGTGTCAGATTTCGGCCTGTCCCGGGTTATAGAGGACGATCCAGAAGCTGTCTATACAACGACTGTAAGAAAAAGTGTATTACTGCACCTTTTCATATTCCTGCGATTTTCCTACCAAGAAAGCAGGGCCTAATAATACAAAGCTAAATGGGAGAAAAGAGGCAAATTGATCTCAGCTTTTTGTTGTTGCTATTTTTTTCCTTTTGGAAGAATCTTTGTTGCTTTTACAATCTACATATAGGCTAAGACGAGAAGTAATGATAAAAATGAGAACAGCTCATTTTATATTGGGATGTTCATATAAATAATATACACATACAACATTTGGTTACTAGCAGTCATAATTGTAGCAGAAAAATATAATCCCGTTTTAATAAAGGTTTTAATAAAAGATTAACTATGCTAATTCTTATAACTTTTGTAAGATTAGAAAAAGGGAAAATATGAGGATTTACTTATATACTATTAATATTATTCCAATATTTCATTCCATTTTAGTAGCTGTTTTGTCTAATTTGTCATTGTCCTCTCGACTAGACTCTTGCCCTACAACCACATAGGTCCATTATTGATTTGCCTTAAAAATGAAACTTTAACTGTGACATTTTAAAAAACAGATTAGTAACTTTAAATGCACTTAGAGAAATTCAAGATGAATAGACCTGATACTGCTGAATTGCCAACCAAATACACAAGTGTTTAACTGTAGCTTAATGGTTCTGCTATAAATGTTTTATACATTATTATACATACTTAAAATGTCAATTTCTTTTTATACAGGGTGGAAAAATTCCAGTGAGGTGGACAGCACCTGAAGCCATCCAATACCGGAAATTCACATCAGCCAGTGACGTATGGAGCTATGGAATAGTCATGTGGGAAGTTATGTCTTATGGAGAAAGACCTTACTGGGACATGTCAAATCAAGATGTAGGTATTACACTACTTAAACAAAAAGGATTTATTTAATACATTAATATTCATATTATGGGAACGTGTAGGTAATGGCTCATATGAAGAAACTTTTATAGAATCATAAAAAGATGATTGTTGAGTTTTCACAATTATTACCACAAATTACCACAATAATTACCATAAATTAATGGTTCAGTTAATTTCATTTTGTCTTCATTTTGAAGAATTGCTTTTTCTTTTTTAATTTAAATTCTCTGGACACAATAGAAGCCTGCAAAGGATATTTCTCCTTAATAAAGGTAATCATGCTGAGCTTGCACACCTGTAGTGGGAGAGTCACACGAATAAAAGAATCGTTTGCAGAGGGGAGGGTTAGGAAGGTTGTGTTTGATTTTGTTGTTACAGCTTGTCTTTCTTTTTTTTAATTTCCTGATAAAATCTGTTTAAATTATCTATTGTTGATTGACTTACTTAAATTTTAATTTCATGAGATAACCTAGATTTTATGATCAATATTGGTGTTTCATAGTGATATTTTAGAATGTAATCACAATGGGACTATCTTTGGAAATTTCTTCTAGAAATACAACTTATTAAATGTGTATCTTGTTACTAAGGCATAAGATACGTTGTTATCCTTTAAGAAACTGATGATAGTTCTTGAGCGTATACATCTCACACCAAGAAACCATTTATAAAACAATATAGCATAAGTGCAAGTAAATATTTGCTTCTCTAAGTTGAATTTTACGAAATTAACATTTTTGTAAGCCAGAAGCTTTCAAGTACTGGCAGATTCATGTGGCTTAATTTATTGAAAATATGAGTGAAATTTAGATAAAAGTAGAGCAAATGCAAAGTCTAGGAAGGTACCCTGGATTTGAACTAGAAATATGGAGAAGACCTTGGTTCATAGTTGATTAGAGAATTTGCCAAGGGAGCCCTTTGGAAAGTCCAGAAATAAAGGCTTAGTGAAGTGTTTGGGGACCAACCAAATAGACTCCTATGCATCTCCTATAAGGGAGATGCATACATCGTTAGTGATTTGAAACGAAGGTTAGGTTGGGGCAAATTGACGAAAGCCTTTTTTTGAAGGAATTTGGAAATGGTAAAAATGCACGCTCTTGAAGAATAGAGTAAAAAACTAAGTGCTGCTTGAAGAAATTCTATATTACCATTGAAAAGAAAGATGTGACAAGCAAACCGGTTTGGAGTAGTCAATTCTCGAGGTACTATAAACATGGACAGCAATAGATGCTGACTAACATTAAAGTTGAGTTATTTTTCAAAAACAGATCATGATCATTGTTATATAAAATTAGTATCCTTTTTTATTTTAGAATTTTCCACATCAAGTTCCTATGGTTCTTAAAACTGATAAATAGCTATTTTTAGACAACTAAAATGAGACAGCTTGTTGGTAAGGTAATTTTCAATACATTTTTTAACAAATTTTTGAATTGGCTGAAAAATTCACAGCCTAAAGAGGGGGAGCTTTGAAATCAGTGAAATCTTTTGCTATTTCGAATTGAATGATGACATAAAATTTTTTTATTTGGGGTTTTTTTTTTGGTTTTGGTTTTTCAAAGATAAAATTCTGAATGATGAGTCCGTTTGGCAGAGGCAAAGTTGTTAATATTTGACAGGTCTCAGTGTCAAAGATTTCATGGACTGTCAAAATGTGGGCAAACAAATCCTTGGGGCAGAGAAAGAGAAATATTTACATTTCCCTAGACACTCGGTACAGTTTCATTTCTTTTGACACCTTCCTTCTGTACTAGATTCAAACATAAAGGGAATGACAGGAATATAAGATGACTTAAATTCAAAGTTCCCTTAACTTCTAAAAATAAATAATAGAAATGGTTAAGAAGAAAAAAAATCAATATCTTCAATTTAGTTTTTAGTATTCCCTATTGTTTTTCTTGAAAATTAAATATCATAAATGTATATTTAGTCTATCAAGCATTAATAAATATTTTTACTGATCAAATGAAATTTTTATAGGCACAATGAAGTTTACTTCTGACCTAGAATATTTTAGCACCATCTTTCTTCTTTTTTTAATCACAAAGGTCGGAATTATTAAATTATTAAATTCAAACACAAGAAATTACCTATGCAGTTCAATTTTTATAGTGAAATTGATATTAATATTCTTCTTAAAGCATAATATTCATTATTTTATACTTATGTTAAACTGGTATTTGAGCAATTATATGTTTAATCTTCAATATACAAATGGTGGGGAAAACTGGATAATTTAAAATAATGAATTCCATTCTAGCAAAAAAATTCTCTAGAGAAAAGCTTTTTTCTTGGAGTCTCTGGGTAGGAGACCATGGAGAGACTTAAGTGACCTGCCAACTCCCTGATGCATATGGAAATCCTCTGTATATGTGAATATATGTTATTTTTCTGGGAATGTTGCTTTCATCAGATATTCAGAGACATTAATGTTTTAAAAATCAGTCTAGATTGATCGAGAGAATCACCCTTGATTGAATCAACTCACTTTATATTGTTTAAATTTAGTTGCTAGAAATTTGTTAGGGATTTTAGAAAGCCCTCAAATTTCAATACCTCGGATTACAGGAGACTTTTCTTAAGTCACCATGAGAACAAGATCTAAGTTGATAGTTAATATTTGTCAGGAACTCCACAGAATTCTAGGCTGAAAGCTAAATAAAGTGAGGTTTCTGTGATCACTCTGAAGAAATAAAAAAGAGGTACACTAGTCCCTTAGTATCCATGGGACATTGGTTCCAGGACTTTGGCAGATACCAAAATCTGAGGATGCTCAAGTCCCTTATACAAAATGACATTGTATTTGCACTAAACTTGTGCCCATCCTCCTGTATACTTTAAATTATCTCTAGACTACTAATGATACCTAATACAATATAAATACTATGTAAATAGATATGAATACAACGTAAATGCAGTGCAAATAATTACTGGTGTGTGGTAAATTCAGGTTTTGCTTTTTGGAATTTTCTGGTTTTCCTTTTTCTTTTGAAATGTTTTCATCCATGGCTGCTGAATCTGAAGATGTAGAATCCTCCCAGGATATGGAGGGCTGACTGTATTGTAAAATCAATGAGGTAGGTAGTGCCAGGAGGCTTTAGTTGCACTCTAAAGCAGGGAATAAGCAAGAAAATCTTGGGAAAAGATAATATGCATATGTATGACGTTCCCCACACCCAAATAGGTTTATCACAGGATTACTCCTCACTGTTTTTCATGTGCCCATAAATTTCCTGAGTTTTAACTGCAATGGAATCAGTTAGAATCTAGGTATTTGCAGTTAAAACCAAAAGGGTAGGCTTTCCCAATAAATTTCCAACTTTCATTCTTCTGTAAAATCTGTAGGTGTTAAAAAAAAACAAAAAATCTGTAGGTGTTTAGCCCTTTCCATTAATGACCTTTCAAAGACAGAACTTATATGTATAAATGCAGTCAAATATAATACATAATACACAAATTGGAAATACTTATATTTGGCATTCACAGCAGCTGTCTTTTAATTGAATTTATGTCTTAATTAGTCCGAATATAATTTTCATAGTCAAATTATGAAATTTTAAAATTCTTCATTATATGGATTACTTTTTTCCTGTTTATAGTACTCAACAAAGTCATTTCTTCTTACCTTAAGGTAGGCCAATAAATCATCCAATTTACTGGTAGGTAGTCACAAGGATAGTAAAAAATTAAGCACCCATAAAGATAGGAGACATAAAGATAATTCTTTAAAGTGGTCCATGAAAAGACATTTAAGAGCTTTGAAAATATAATATGCTTGTAACTAAGTTTATCCTCAGCTAAACTGTGAGCCCTCAACTTTTCCTTTTAAAAGTCACCACTGATTTATTACTTTTTTTATATTAAGATATAAAAAATTGTGGATTTTTTGGTAAAACTTTGCTGTAATCCTGTAGGTGGGGTCCAAAATATTTAATTGCCTAAAATGTGGGTCATGTTATTGTGAGGTTAATGAGATGAAAATGGGCATAAGTGGAGAACAGAAGCCAATCATGTTATCTCCCATTTTGAGGTATTATAGGCCCATTATCATGGGGTCTGCCTGTGCTCCTTTTTCTTTTAACTAGTGTCATACTGTAGTAATACTGAAATACATCTCGGCAAGCAAATGTGTGTTTTCCAAGTATTTCTCTGCAGTCTAAGAAGTGTCCCCTGTTGGATCCCAGTGTTCTTTTAAAATGTCATTTACCCTAGTCACTTCCTATCCCTCTGGGAATGATCTAGAATTAGAAATTGCTATGAATATTTTCCTTTTTTTCTTTGACTTTTATTATAATGCTAAGGCCATACCTCGACAGGCAAATCCAAGGGGTTTCTAGTAATTTCACAAAAAGATGTTTTAAATGAATTCCATGGATAATTACGTAATGCTTTTAGAAGTGTAGGATCAGTCATCTTACTGTGTGTTTTGTTGTTTCTGAGAACGTGTAACTATTTGCACAGCACACTTTTGTTTTCCCAGTTGGAAATATAACGCAGCTCTCAACAGCATGGGCTCTGGTCAGACAGCCTCCATCAAATTCTGTCTCTTCTACTGACAGCTATGTGATGTTTTCCCGGTGCTTAACTTCTCAGCACCTCCGATTCTTTGTCTCTAGAATCGATATAAAAATACCTGCCTAATAAGGTTTTTGTAAAGATTAAATGAGATAATTAAAACAATGCTAATCGTATAGTAAGTATTCAATAAATATTTACTATGATTATTGTATCCTTAAAAGATAACTTGTTTCTCTGGCAGGCTAACCAGATAAAACCTGCGGAACCTCAAGTCTCAGTTCCTGGCTGAATCATCCCTTGAGGGCGGGTTTATCCTCAACAGGCTTGCCTTGAATTATGCCAAACTATGTCCTATAGAGACCAAGGTTCGCAGCACGTTATCTCTGGTGCCCCTGTAGGTAGGAGCGTGATTGTTAATGGCAGCTTTGGAGTCCCAAAGTCCATTCCCAGTCCAGAGCGTCTCTTATTTTAATTATACTTTGCTGCTGCTCCTTTAAAAATTTGTAAACCACTGTGTTTTTTGTTTTTGTTTTTTTTTTGCGGTACGCGGGCCTCTCACTGTTGGGGCCTCTCCCTTTGCGGAGCACAGGCTCCGGACGCGCAGGCTCAGCGGCCATGGCTCACGGGCCCAGCCGCTCCGCAGCACGTGGGATCTTCCCGGACCGGGGCACGAACCCGTGTCCCCTGCATCAGCAGGCGGACTCTCAACCACTGTGCCACCAGGGAAGCCCAACCACTGTGTTTTTGAGAGCTAGAAGTTTCATTTTGTGTTGATAAATGTTCTCTGTTCTAATACTAGGAATCGTCAAATTTCTGTAGTGCAATAGGATAACTACAGTAGTTTACTAACTCTTTCCTTCCTGTAAGAGTTATTTCATGTTACTTTATTCATTGGCACAAAGATTTAAGAATATATTGTGCTCAAAGCCAAAGAATTCTAATTGGAGAGCTGTTGAAGGGTATTTTGTCAAGAGGATCATGATAAGGTTTAGATGTACGTTTCAAAGATTATTTAGAGGGAAATAAAAAAGGAAAGATTTCTCTACCTGCATTGTTCCTTTCAGAACTTCTGAGAAAAAGGTACAAGTGGGGAAATAGGAGGTGGTAGAAAATAGTAAGCATTGCCCCAATCTTATGAGCATGGGGGTGGAGTCCCATCAATTCAGAAAAATACTGCATATGTTCAGATACAGGCAACCTCAAGATAGAGGAAAGCCACTCTTTTCCCCGTAAAAATAAATGTTTACTATTTGGTCATTTTGAATATATAAAGTTTTACCAGTTATTAATTTACTTATTCACAACTTGAGCCACTGTTTAAATAACTTAATCCAGCTTTCCAAAGCACATTATTTTTAGTTTTATCTAACTTAACATAGAGCACTTTTGAATCCTAAAATAGCGCTGTCCCTGGAGTGTTATACAAAGCCACATGAAATTCTTTGCATTTAAAAGTTTTTTTTTTAATTTAATTCCTCCTGTAGTTATATGTTGATGATCTTTACAGAGGTCCCATTTGTGTATGTTTTCTTGTGTGCTTTTTAAAGGGGTATTATTGAGGAATGTTTACAATGATATCCAACATTTGTAGTTACAGAGTCATAAACAGGAAAATTTTAAAACTCTCATACGACTTTCACTAGCATTCAATACCAACACTGATTAAAGTCACTTAGCGCTAAAGTGTTTTCTCCCTAGCTGTTATTCAAAATAAAGTACTGAAGGAAAGATCCCATAGTGTGAGACTTGGTAAAGACATAACTACATAACTATGGGATAATGGCTCCATTACTGCAAAAATAAATATATATTTATGTGTTGTATTTTAATCTATTATGTTCATGGTATTTTCTACCACACTTCCCCCCACCCCATACCAATTTAATAAAACAAAAATAAAGGTAACATTTTAAAAATTGTTGTATTCAAAATTACTAATAAACTTTAGGGTAAATAAGCTTTGAAACAAAAGTACATAAGCAAAAATAAATAATTTTCACCAATCCACTAACCTAATTTTCAGAGTAAAGCCATTTCCAATTACAGCACTGTGTATGTATATATATATATATATATATATATATATACACACACACACACACACACACACACAGAGAGATAGAGAGATATCCATATACATATACGAAAAAATATTTCTACCATTTGAGTATATTGTATTTAGGAAGTAGTATCATCAGAAAGTGGTGACTAATTGTCTGTGCATGTAAGAGAGTCTAGATTGTTCTCATTTCAGCTCTCTGGATGGGATGACTGGAAGTGTCATTAAATGAAAGAGTAAGAGCTTTGGGGAAAGGTAAAAAAATTCAATTTTAAATAAAGTATGAAGGTCCTATGGAAAATCCAGGGGAAGATATCTAGTAAACTAATGGACTTACAGACTAGTGATCAGGGGAGATTTTGGGCTGAAGATTTTATACTTATGAAATTTTTCAAAAAATATTCTATTTATCTCTTTACCTTTTAAACTTTATCAATTTGCATATATAAATTTTCCTTAAAGAAAAGTGGACACGGTTTTTCTTATACAGAGGATTTTGTCTAAAAATTGTTGATGCTAGCTACTTTATTTATTCCATCCTACAACCTTTCACATTTTAATGTGCTATTCTTGAATGTCAGCAAGCATCTTAAGGATATGTTTCCCTACAAATATTAAGTTCATTGACGTTTCTTAAAGCCAGCTTTTGTCTGCCTACTTTAGTCCTGTTTTCTTCAAAAACTCAAGGTTACCTCTTTTTTCTTCCAGAGAGCCATTTTTTCCTACATTTCTATTACTATTATGTTAGTATCAAAGGATTTGTTAATCCCTCTTGAATAATATTTTGATGTTTTACAAGTCCTTCTTATTTGTGTTTTTTTGCTTTCCTATTATTTTCCCTGTGCTGCTCAGATTTGTAACAATGTCTGATTTTAAAATCTTTTTTTGCTTTCCATATAAATAAAAAACCCAAGTCTAAATAAGTAATTTTTGGACTTTCTGATTGCCGTGTACAAATGTTTATGGAGGCTTAGTGTGCATTAACATTCAAAGATTGATACACATAGCCTCTTAGGCTGTCAATAGATATAAATGGGTAGTGATGTGCTGATAAAAGTTTAACAGCCAGCACTCTGAGTGGGAAACTGATTTGTAACCTTTCCCAATTTCCTGGTATAACACTTTCCTCCCTCCAGCCCCCAAGGCTGGTTTCAGTCTGCCTGTGTGAGGTCACGGGACTTGGAGTTGGGAAGTGATCCAATCACCTTTATGAACAGTACAAATTGGTTCTAACACAATACTGTATCTTGTAACACTATACAGTTCATCAGTATATAAGCTTCATATTGTTTAAAATAATAGTGTGCTTGGTAACATTTTCTGTCATAGTACATTCACATATTTGGATATCTTGTTGAAAAGTATCATTTGAACTCTTCAAAAAGTGAAACTTTGTGGTAGGGGCTAATTCTGGGTAACTCAGACCTTCTTTTTACAACTTGAGGAATTCATACATAAATGTATGGGAAGATATGTACATGCACAGCTATATACAATAAAATGGTTCCGTTAACATCTTCCCTTTTGAAAACCTCTGGGATGACGTTAAAAAAGTTTCCATCTGTTGTGCCCTGGGTGAGCTTAATTGCTGCTCCCTATTGCTGAATTAGCTAGGAAATGTCATCATACCCTGCGCTTCACGCACCCCTTAACAGCACGCTTAATATCCATGGATGTTTTGGAAAAAATAAGTAAGTCTTTTGTATAGCAGTGTACTTTACTCTTATCTGGATAAATCACTTTGCCTCCTGGGCAATTCATTTGATTATAATTGAATCTCAGTCAGTAATATTTTAATGTCCTTTTGGCTATTAGGTTATAAAAGCAATAGAAGAAGGTTATCGCTTACCAGCACCCATGGACTGCCCAGCTGGGCTGCACCAGCTGATGCTGGATTGTTGGCAGAAGGAACGTGCGGAAAGGCCAAAGTTTGAACAGATAGTTGGAATTCTAGACAAAATGATTCGAAACCCAAATAGTCTGAAGACACCCCTGGGAACGTGTAGTAGGTAAGAAATAGCTAAAGAAATGAAGTCTGGGAGAAATTCAAACTTCATATGAACCATTTATCTCCTCAGCCCCACTCCAATGGCAAATCGACATTTGTGTTAAATTATTAAAGTCCATATTAAATTTCTTATCTTTATAGAAGTTTTTTTTTCTTTTCAGATGGCTTGCCTTAGTTAAATCAGTGTTTAAAGAGATTTAGTCATTGTTATTGCCTTAAATAAAATTTATGATCAATATCACTCTGTCATTTTAGAAAAATTTCTCAAGTGGATTTGTGTGATTAGGTGGCATTTCACATTTTCAAATTATCAATATTACATGGATTTTTATTGCTGTTGCCCTAGTTTTTTATTATATCCATATTATCTATTGGATTGTTTTGCTTTGAGTTTCATAGTAAAATGATTCCATGAAGTTAAAGATTATTAAGGTAATTCAATATATGATTTAAGAGGTATACCCATTAAAAAGAACCTAACCTCCCCATGCATGCTTCATGGTGATGGTAATGTAGATTAGTAGTTATTCAGCTTCAGCTGCCAGGTAGACCTATTGCTCTGTTGTCTGTACTGTAGTCAGGCCCTTGCGGAGGTGTATGAACTCACAAGGCGCACAAGGGGTGCCATTAGTACAGTGGGTGCATTATGTTCTCAAAAGCACCCTCTGAACAAGTTAGTCCACAGCCAGATGTGCTTTCTGTACTCCCAGTTACTTTCAGAGAAGCAAATGAACAAATATTTACTGATTACAAATATTGTTGGCCATACTCTGAAAAGTATATGGAAGATGCAATCTGCTGGTCATCATATCTAAATAAAATAGAAATTTTGTAGTTAGTAGGGTTTTGGGTTTTTTTGTTTTTTGTTTGTTTGTTTGTTTTTGCGGTACTCAGGCCTCTCACTGTTGTGGCCTCTCCCGTTGCGGAGCACAGGCTCCGGACGCGCAGGCTCAGCGGCCATGGCTCATGGGCCCAGCCGCTCCGCGGCATGTGGGATCTTCCCGGACCGGGGCACGAACCAGCGTCCCCTGCATCGGCAGGCGGACTCTCAACCACTGCGCCACCAGGGAAGCCCTAGGTGTTTTTCTTAAACTTGTTTTATTGAGGCATGGGTGATTTACAATGTGTTAATTTCTGCTGTACAACAAAGTGATTCAGTTATCCGTATATATACATTCTTTTTCATATTCTTTTCCATTATGGTTTATCACAGGATATTGAATATAGTTCTCTGTGCTCTACAGTAGGACCTTGTTGTTTATGCATTTGGAATTTGTAATTATTGGGCAAACTTTACACATTAGATTTTTATTAGCATATCTGTTTATTTGTTATTACAATATCAATTAAATACGTAATTTTATTTTTTATATCCTTATTTTTGTGGGGCTAAGGCATGCTTTCTTTCATAATTCATGAAAAAATTTGCTTTTCTGTATTATTCTCACCCAGGCCAATAAGCCCTCTTTTGGATCAAAACACTCCTGACTTCACTGCCTTTTGTTCAGTTGGAGAATGGCTACAAGCTATTAAGATGGAAAGATATAAAGATAACTTCACAGCAGCCGGCTACAACTCCCTTGAATCAGTCGCCAGGATGACTATCGAGTAAGCTTAAACCTGCAAAATTATATTGAAGAATGTATCAGGTGCAATCCAAACGTTAGACTTTAGGTCATCTTCCATATATTAAAGAGGTATGAGCCCTAAAATCAGGGAGAAAATTGTCTCTTTAATAAGTGCCTACTATGTCCCAGGCATTTTGCTAAACAGACTTCTGAACATACAATATCTTTTTTAACCTTCATGGCAACAATTTTATTAAGTCAGTAGTTTTACATATGACAAGGCTAAGGCTCAGAGAATTTAAATATTTGCCCTAAACTGACTCAATCGTAAGTGGTAGCTAATTTGTCTCCATAGCCAGAGTTCAAAACACCACCCAGTGAGACTTCCTCTTTCATTAACCGCTGTATTATCTATCTTTTAAATTTTTTATTTTATACTGGAGTAGAATTGATTAACAATGTTGTGTTAGTTTCAGGTGTACAGCAAAGTAATTCAGTTATACATGTATAACTATTCTTTTTCAAATTCTTTTCACATTTAGGTTATTACAGAGTATTGAGCAGAGTTCCCTGTGCTATACAGTAGGTCCTTGTTGGTTATCTATTTTAAATATAGCAGTATATTCATATCAATCCCAAACTCCTGCTGTATTATTTAGATTCCTAGTCACTGGGGAAACTTTCTCCATTGCAAAAGAGGATTTCTTTCACCATGTTTATATCAGACATTAAAAATCTCGAAATTTTAATACCAAAATGCATTATGAAATCCAGTATGAGCACTTTCTGAAGAGGTCAAAGGACGCCTAATTCAATTAACCGTAATAAGAATTTAACTTAAGTTTTGGAAGGTTTGTGATTGATTGATTTTTTTTTTAATTGAATAATGACCTGATAAAACAGTTTTTGAAATTGCTCTGAACTGGAGGTAAAAAGAAGTAAATATTTCTTTCCGGCTCTATAACTGATTATGTGGTCTTAGGAAATAAATTTAGTATCTCTGGACCTCAGCTTCCTTGGCTGCAGCATAACTCTTACAGGCAATGCAGTTCCTCTCAGTCAGTGTGTTTGAAAATGGGAAACAATTATCAAGGTTCTATTAGTGGGATGCTATTTATGTACTGTTGGGAGAAGTGTTTCACATTTTTCAGATGAGAAGAAAGCCAGCAATCACATACTCTTTCCTGGCATGTCAGGAAATGGCATATACATGAATTTCGGCATGTGCATGCGCTCTCGTTTGGTTTTCTGCTAGACACTACGTGGGTAGAGCTGATGTAATTACACCTGTCTCTGCAAAGTAATCTACTCCCCTGAAAAACCGTGCTTCTCAAGGTCTCATTAGACCACGGCTATGAAATACCGCAGTACTCTACTGTGGCTATATTTTAGCTACTTGTAAATACCTAAGCTCAGTCTTTTTGGCTAATAGATACAGCTAGCGTATGGCAAATTTAGGCTATTAAACATAGGTATTGCACACTTTAAGGAATTTTTTTTTTCCAAAATGTGGTCAAATGATTGTACTAAACTGAAGTATACAACCAGTAATATGCTCAGGATTACCACACGTTGATTAAACTCAGTAAAATACTTTGTATGATCCTTGATGATTCTTGATCTACTAGAGCCACGCAATGTTTCCATTCATACTATATCCCATTTAAACAATGAAATATTTTTAACTTTCCTTAGATTCAAGAATACTACATTTCAAGTAACGTTTCCTAGCTGTACCTTAAGTTAATAATAATTTTAAGGCTTTGATAATTTCTTAAATAAAATGTCAAATCAAAGAATTCCCTGGTGGTCCAGTGGTTAGGACTCAGTGCCTTCACTGCCTAGGGCCCGGGTTTGATCCCTGGTCTTGGGGAGCAACCCCACAAGTCGTGCATAGCGGCCAAAAAATAAAGTCACCTCACCCTGTTAAAAAAAAAGTCAAATAGTTTAAAAATAACTGATCATGACAAACTGAGATCCTGAGTAGCAGGGTTTTACAAAGGATAATGTTGATGCAGGTTGCCAGTCCGACCCACTGTGGGAATAGGATCTTAATATCCAAGAACACCAAGATAAGATCTGTGTGCCTAAGATAAACAGATTAATTAAAGAGTTGATGACAGTTTAGTACCAAATAAAATTTTTGTAAGGTAACTAATAAAAACTGTATTTGTCTTTTTCAGGGATGTGATGAGTTTAGGGATCACACTGGTGGGCCATCAAAAGAAAATCATGAGCAGCATTCAGACTATGAGAGCACAAATGCTCCATTTACATGGAACCGGCATTCAAGTGTGATAAGCGTTTCTCCCTTATGAGGGAGACTATGGACCACGAGAGAACAGTACTGGCCTTCAGTATATGCGTAGAATGCTGCTAGCAGACAGTTGATATCCTGGGTCCTTCCTACAGTGAAGAGAAGATTTAAGAAGCACCTATAGACTTGAACTCCTAAGTGCCACCAGAATATATAAAAAGGGAATTTAGGATCCACCACTGGTGGCCAGGAAAACAGCAGTGACAATAAACAAAGTACTACCTGAAAAAACATCCAAACACCTTGAGCTCTCTAACCTCCTTTTTATCTGATAGACTTTTTAAAATGTACATAAAGAATTTAAGAAAGAATATATTTGTCAAATAAAATCATGATCTTATTGTTAAAATCAATGAAATATTTTCCTTAAATATGTGATTTCAGACTATTCCTTTTTAAAATCATTTGTGTTTATTCTTCATAAGGACTTTGTTTTAGAAAGTTGTTTATAGCTTTGGACCTTTGTAGTGTTAATCTATGACACATTACTACACTGGGTACCTTTGAAAGAATCTCCAATTAAAAAAAAAAGCATAGCATGATTGAAGATATATCTCTGTCAGAACATTGGTATCCCTTTTGTGCCATTTAATTGTGTTTAATCAGTGCTGTTTTGATATTGTTTGCTAATTGGCAGGTAGTCAAGAAAATGCAAGTTGCCAAGCGCTCTGATATTTTTTAAAACGAAAGTTTTTTTGTAAAGATCTGACAACACACTATCTTTTCAATGAAAAAAGCAATAATGATCCATAAATACTATAAGGCACTTTTAACAGTTTGTTTATAGAGTGATTTTACTAGACAGAACTTAATAAAAACTCAAATTGTAGGTTTATGATTTTAAAAAGAAAGATGAGGCACTTCATCTAAAGAATGTTGGTGGAGGCAAGTCTCTGAAAGCAAGACTATCCAGTGTTATCTAAAATTTAATCTGAGCACATCACGATTTTTTCAATATCGAGACATTAGGAAATTTAGGAGAAATAGTTGACATATATTTTATATCCTATTCTGTTTAATGCAGTCCAAACATGAAAGGAAAGAATTAAGTTTTATATTAGAACTCTGAAGCATGATAAAAGGGGCAGTTCACAATTTTCACCTTTCAAAAACAAATTTGCTGCACAGAATATCACCACTGCAGTTTTTAAAAAAAAAAGTCTTTTTATATGTGAACGCTGATGTGAGAAGCTTTTTACCATGTAAGGAAGAGGTGAAGGGTCTGGCTTTTTCTTTAAGCTTTATTAAACAAGATTATTTGATTACTGTGTTAGAATTTCATAAGCAATAATTAAATGTGTCTTTATAGCTATTTCAGGAATGTATACATATTGTGAGTAATGCTTTCAAAAGTAACGAAAATCATGAACTACCCCAGAATTGAACTGTTGTATTTCCAAAGAGAATTGGGCTGTTTATAATGATTTTAATAGAGAAAGATCCCAGGGATCGGTCCTAATTGGTCTTGTATGATAATGTGGGCACCCACAAACAAACGATCAAATAACAGAAACAAAACCTGTAAATGTTCCTTTGTAAAACTTGTAAATTTTATTTATACTGTCTTGTTTTGTACACACATTTCTCTGTAGTGGGCTCTGAATACATTGAAAATGCACTATATTTTTCTATTTTACTTGCAGAGCATCACAAAAGAACAGGTATTTTCAGTGCTACATAATGTGTTTTCCCACATTTAGGACCAAAGATGGCTATAGAAAAACTCAAAAGGATTGCGTCCCAACCCCTCCCCACCCCTTTTTTTTCTTTTAAATCACTGTACAGTGTTGTTTGATATTTTAATTTATTTTTTGATTGACTAGAAAAATCATTTTAATTTCACTAAAATGTTTTTTGTCCCTAAGGAGAAATAATCTGTAAAATAATTTTAATTAGCATAATATAGTCACCTAGACACTTCCATTTGTAATCTTTGTAATAGACTGTAAATATATTTTTGGAACTATAACATAATGTGCTTGAGGGTTATTTTTCAGTGTCTGCAGTGTATACAAGTGTTTATACTAAGTACAGCACTTTACAATTCTGATCAGTAGCATTGGCCTTTGTGAGAATGAGTGAAAGAGTTTGAGTGAGTGTTCTTAATTCCGTTTGGATTCTAGACTCACTAAGAATGAAGTTCTTTTCTTGTTCATAGCTTAAGGTGCTTATTTTTTCTATTAAAATTAAATTAACAAAAAGCCATTCTAGAAATAGAAGACATAGTAGGGTACATGCAAACGGTGTCTTTCCTGCTTTTTTCTAGCACTAGATTTATAGTTGAGTAGTCTTTCTTGAGTAGAAGGGCAGAATAAAAGTTTTTTTGAGTTTTTTTTCAAAAATAACTTTTTCCTTCAGCAATATACCTCATCTGCCTTAAATTTTTTACAGCTCTTTACAGGGAAAGGGAGAAGGGATGGGAAAGACACAGCACAATAGGAAGGGTATTGACGCATCACTCTCTCGTTGGTAGGTTTCTTTTCCCAATCAACATTATGATTTTGAAATACATGTATGTGAAACAGATATTCAGAGAAAAATAATTAACCTTGTAATGCTGATTGTAATACTGTCTTCCAGAAAGAGATGAAACGGTATAACGATAAGAATGTACAACTTGCACCTTGAAATCCTTTTTGGTTTTTTTTTGTTTTTTGTTTTTTTGATAAATTAGTGCTCAGGGGAGGAAGGGTAGAGAAAGCAAATGTCAGAAAGAGAATTCAAACGTAATAAAAATGCAAAAGGAATCGGCCTCCTCGCTTAAACAGAGCCACCTTTTTTAGAATGCTGTCTTCACACATGACCTGTGTTTTGCATTCAGGACTGAAATAAAGGTAACTTTTGTTACATCTGAATCTAACATTTTCTCGGCAGTTGATCTGGGCCTTGTTTCCTAGGGCTGGTGGCTTATGCTTGTCAGAGCACTCTGAGTTGAATCATATTGTATACTTATGTAATCTACATTAGCTAGTACTATTTAGGATGCTATTTTAATTGCTCCTCTTATCCGTGTTTTTAAGACAATTAAAATGGTGTAAGTCACCTCTCTTTTTTATTTAGGTAATGCTGATATTCTCCCTTTTGTTTCCTGAGTAGCCTGGAACTGTGCTACTCACTGATGTGCATGTTCAAATAAATTACTGATGTGTATTTTTTTGCTATATGTGGAGAAATCATGGGGAACTCGGGGCGAGATGTGCTTTTTGTTGGTTGAATTTGTCCCTCCTTGCCTAAGAATTACTACAGGGGTCATCCTTTTATAAGGACAAAATGCTTTTGAACAGTGTCTTCAATGTATCAAGCACAAATAACTCTTTCTTCAACACGAAGCATAAGTCTCTTTTTACCAGCTTACAATAATAAACGAGTCTATTAGACAATGTAAAGAAAATCCTGTCTCCAATCATTGGTGGATTCCTTTATGTCCCTTACTCGTTCTTTATTTTCTTACACAATATCATGAAAGGAGATGTTTAGAGTAAAGGTTTTATTTAAATATTTCAGGGAGCCAATCAGAATATGAAGAAAATTATCATCCTTTTCATCCCCTCCTTCTGCACACAGACTTAATTCCACTCTAATTATTACAGAATAACAAGTTAAGACTATGTCTTCAAAGAGCTGGACTGTCAAATATTTTAATTAAAACCTCTTTTGTTCTTTTTTGAATCTACAACTACATGGTACTAACAAGAATATTTGCATGGGAAAGGTAATACTTTGTCATGAGACCCTGACAAATATTTCTTACATTTAGTATAATACAGGAACTTGGAGAGTCTCTGTGTTTAAGATGCTGCAGGATGCAAACAGAGTCCAGAGAAAATGGGAAAAGTGATAAATCTGGTTATCTGATTGTTTATCAATGACACTGACTTAGATCAGATCAACTTGCACCTGAAATAAACTAAACACTCCCTTTTCTCCAGCATCACCATTGTAAGCTCTACAAACTCTGAACAAATATCCAAACATGTTTCAAAAAATGAGAGTAGGCAGATACCAGGTGACATGCTATCACTAGTTATCACACTCCTGATGCTGAGGCTCAGGGTAGGCTGAACTGAAGTTGAAAGATAATCTTGAAGTCTTGGCTGTCCCTGACTCTTCCACAAGCAATGCCCTCCCGAAGTTCACACAGTGATTATTACATAGCCTGAAACACTGACGCACAGACAAATGGTCTCTTAAAGTACTGGATTTATAAGTGGTACAAAAATACACTATTCTACCAGCACTCGTTTTCCTCCAAAAGTATAAAGCTGTTATGAAGGATATACAAGTTCTATCACTAAGTAAAAATTAGATTTTAATACTTTCAGTGATCATCAGTAACAAGTTTTTGCTGAAGTATTTTTATCTTCTACTGTTACCCTTTGTTTTATGTTGTTAGCTACAGTAAAAACTATCAATTTTGAGAGAAGCTTCTGAGAGGATCAAAGAGGTGATCAAATTCCTAAATTCAATTCAAAAGATTGTAACTACTGATATTAACAAATGATAAAAGATAGTGCATGGTGATCGGCAAACCTGCAATCTGCTCTGAAGGGAAAAGCATGCTCTTGGCTTTGTGGCAGTGGCCCTTCAATAGCCCCTACCCAGCTGCTCTACTGTTCTGTCTAATGCATCTCAGCGTAGCTTGAAGAATACGAACAAGAGAATAAAATATTTCAATAGGATGCTTCTGTGAACCTCATTAGAGTTAAGTGCTGTAGGGGGGTATTTTTTTCAAGTTCAGTGATTGAATGTAATTAAATCTATTATTAAACAATATAAGACCTCTTCTGATTGACCTTGAGGTTAAAATAAATGTAATTAATTGATTTAATTTAATTGGACCTCTCTCCCTAAGTTTGGTAAGTAGCAATAAGTAGATCTAGTCTAGTGTTCCATGGGTCTGTGACAGCACTAGAAATCCCTTAGGTATGTAACAGTAGCAGGGATTCTCAAATTGCTGGCATTTGATGATTTGGGCACAGTAACAAGTGAGGTGTTGTCTATTCTAAACCTCCATGAATAACAAGCAAAGCTCCATAAGAAATAACCTGCAACATGTATTTCATTATTTCAGATATCCCAGGTTTCCACTACTGAAGGTTATCTTTGTTTCCCTTTTGAAATTCATAGACTTTAATTAAGTATATTTGTAGTTTTATATATAACTTAAGAATGCACAGGGGCTTCCCTGGTGGCGCAGTGGTTGAGAGTCCGCCTGCCAATGCAGGGGACACAGGTTCATGCCCCGGTCCAGGAGGATCCCACATGCCGCGGAGCGGCTGGGCCCGTGAGCCATGGCCGCTGAGCCTGCGCGTCCGGAGCCTGTGCTCCGCAACAGGAGAGGCCACAACAGTGAGAGGCCACGACAGTGAGAGGCCCGCGTACTGCAAAAAAAAAAAAAGAACGCACAGTATATTTTTAATGAATGATTAATCATAGATCTTAAAGATGCTCAGAGGAAGAAACAACAGGCACATTTGTTTTAGGTAATGTTGGTTCTAGTTTAGCAGAAGACAAACACATACTGTTCAAGTCTCACCATTTCATTATGGAACCAAAATTAAATAAAATGAATGACTGGACAGCTAACTCGAGAAAAACAAATAGAGAAAATTAAGCTACATATGCAGAACTGTGTTCATATAAATCACATTTCTAAAATATTTCACAATTCACAGAAAGGAGGCAAACAACTCACACATACTTTTTAAAAGTGACATGAGTTTGCAGACACTTATTACACAGATGGTTAGACCTATAGTAAAATACAAGAGAAAGTTCTAGATTTAACCTGGTATCCCTCTGTCAGTTAGCTAGAGATAAGCACTGTTAAGATTGAAAACCAGACAGAATATGTGGCTAAAATGTTCTTTTTCTAAATGAAAGAGACCCACAGCTTTCTTCAGCTCTGACATTTGCACGAGTGTTTTAGGGATCTACTGGGCAGGGGATCTGCTGGTCATATGTTATTGTAATTCCATGTTTCCACTTAGATCGTCACCCCTTGCACGCTGAGCTCCAAGTGTATTCAACGGAACCCAACTTAACAGAAACCACACGAATCTGACTTTACAAACATACGTGCTGAGCTTGACCTGAGAAATAGACAGGAGTTAATGCATGGGCTCCTGCTGCTATTTCAATGGCTCTGCTTCTCATAAAGGAATACCTGTTAGCTTAGTTGTGGTGCAGGGCCAGCAGACACGGAGCAATTAAACCTCTTCTGATCTACCTGAAAAACAAAACCAGCAAACACCAAAGAATGCCATCCTTCAGATTTGCAAAGGAGCAAGTAATACTGTTTATTAAAGTGTATACAAAAGAGTATATAAAAGGAGCAAGTAATATTATATATTAAAGTGTATATAAAAGGCAGGGATGAATTGCAGGAAATCTGTAGGGTCCGCTAGGAGAAGCTGAGTGTAATGGAAGAGGCCATAAAGAGCTACTGGCAATTCTGACCAGAAAAAAAAGGATGTGGTGGGAATAGAGTTTACAGAACCAAGGTCTGGCCCTGATGCTTGAAGAATGAATTAATTACTCTCCATTTCTGGATCAGAGCAATAGAATCACCTTCTGTGCTTCCACTGCATTGCTCTCTGTTCTCACATTCTCTCTCACTTTTCTACACGAGGGAAATCCCCATCTTCAATACACAACTCACAGTTGTTTCCTCCAAGCCTTCACTGACACTCAGGAGGTAGACTTCTCTCTTCTGTGCTTTGCTTCTGCTGCTGGTGCTGTGATTCCCCTATTGTGTTCTGTCAGATTATGTGTGTGTGTGTGTCTCTCCCACTAGATCAAGGGCTCTTGGAGGGCAGAAGCCAAATGGAAATCTTTGCTTTATGTCCTTTGGGATTTAGCTGTTTCTGGCATTCGGTAGACACTCTATAAATATTTTAGAATGCTTGAAGTGCAAATTAATTCAAATTGGTTTTTTTTTTTTCCTTAAAGGATAGTGTAGATCAGGTGCTCTGAAGGATAAATGGGGTACAGTGAAGGTGGTAGTAAAACGGGTGTTGAGGGAGAAACTAATTGCAGAGAAAGGATGGATGCTTCTGTGATAGGCTGGGGCAGCTGGAAAGCCCGGGAGACTGAGCCAATGAACACAGTGATGGGGCCCCCGGGGTAAAAGGGAGGTGGGGAGGAGATAATTCGTAAACAAGGCCAAATAGCAGCATCTTCCTGATGTTGAAAAAAGTAGGAGGTATCACTGGTTGTAAATAACAGAGCAAGATTAAAGAAGAACTTGAAATCAAGTAGAAGAAACTGGACTTGATGAGAGAGACAACGAAGAGCTATTTACCAATATCTTGTCTGACAAGGCAAAGACATGGTGAGAATGTTTTGGGGTTTTTTTGTGGTACCCGGGCCTCTCACTGCTGTAGCCTCTCCCGTTGCGGAGCACAGGCTCCGGACGCGCTAGGCTCAGCGGCCATGGCTCACGGGCCCAGCCGCTCCGCGGCATGTGGGATCCTCCCGGACCGGGGCACGAACCCGCGTCCCCTGCATCGGCAGGCGGACCCTCAACCACTACGCCACCAGGGAAGCCCGAGAATGTTTTTTAAGGAAGAGTAATCTGCAGAAAGATGTGAGCTGTGATTGTGAATATTTTAAAATTAAACCTAGGCAAGGGAAAAGAATATTTTTCTTCTTCTGGAATGAAAAAGTCTCTCACTCCAGCTCTCAATCTCAGGATTGTATCAGTAATTCTATAGTTAAGTAAGAATAGAATAAAGTAGCATTTTGTGGGCTTGCTTGTGAGTCTAGTTACCATTTACATCTTGAAGAGGCGGCAGGGTGTGGTGGGTGATGGCAGAGGGTTTGAATACAGACCATGTGGGACTAATACAGAGGAGACAACTTAATTTCCCTGTATCCTTTCTCCTATCTTACCTGTAAAATGGGACTAAATAGTACCCACTTCAAGAGTTGTTAAATTTGTTAATTGATGCTTGGAAAGTTACTTAAAACAGTAGTAAGTGCCCAGTACAAGTTAACTCTTATTATTTCCCTGGGAAATATTTTTGTCTACATTTCTTCCTAACTATCTATTTGACAAACACTTATAAACACACCTTTGTGAATTCTGAAATAACTCACTTACAAATACATTTTAGAATATTAATTATACATTTTCCTCCTAAATTTCAACCTTATCTTTTTCTCAGTTTTTAAAAAATCACTACTGATCATATCTCTCAAAAACGATGGTTCACTATGTCCAACTGATTTTAGCTTTTCGTTATCACTGGAATCTAGCACCTTTTTCACAGCCACTGCCCTAAACTACGTTTTCATCATCTCTCACCTAGACTAATGTTACATCCTCCAGTGTGTTTGTCTTTCTCTAATCCTTTTTAATTATGACCTTCAGAGTCATTTCTCTAACACGTATCTGATCTGGGTTTCCCCCAGTTTAAAGGACTTTGATGGCCCCTCACTGATCAGAGAACTGCACTCAACATAGCAACAACAGTTGGGATCCTGCCTTTCTGATATTCACCATTATCCGCACCTGCTGGACTAAACCACTTGTGATTTTGGAATACAAAGTTCTTTCATGCTCCCTGTCGTTATGAGTTTTCTGAGAGAAGCAAGTGAGTCTATTTTATTCCTCCTAGTATCTATAGAGCCCAGCACAGATTTAAAGGCTAGTGGTAGCTTCTATGCCTATACCATGAAGCAAGAATATGGAATTATCTTTAAAACAAATACTGGATAAAAATTTAACAAATACTGGATAAAAATTTAAATTTGAGGAAAAATACACAATGCCCCTCAATTCATAACTGGTATCACAATGTCATTATTTCACTTTCTAAGTATCTTCTTTACTGACTTGGACACACCTCTAGGAACTATACAACAAAACAGATCATTTGTTAATAAGCATAGCATTCTGAGTTATAATAGAAAATTATATCTACATGCTTATGTGCAAATTTACATTTTCTCTCATCTAAATATAGGTTTTAAATTTTATCTTTCATTGCTACTTATTGGAGAAGTGGTGGAGAGAATTCTGCATGACTTTATTCTGCCATCCAATCAAGGAATCAGAAAATCTCTAATTTTCCATTACCCAGTAATGTTATATAATATTTTATATTATTTCTTTATCAGTCAATTACTTCACCTCACAGATAGGAAGCAGAATTTTTGTGCAACACACATTTCTATTCCAAAGCATGGCACAGTTCCTAGCACCCTGCAGATTTCTAATTGGTGTGTGTTGAGCGATTGAGAGTCATGTGACCCTCAAGCTCTTCACTGCCTCAAAGACTCTGATACAGCAGCAGTAGGTCCTAACCTAATGCATGAAGACCATTCTCCAAAACTGAGCCTCTTAACCACTCTCCTTCTATTGAAGTGTCTCTTTTCAATGTCACAGAAGTTTCCCAGATGCTGCACTATGCCATGCTTCACATGGTCCTCATCTTCATTGACCTGAGAGATATGCATAAACCCATCTGAAGCCTCCAGAACACAGCATCACAAAGATCTACACATCTTTTTTTTTTTTTTTTTTTTTTTGCGATACGCGGGCCTCTCACTGTTGTGGCCTCTCCCGCTGCAGAGCACAGGCTCTGGACGCGTAGGCTCAGCGGCCATGGCTCACGGGCCCAGCCGCTTCGCGGCACATGGGATCTTCCCGGACCGGGGCACGAACCCGTGTTCCCTGCGTCGGCAGGCAGACTCTCAACCACTGTGCCACCAGGGAAGCCCAAGATCTACACATCTTGTCCAAACATATACTCCAAATGACATTAGCAACTTATGATCACATCTTAATTTCTGACTGGATAAAATCATCATATTTATATGCAATTAGCTGCTCACAAACTCTTTTGAATGAAAAACAAACATGGAATTATAACTTCATCCTTCCAAAATACCATTCTGACTAGTTAAAATATCACCACTGCCATGACATATATTCTTCCCCCCATCTTTTTCCAAATAATCAAGCTAACAACTTTACGTATTTTCCTAACCTTATAGCTACTCCTCTCCTTTAGTAAGAGGTCTATATGGCCTTAGCACAGGTGATGTCACATTTAGTATTTAGCCTGTTATCTTGACTTTAACATTCTTAAAATGCATACCTTCATGCTTTATCATGTGGGTATGCCGGGTTAAATAAGCAAAACACCTGCTTCTGTAATTCTCACTCTACCTCTATTCTCTGCTCCCAAAGCAGCAGCAGACCCTGCTCCCTGCCTGTGTAACATGTTTGGGAAGAGGGCTGAAGAGGCTTCCCATCTACTGCTGCAACAGAGCAGCAACCTGTGGTCCTTGTCCCCCGCCACCACGTCTTCCACCTGCCTCGTGTCTGTGGAAAAACTTTAGCCAAAGAATAAGTTTAATCAGAGAAGTGAGAAAATGCAGAAACAAAGGAAAACAGTCAAAGGAGACCAAATAATAATAGTTTAGTATTAAGCATAGTCCAGGACCTTTAGTTCCTTCTCAAGGGCTATAGATAATATTCTGAGCCATATCCTGTGAGCTGTCTTATAGATACTGAAACCCCAGCATGTGGAAGAAGTTAACTACATGATGACCCAACTGTAGCCATGACAAAAGCTGCCACAACTCCGAGAACTGGCCTCAAGGAAATGGGACAAAACCAGCCCTGGAACTGAAGATTAATTGTACTCAGTACAATCAAGATGACGCTGGTCAGACCACCAATGACGAACTTCAAGATGACGGTCAGAGCTGACTGTGCTCTTTCTGCATGGAGCCCCTCCCTTCACCTATAAAAGCTCTTGCCCACTGGTTGTCAGCTGGGTTGGGGTCGGGGGGAGTGAGACTTTGGACAGAAGTCCACCCTCCCCTCCTCCCTGCCTAGTTGCCAGCACTGAAATAAAGCAAACTTTCCTTTCCACCAACCTGGCCTCTTTATTGGCTTTTGAGCGGCGAGCAGCCAGACCCCACTTTTGGTTACACTGCCATCACACATTCCATGTGTTAATGATAAGAGCCAACATCTGCTGTTAGAGATATGCATTTTGCCATCTTTCAGGAGTAAATATATCATCATGGCTTTTACTTTCTTTCCTTTTATAAGAAAAGATTTCATTTTCCATTATAGTAGTACAAATGTCCTCTATGCATGAGCTGTGGCCATGGAGTTATTGCAAGGAATTTTTCTTTCCATGTATTCACCTAGCACTGCATTTGGGCTGTCTTGCACATGGTAGGTTCATAATCTATCATTTTGACTGAACAACTGTGTCACCACAACTGAAGCTAAATAAATACATTTCACATATAACTAAAATACAATCTTTCGCTTACAAGGTAGACTCTCAATTTTGAGTGCTAAATTTTAACAACCATCATGGTTATCTCCATATACATTTACTATCATAGAAAAATCTTTACACTTAGAGAGAATACAAATAACTAAGGTAGAGGAAAAAGTTAGAAGCTCTCAGTATTAGAAGTTCCCAGCTATAGAAGTATTAGTCCTGGTTCCACCATTTACTAATTCCTTGACATTGGGAGAACAATTTAACTCTATAAAACTCAGTTTTCTGGTCTATCATATTGGAGATATCTGCCTTGCTTTTTTTAAACAGTAACTTTATGAAGAACACATGAAATTAAAGACAAATGAACTTTAAGAAATATAGAGCAAATTTAAAGTAACATTATGATGACTATTTTTCTTTGAAATGGAATTTCAGATGTTATCTTCTTGCCAATTGCTTTTCCATAGTTTCAGTTGAACCTGGTAAAATTCAAATATATTGTAGGGAAGGATTTGATGCTTTCTTATTTTCAGTGATTATGGTATATGTGCTTCTGATCTGGGTTGGTATTTCCTAACTTCCTTGTGGCCTTTCAAGCTTCATGGCTTGGATGGCCCCTAGTCCAAGAATTTCCCTGCTTTCCTTTCTTTCACTTTGGTGGTCTCCAGTCAAGCACAGTCTCAAATTCAAGGTTTTTCTTTGTAGCTGCTAAAGCTTCCTACAATCTTGCAGCATGTAACCTGCAAGGTCTCTTAATCCCATAAACTCTAAATCACATCCCGTATTTTTCAAACTACATACGATTTATCTGCTCTTACAGCCCCACCTGGAAAGAGCCCCACCTGGAAAGAGCCCCACCTGGAAAGAGCCCCACCTGGAGTTTCGTGGCCGTTGTGAATTCTCTGTGTCGGCCCCTAGGTTACAAGCGGCGGGTGTTGCTCAGCACATGAGTAAGCTGTCTGAATTAAAGACCTGAAACTTCTGCATAGATAAATGCTGTTTGCTCTTTCTGTAGTGCTCCAGGGTATAGTAAATTTTGATTTCTTTATTTTAATCTTGTTTGTACGCATATCTAATTATGCTTGTTGGTTTAGCGCTGTGTAGAGAGTGTTATGTAATGTTACTATCCATCTTGAAATGCCAGCTAGAGGACTAGAGTTGAAACAACATGACTAAGGTTGGATCAGCATTGCTGTTAGGGTCTGTATAATTTTAGAGATTTATACGTTGGATGTAAATATTCACATCGGACTCAAGAAGGACAGACATTTTCTCACCAGGTTTCAGATGATTTGAAAATCAGATAAGAAGATGTCTGGCATTTCTGAAGACTTTTTTTTTTTATTCTTAGGATTTTTAAAATTTTAGTGAAGTATAATTGATTTACAATGTTGGGTTAATTTCAGCTGTGCAAAAATTCTTTGGATTTTTAAATGACTCACCCCCTTTAAAATAAAATAGATTGCATTAGTATTTTTTGATTTTAATATATTTCAGACAGGTAGAAATATGTATGCAGATGTAGAAATAGCAATGCTTTAAAGCTAACCACTTCAAAACTATTATGACTGAATAAATTAATACATAAATGTTATTGAGACTAAAGAAATACATTTCAAAGAGTTACTGAAATAAACTCTGACTTGCTTGGTAGTTTCTCCACCTTTGACTATAAAATGATAGCTATTATCATGTGCAAATGCATATAATTTTTGATAATATATGGCACATTGTATCTTGATTTGCATTTTACTGTTTCCCAAATCTCCCGCAATTCTGGTTCTCCAAACTCACTCTTTTTGTTATCAAGTTTGCAGCATCTTTTCTCAATTTAATTTTCAAAATCCGATGGCAAAAGGTGAGAGTAGTCCCTGTTTCCATTTCAGAAGTAGATGTGTAAAATTGTAAATTTACACAATTTACAATTGTGTAAAATTGTTACCTTCGTGGGATTCCGAGGTATGACAATTAAGACTCTTCCGTCCTCAGGAAAACTACAAGTGTGAGCAAGGTAGGCATCTACAAATACTTGAGCTTGGCTGGAGGAAAAGGTGAGTAATGTTTGTTTCTTCCTTCAAATCCCAGTTCTACCAATTACAGGTGGCGTGACCTTGGGCAAGTTACAAAAATGCATTTTGCCTCATTTTCTCCTTTGTTAAATGGGAATGATAAATACGACCTGTTTTATAAGGTTGCTCTTAGAATTAAATAACTTAATATATATAAAGATCTTAGAAGAGCCCCTGGCTATTATTATTTCAATCATTAAGCTCTGTGACGAAGGACCCCTCAGTGTAAGTTAAGTGGCAGTAACCCATTGGAGGATGGTATGCCTCATTTTAAACTTCCAAAAAGATTTGCTGAAAGCAACTTAAACATCAAGCATTTTGCTAGACCTCTGAGCCCTGTGATTATTCAAGAGTAAATGATAAAAAATGTAGAGAACTCAGAAAATAGCTTTAGAGAAGTTTTGAAAGAAAGATCTATACCTGAACATGCAGATTTCCAGAGCAAAGCAAGGAATCCAGAAAGAATGGAAGAAAACCTGCTTAGGCTCTGCCTTAGGGCACAAGTGTGAACTGTGGATTTCTTAAACCTCTTTCTAAGCAGCTGCAGCTGAGACAATTGCACAGACATGGAAGGAAGACAGGCTTGGCTTATAGTACTGATTGGGCCCCTCACTAATCATGACACTGAGGAAAACACTCAACTTTTTTAACCTGTTTCATCACCAGTCAAATGACGCTAAAATAATTGCTTCATATCTGTGAGTCTGTTTCCGTTTTGTTATATTTATTCATTTTTTGTATTTTTTAGATTCCACTCATAAGTGATATCATGCAGTATTTGTCTTTCTCTGACTTATTTCACTTAGCATAATACTCCCTAGGTCTAATGGTTACCAGTGGGGAGAATGGAGGGAGGAGGGGCAAGATAGGGGTATGGGATTAAGAGACAAAAACTACTATGTTTAAAATAAGTAAGCAACAGGATATATTGTACAGCACAGGAAAATATAGCCATTACTTTGTAACACCTTAAGTGGAGTATAATCTATAAAAACATTGAATCACTATGTTGTACACCTGAAACTAATATAATATTGTAAATCACCTATACTTCAAGAAAAAATAAAATAAAATAGAATACTTGCTTCAAAGTGCTGTTTTGAGAAAAAAGAGAGAGAGAGAGAAAACACAGGACGCTATCTGCTCATATAAGACAATGTTTACTTCCCTCCCCTTGACCACACCAAGGGCGCACCAGGACACACTGAGATAGTGTGCCTTTCCCTTGGTATTCCAGGATCTGTCCCCAAGGACAGAAATGCTAGCAACCCAGGCAAGCGTAGTAGTGACTTATCTCCACAGTGTATAAAGAAACCCTGGCTACTCTCTTTTTCCCAAGAAAATTGAGGGATCAAATTTTTTCAATCTGTCTCCACCCATATTAGCCTTCCTAGTAAGGAGCAGACAAGGTGTGACACAGGCAAAATCTCTTACCATTATTACCATGTCTAACTTTCGCTATGGTTAACAGAAATCTTTACGGAGAGAAGTGGAAACAAAACATCCAGTCTCCACCAATAGCCCCCAAACCCAAGGTATAATCAGGCTACCAAAATTTTAAAGATGTAGCAAAAATATTTGAATTAGCCAGAATTAACACTTAGTATATTTTAAAACTCAGCTGACACCACAAACCACAAATGTATGGAATCTATGTAGAAAAAGAGAAAAAAAGTCAAGGTGAAAGAGATTAAAGAGCTAATTGGTTGTTGAAGCAGAGGTATACACACACACACACACACACACACACACTCACAAGAAATACCCTCATTGAATGGAGCATTTATGAGTACATATGATAGCCCGATGCTTATAACCATAAGCCAATCTGCTATCACAGGTAGGATAGATAAGATAGTTTAACTCTCAAAACTTGATGGTATTTAATAGTGAAGAAATGCAAGCCAAAGAAAGAGAAATACCTAATTCGTATTTTTATAACTTAATTTCCTCTTTTTCCCAAATTCCCTTTCCTTCCACTACCACAACCTACTGAAAGTTAATTTTTTTAAGAAAGTATACCAGCAGCCTACCTTTCTAAAACTGCGTAGGTTTACAAAACCCATTTCTTTCCTATTTTCTAAATAGCTGTAGGCAGAATCATAAAAATTACAGAAAAACACAATCTTCTACTTTATCTTGATATGCATTTTATACTGTGTCACCAGTGGGAGAAATAATATCTCACTTTCATGCACAGTTCCGCATATAAAAGGCAATCTATTTGAATAACTATGCAAAGAGCTTCAGCTAAGCAACAAAATGCAAGTCAAGAAAGTATCTTACACCCCATCCTTTTACGAATGTTTTAAAAGGGGAACATGTAGACTTCTAGTTTGATCGCAGGCAATCATTAAAGTTACAGTCCTAGCTAGGCTCATGTGCTGGGCAAAATCCGCTTTTGAAATATTGGGAAAAAGCTTAAAAGTTGTCTTTCAACTTCCAATAGTTGACCTTCTCAGCTGTACTAAGTAATATGATACAAAGTGTTGTCATGACTTCTATATTGTAGAATTCCAAAGGTGAGTTCCTATTTATTTGGAAGCATTTCCACCTATTTATCAAACTTTCATTACTGCGTGTTATCTAACTCCTTTCTTTCATTTGTAGGGTAGGGGTTGAGGTTGGCTTGAAACGTTTTTATAAAGCTGTTAGTGTCTTAAATAATTCTCAGGGAATATCCATTTCCATGCTAATTTAGCTGTAGGGATCTTAAAGATGAAAAATAAAGGAAAGCTAGTCTTGTGTTTTTAATAAACGAAAATAGTCACACAAAACAAAGAAATTACATAGTATTAGATAACCTAAGATTATCTTGAGAGAAGTACAAAATTTTCATGGCACTCTCAAGAAGCATTTACAAATTGCTTATCAGTCTTTAGAAATAAATAGAAACATGATTGGTCCAAACTTCTCTGATAAGTAGCACTTTCTCCCGCCATCATCAGATTAGGAATCATTTGTCAAAAGCCTTGAGGCACCGTGGAATGTAAAACACGAAACAATTTTACTTCAGAAGAAATCTAAGTAGGAGAATAGCTTTTTGGGTATATTTGGAAACAGAGGTCCCATCGCTTAATAAGCTGTAAGTTAGAAATATTTTATATGACTATCAATGTAAGGCCTACTTTTCCCAGGCACAATCTGAACCCACTCATTCTAATTCTCTTTTTATTTGTTATTATTTATTTATTATTTTAGGCTGCGCCCTGTGGCTTATGGGATCTTAGTTCCCTGACCAGGGATCAAACCCATGCCCCCTGCATTGGGAGCACAGAGTCTTAACCACTGGACTGCCAGGGAAGTCTCTAATTCTCTTTTTAGTCCCATAACTGCTGACATCCCAACCCCTCTGTAGCAGCACTGCTTGTCTTACTCGCAAAGTTTGAAATCTTGCCAGATATACTGGTATCTTTTTTTTTTTTAATTTCCCACTTTACTTAAGTATTACTTCACAGAAAAGCCAAAATTCATGGACCTGAGCCAACCCCAAATCGTTTTGCCTAAGTATTTGCTTTAGTGTAAAACTCTTTAGTTAGCAAAGTGATGTTCTACGTAAGAAAAGAGAGCAGAGTCTACGGCAGAGGTCTCCAAGCTCACATTTAAATCACTGATTGGTTTAAACTCAGACACACAGAGGAATGCATTGGGAGTCTTTTAGAAATACTGATGCTTTGCTCCCACCTGCAGCATTTTGATATACTTAGTCTGGGGTGCAATCTGTACATCAGGACTTTTATTTTCTTAAATCCAGGTGATTTAATTGTGCAGCAACTTTGGGGAACCACTAACTTGGCCCATGGATTTACAGGCTTTGGGATCGACCCAAATAACACTCTTCTAGCTCTTTCCTCACTTAAAGAAATTTTATAAAAGAGGATTCCTTGCAAGTCTGCTTTCCACCCCCAGCCCTCATAACCTCAGGAAAAATGAAACAGTTGCCTCTGTCTCATGATTTTTCATAAAGCTTCAGACATGTCTACAATAGGGAAATGTACAGGGAAGGATATTCATCTTAATTATGTTAATCCTCCTTAGCCAAGAAATGGGAAGTTGAGATCATCCCTCTGGATCAACAGAGATATGTTTATCATTGCCTTAAAATTGTTTGGGGGTAATTTGAATACATCCTTCGGGTTTGTAAAAGATCCATGAAATAGCACTATATTTCCCTGTGGGTCACTCTATACCATCTAGAATACCAAAGGCTATGACTTTGTTATTTATTTTTCCAAATGCTATTATTTCAGAGTTCTCAGTGTTTCAGTATGAGTGCACCAATTTAACTCTATAATAATCATCATGGTTTTCTGCCTCCTCCCGGAAAATGTTTTCGGCTGTATCTCTTCAGCAAGACTTTGAAATAAATGGTAATTTTCAAACACGTAATAATAGTGCTTTGTAACATCTTCACAAGAAAAACTTAGAAAATGCTTATGAAGTTTGATTGATTTTTATTGGACACCTGTGATGTAAATAAATATGTTCGGGGCCATTTTGCATGGGCTAAAATGAGGCAAGAGATATTTCCAGAGATTTCATGTCTTTTGATGAGAGAATAAAAAGGCATATAAGTCTGATACCTAAACTTTGATGCGTGTTTACTGCTGTCAGTGCATTATAGCCATTGATATGAATGACATTGTTAGAATCAATATGTGGTGTCTTTTTATTCATCATGATAATTCTGTGAAGTGGATATTATTATCATCCTCCATCCACAAATGGGAAAGCCAAGTTCAAGAGCAGTTGAGCAATATATCCAATGTTTTACAGCCTTGATGGCTATGTTTGACTCTGAAACACCAGATGCTTCCCTACATACCACATTAACTAAAATTAGTTGCCTTTTTTTTTTCTTTCCTGGTTTTAAATGTTCTCCTGCCTGAACAGTGGAGAAATACAGGTATATATCTCTAGACTCTTGTCATAAAAGCTTTCCAGGACCATAGAAAATGACTATCTTACATTCTCTGTTATATGGTTGAAAAAAATGGTAAGTTAAGAAATTATCTTATTCAAAATGACCTTTATTTCATGTTTGTTTAGTGATGGGTACATTTTTTTTCAATAACTTCCAATTATAAATAAAGGTAAGTAGCTTGCAGTTCTCAAATTAGAAGTATAGCTTTAAAATACTGAAAGAAAACTTCAATAAAATTCAATAAGAGGCATAAAAATATTTTGAAAAGTGAATAATCAATAAAAATGACTCTATCTTCTCAGTATATGTTGCAAAAACCTTCGAGACAGTCTTTCAGGTGCTGGGAGGCATGATGCTTTATTACATTTGGGGAAAAAAAGCATAAGTGGCATAAAATATGAGAAAAATTACAAGCAACTTAAAAGTTTAGAGAGTAGAAAAGATGATAACAATTTTATAATCATGAATTACAAACAGCTAACGTTAATTTTATTGTTGCCCTAATGCTGTAACAGAATGCTGGGTCTGTAAGATCCTCATAATGATTCCAGGCTGAAACCCTAAAGAAAAACACGATCCCGAGACTGTGGTTCTGCCTCTCTGCTTCCGCCCTAAAGGCTTGTCATGCCCCTTTTTTAAAAAAAAAATTATTTATTTTATTTTACTTTTGGCTGTGTTGGGTCTTCGTTGCTGCACGCAGGCTTTCTCTAGTTGTGGCGAGCGGGATCTACTCTTCGTTTCTGTGCGAGGGCTTCTCATTTCGGTGGCTTCTCTTGTTGCAGAGCACAGGCTCTAGAGCACAGGCTCTAGAGCACAGGCTCAGTAGTTGTAGTGTATGGGCTCAGTAGTTGTGGCCCATGGGCTCTAGAGTGCAGGTTCAGTAGTTGTGGCGCACGGGCTTAGTTGCTCCGCGGCATGTGGGATCTTCCTGGCCCAGGGATCGAACCCGTGTCCCCTGTATTGGCAGGTGGATTCTTAACCACTAAGCCCCCAGGGAAGCCCCTTGTCACACCTCTTTAAGTTTTCACTGCTTTTCCTTAAAGAAAATGATTGCTTAATTCATAATTTAGGTTCAGATTTTAAGTAAATGCTTAGAGATGAAAGAGATAGATAGCACTAGCAAAAGAAACTTGGTTTCTAATCTCACCTTGTGACCAGTAATGACTCTGGTAACTCTCTGAGCCTTAGTTTCCTCATTGGCCAAGTCAAGACCTTGAATGAGATCAGCGGGTCTCAAACTCTAGTGGGTGTCACAATCACCAGGCGGGCTTGTCAATCACACACTGCTAGACTCCACCCTGTGTTTCTGATTCTCTGAGTTTGAGGTCAGGTGGGGACATTTACATGTCTCCCAAGTTTCCAAAGGAGCCTGATGCTGCTGGTCTAGGACCCACACTGTGGGAACTACTGAATTGGATGACCTCTAAGGTCCCTATTATGTCTAACATTTTGATTTTTCTATGTGAAGATTTCAAAATATTTTCCCCAAATTTCCTGCAACAATATTGTAATACTGACCTCTTCACATTTCTATACACAAATAATAGAATAAACATATCCTTACACTGGACACTTATAGCTAGGCTTCAGCATTTTCTAAGATTTTTTTAAGGAGAATGAAACCTACATTGTACCTAACCTATTGTCTTTTTGTCTATCGTTCTTATTATTGACATTTTAACAGATACGAAGACAGAGAAGTTAACTTTCTCAAAAGATTGCTAGTGAAGAAAACCTCAAGTTTAACTCAAGTTCTTTTCTCCTGGGTCACTAAATTATGCTTTAGTTCAATCTTGCTTTAGAGATGTGCCTGATATTATATCTTCTACTGAGGAAGGATATTGAAATTATTTTGGTTTCTCTCTATGCTCTAGATATGAACAGATTAAAATCTGAATCGACACAACAATCGCAAGGTGCAATGTTTCTGGGTAATAGTGTGAACACAATGATACCAATAGTTAGAATAATTATTATCACAGTCCAGCATAGTAGTTTGAATGTGTATCTGATATGTCAGCTTTGATATGAGTTCTGGGTATACATATCAGTTCCATAATGCTTTTTTTTTTCTTTCAGAAAGACAAGTTCAACAAGAGCTCTTTAGCAGTCATGAGGCTGGGACAAGGTTATATAGTTGCCTGATATTTCAGCCGCTCTCCTGTCACCCGGCCCTTGCTGCAATACTTAGCAAATAATTGTAAGCAAGGAGCCAGAGGGGGAATCCAAGGGCAGACCTATATACCAGGAGCGTTATTCTCTCACCACAGCTACAGAGCTCAGGATGCTCTGGTCAGAGCAGATCCAAATTAGTTTTTCCACATAGGTCAGTATGAAAAGATTGCAATGCATTTTGCCCCTTTTATAATCAATCCACACAAATTATTGATGTCTAAATTTAGACCATGTCTTTTCTACATGGGGAACACAGGTGTAATTTAAGACACCTTCTCATCAGGGCAAGCGTCTTTCTTATCTCCTAGTTTCCTGAGGCAGCTGTGAGACTTAGCTTGTCCGGCCCTACATCCTGGGCTGGCCTCACATTCTGAGTTGGCCCTGCCGAGAGGGCTGAGTGGTGAGGGGTGACACCCTCCCAGGAAGTCAGAAAGTAAGAAAGCCTTGTTCTCTCAACCAGTCTTCATGTTGCCCTTGTACTTGCTTTGACATTGCTGAGTACTCCTGAGTACTGGCTTGGACCTTTATTCTTACGGTTTGGTGTCCATGGTTTTCCATCTGGCCTTTGCCATAATTATCTGCTTCTGGGCAATTTGGTAGAATTCCTTATTATAAATAATGCTCTAATGAATAATGAAAACTGAAAAGTAAGAAGTGTCTGATTGCTGGCAATTTCAGACACACTAGGATAGAGTTTAGGAGGGGGGACATGTAGGTCTCTAAATGTCTCTCAGTAACCAATAAATAGGTCCTGACCTCAGAATGGTGGCACAAATTGCAAAGAGCCAAGGGTAATGACAGTTCCACTCATGTTGCTCAGTGTCAGGATATACTCCTATTAGATTATCATCACATGAGTAAAAACACACTAATTGTCTGGCATGGAGCAAATGTTTAATAAGTGAGGCCAAGTACCATGCTCTCCAATTAGGTATATAAACTTATTTGTGATGAAAGTCCTCTATGATCAGGCTAAATATCACCTCAGGGCACAGCCCATGCTTCAGCCAATCGTGTTTCCTGCAAAGAGCCCCTAGACTAGAATGCTCCCTTTCCCTTTGTGGTTGTCATATGCATCCTGCACACTCTGGTCCTGCAAAAATGCTTCCTACTCCTTAACTGGACAGCTCTCTTCCTCCTGTCATACCCCCACGACATTTTGTTCTTCTCTTACAGGTGTTTAAATAGGGTTTTTTGGAGCTGACTAGTTCAAATCTCAACTCTACCACAAACTAGCTACGTGACTTTGAGAAATTCATTTAGCACTTCTGAGTCGAAGTTTTCTTATCTAAAAAATGGGATAGTAATACCTGCCTCACAAAGTGGTTGAGAGGAATTAAAATTAAGGTTTATAAAGGCAGAGATCACAATAAATAGACATCTTTTATTATTAAGAAAAACACAGTAAGGCTTGATTATAAAGGTTATCATAGAGAATGTTAATACTATATAGAGTACAGAATTGGTTGAGTGAATCTCCTAATTTAAAACCCTTTGCAGATTCTCCTTCATGTCTGGACTGGACTAGTTAGAGAATTATCATTGTAGTCGGTATATCAAAGGTAAATCTAGTCACATGTGCATGTGTATGTGTACATACATATGTTTTTATGATTTTTATTGTACTAGGGAAAAATTCATATCTGAAAAGTTCTCCCACTTACATTTTCATGAATATTCTAACAGTTACTTTAAGAGGGGTAGACATTCAGTCTACAACTTCAAATAAGGTTTACGATTCCAAGCACTTTGGGGAGGTAACACTGAGCTAACAAGCACATACGTACCTGTGGTCCATCGTTAGAGCCTTTCCCTGAGCAGCTTTTCACAGAGAGATGGCTGAGGGAGAAAGCATGATGACAGAGTACATGTAGGCTTGGGACAAAGGAGTCAATGGTCCAACATTAACACACTTCAAGTTTTGTCCTTAAATGCTCCAATTTCCCTTGTGAGGATAATATCCTGCCATGTTGAGTATTTGCCAATTGCTTCATCCTCCTGGCACTCAGTTTCCAAGAGGAAAGCCCTATTTTCTTAAACTTTTCAATTTTATTTTATTATTTGAACTTTAGGTACACAGGTGTGGCTTAATGGCCCTTGACTTTTGATGCGCTAGTTTCATCGGTCTAAGCATGGTCCACATTTATATATTTAGTTAGTTAAATAGCCTAATACCATAATAAGAACCCGTGAACCCCAAATCTCAAAAGTCTAATTATGCATCTGTTATAATGTTGGTCGTTATCACCTATATTGATTTTCCCAAAGGTTAAATAAATATAGGTATTATACCATGACCACCTGATAAAATAGGTGACAGTGGACAAAATGGCTTATGTTTTCCTACTGCCCACAGCCCTCCTTTGGGGAACTGACCCCTGTCTGCTTCCTGTGATTCTGGGGTCTGCCAATCCGAAGACCCCACCTTGGTTCTCAGTGACCTCAAACCATGCACTGATATTTTCCCTGGCTGTCACTTATCCACCTTTTCACTTTGGCTGCACTCCGACCACCTACTGAAACATGTATCCAGGAGCGGGATGATGGTGGCTTGGAGCAGGTTGCAGTGGTGGAGCTGGTAAGTAGAATTAGATTATGGATATATTTTGAAGGTAGAGACAACACAGTTTACACTGACTGGAGGAAGGAAGTGAGCTAAAGAGGCAGAAAGGTAAAGGGTGATTCGAAGCACTGAGCAATTAAAAAGGAGGAATGCCCTATTAACAGATGGAGATAATAATACTGGAAGAGGAGCCTGTTTGGGGTAGGTGGAAATCGGTTGGTTTTTGGAGATGCTAACTTTGGGGGCTATTAGATATCCAAATGGAGGTGGCAAGTCGTTGATCAATGGGTCTGTGGTTTAGAGCACACAGAGGCTGGGATATAAGTTCAGAGGTGTCAGCATGTAGATGGCAGCCTAAGCCATGAAGCTGGATGAGGTCACAGGAATGAATGGAGTTAGAGAAGTGGACCAAGGACAAACGTGGGGCACTCCTGAGTCCAGAGAGAGAAAGAGGAGCCACTGAAGGAGATCAGAGTAGGAAGAAGAGGGTGTTGTCCTAGGGGACAGGGGAAGAAGGGGCTTCATGCAGGAAGGAGCGAACTATCCAATGTCACTGATGAGTCAAATAACATGAGAACTGGGAATCGACCAAGGGTGACCTTGACAGTAGCTGTTTGACAAAATCAACATAAGTAATAATGACCAACATTGTACATAGTTAGATTGTACATTGTTTCATACTTAGATCTTTGAGAGTTGGGGTTCATGGGTGATGGGGTGAAATATTTACTGGCGTAGATTCAAGGGAGAATGAGAGAAGAGAAATTGATGATAGCGAGTATTGATGTTAGGTTTTCCCCTTGAAATGTACATCTTAATCTTTTGCAAAGATTTACTTGCTGTGAGACATTTTACTAAATGTAAAACTTACATAGCAATTAATTTAATAAATTCCTTCTTAACATCTAATAAAACATCTGTGCCTTTTTGTCCACTGTGATGACTGAGATGTATGGCATGCAATAAAATTATTAATAATGTTATCCTTTCAAGTGAGAATCTAATCCTTGATTCACGCCATTAAATAACTTTCTAATCTTTGAGACAAAATGTCAACCAATACCTTGGACTGGGTCCTAAGGATATTGGTGGGTAAAGAAGAACACTTCTTATCTGGTTTATTTTTCTTTAGTATTAGTGCTAGCTTGACTCATTTCAACGTCTGTAGTAAATTGCTGTTTACCGAGGAATTTGAAAATAATTTAGCCGGAGCATTTCTAACCAGATGTATATATATATTTCTTATTAAATTCTGGTTTGAATCCATCAGGTCTGGAGCTGTATTGTTTTATAGATTTCGTGACTGTTTTGTCACAGAGAGTAGAACAAAATCCAATCTTTTTCTTTGTTTCTGGGTATCCGTTTCTCTTGGCAATGCTAGTATTTCACTAGCATCTACAAGATGCCTGATGTTGGGTCATGGCTGAGGCTGAGGCATTGTGATAACACGCATTCATGAGCCTGAACCCAGTGTATCACCAGACAAACCAGAAAAGGTCAGCTTTTCTGAGCAATATGTCCCTAGCAATCTACTTTGTTTCAACGTCCATACAAACAGATAGATTTCAATAACATACACAAAACAAACCTACAACTTGGGGATGAATATTTACTTTTTTCCCTAAACTGTTCTGGTTGAGCATTAATTTTTTCCACTTAAAATGATTAGTAAGGATAGACAAATTTATAATTACATAGGTTGTAAGAATTTTAACACAGCTATTTTAAATATGTGTATCTGGTGATGTCAAACTATATGATAACTCCATTATTTATTTCTAGGGATTTCTAGATGCAGGCATAGATAATTTAAATAGAAGTAACATTCATATGGTATATAATTTTTAAAATATCAGATTTTAGGTATTTATAACTTATAAGTATAGTTATAAAAAAAGGAAATCAATGACTATTAAAAATTACGGACACATTTATGTAGAATTGTACAGAAATCTGTATAATCTTCTATATTAGCTTGCTAGGGTTGCCATAACAAATGCCACAGACTAAGTGGCTTAAACAACAGAAATTTATTTCCTCACACTCCTGGAGGCCAGAAGTCTGAGATCAAGGTGTTGGCAGGGTTGGTTTCTTCAGTGGTCTTTCTCCTCAGCTTGTAGATAATCATCTTCTCCCTATGTCTTCACACAGTCTTCCCTCTATGTTTTAGTTTTCTCCTCTTTAAGAACACCAGTCATACTTAATTATTTTAACTTAATTACCTCTTTAAAAACCATATTGCTGAATACAGTCATATTCTGAGGTACTGGAGGTTAATAATTCAACATATCAATAGGGTAGGGGGGAGATTCAATTTAGCACTTAATATTTTCTATCATATTAAACAATTTAAAATTTATTTCTAGAGCAGTGGTCACCAACAGGGGTTCTCAACACATACCCCCTGCGTATATGTATACACACACACACACACACACACACACATACACATACACGTTATGTATATATATATATATATATATATATTTTTTTTTTTTTTCGGTACGCGGGCCTCTCACTGTTGTGGCCTCTCCCGTTGCGGAGCACAGGCTCCGGACGCACAGGCTCAGCGGCCATGGCTCACAGGCCCAGCCGCTCCGCGGCATGTGGGATCTTCCCGGACCGGGGCACGAACCCGTGTCCCCTGCATCAGCAGGCGGACTCCCAACCACTGCGCCACCAGGGAAGCCCAGCGTTATATATTTATATACATATTATGTATTTTATACATGTTATATAATATGTTTATTTATTTATAAATTGAGACATCCAAACATAACAAATATGGACAGTTTTAAAAAGTATCTGACGTTGCAATTTATTAAATGTTTCCTCTTTTTCATAGCTTCATACTATCATTATCTAATTTCTCAAAGAGTAATATGCATTTAGGAGGAGGTCTATCATGTCAATAATGAATATAATTTTATATTTCAAATAACCTTGTTTCTTTAATTCTAGGGGAGAGAAACAAATTGTCATTGTTTTCCCATCATAATGTGGATGGAGACGAGCCCAGCTCTAGGGGAAATTCACTGCTCTAGTAACTGGCAATTCAGACAAAATCTCTGGCTTCATGAATCCTACCTTCTAGCAGGAAAACAGACAAAACAATAAACAAATCCATATACAGTCGACCCTTGAACAGTGTGAGGGTTAGGGGCGCTGACCCTCAGCAGAGTCGAAAATCCGAGTATAACTTGTAGTCAGTGGGCCCGATGCATTCGCGATTTCTCAGTATCCGCGGTTCTGCATCCGCGGATTTAACCAACCCCAGGTTGTGTGGTACTGTAGTATTTACTATTGAAATAAACCCGTGTATAAGTAGACCCATGCAGTTCAAACCTGTGTTGTTCAAGGATCAATTGTAATTTTTTAAGCAATACGTATAACGAAGAAAGACTCAGCGAGATCAAGCGAAAGAGCTGTTTGCCTTGGGATATGCTTGGAGGGCCCAGAGTATAAAGTGAAGGACAAAGCTTGGGGAAGGTTGGAGCAGTGCTCCAGCATGGCAGTTGGTTTGCTTGTTGTCTGTCTCCCTCAGGAAAATGTAAGCATCACAAATGCAGGACATCTTGGCTGTCAGGCTCAATGCAGATACCTCAGTACCTTAGCAGTGCCTGGTACAGAGTAAAAGTTCAATACATAGTTGATTAAATAACTCCACTTTATTTATCTTTTGAAAAATAGTTTAGTTTGATAGTAAGTTAGGGAAGAATTGTAAAAATGCAGTGGACAAATGTGTTTCAATAATAAACCTGCCAAGATTCTATGTGAGCAATGATGTGAAAACAAGTCCAATATAAGCCACGAGAAATATGCAGAAAATGGTATGTGGAATGTTGATGATTAAAGGTACAAGGAAACAAAAAGTAGGCAACTAAATAAGCAAAAAAAAACAAAAACAAAAAACAACGGGGGGGGGAACAGATACCCTATTCATTCAGTTTCTATGGAAACCTAATTTCCAGGTCCCAGGTTTCAGTTTTTAATCATTTTCCAGAGATACCCTCTATGTCATTTGAGTTCTCCAGGAAGCAGAAGCTGAGCTGGAGTTAGGGGTTCACAAGCTTTATTGGGAGGTAAGTCCTGTGAAAGGTAAAGAAGAATGAAGCAAGACAGCGAAGAAAGCCTTCAGACCTCAGTGCCTCAGTGCCAGGCTGAGTTCTGGGACAGGGAAGGCAGAGGTTGGGGGACAGAGGTGGGGAGAAGCAGGATTGTGCAGGAGTGTCTCTGGCTGAGTTGCACATCTGGAGGTGTCTCCACCACCCCACAGGGTGCTCCAGAGCAAAGATCACCCTCGGAGGGGTCCTATATTGGGCAGAAATGGCCAGGCCCTCTCCTCCGGCTGTGCTCGGTCATTGCTGGGGGCCCCAGGGGAGAGCAGAGGCAGACAGCTCGTTGCAGCCCTACTGTCAAGCTCTTCCTCGAGGGGAGATCAGAGATGTGCCCCATGCCTGCCACTCTGACAGAAGTAGCAGCAGCCACACTGGCACATTGGGGGGCCTTCCAGGGGACTCACATTAGAGGGCTCATTCCCATCATTTTTGTTGTTCTCTTGCGCTGGCCTTATTAATTTTATTAAAAGTTAGACTTCTTTGTCAGACATCTTTTTTTTTTTTTGTCAGACATCTTTTTAAGCTCTCTATTTTGTGAGTGTTATTTTGTTAAATTCAAAAATTCATGCAGTTGTTCACAGGTAAGCTGCAAATACTACAAGCGGCTAAAAGCAAGAGGACTAGTGGCTAGTGACGGTGTCACATCCCACCTTACCCTTTTCTCAAATTCCTCATAGAATCTCCATTACGTGTGCTCCTCCTATTACTGAAACAAACTTGGGTCCACTTGCCCACGTGCAGTAAAACCAATCTACTGACACCAGGTTGTGGTGAAAGAAAGTGCAGCACTTATTGCAGGGCGCCAAGCAAGGAGTCCAGGGAACTAGCGCTTAAAAGGCCCAAATTCCCCAAAGGATTTCAGGGAAAGGTTTTTAAAGACAGGGTGAAGGGGAGGGTTGTGGGGTGTGTGATCAGCTTGTGACATTCTTCTGATTGGTTGGTGGTGAGGTAATCAGGAGTCAACATCACCAAACTTCTGGTTCCAACTGGTCTGGGGTCTACAAGCTTGTGGGCAGCATACCGTTGATTTCTTCCACTTGGTAAGGTTTTGGTATCTGCAAAACAGCTCAAAGGATATGTCTCAGAATATTATCTATAGCCCTTGAGGACGAATTAAAAGTCCATGACTTTGTTTAATGGCTAAACTATTATTATTTTGTCTTGCTTGACTGTTTTCCTTTCTTTCTGCATTTTCTTGCTTCTCTAATTAAATATACTCTGTGGAAATCAGAGAAGGCCTAGGAGGCTAAAGTTTTTCTATAGACAAGAGGCAGGAGGAGGATGTGGGATGCGGGGTCATTTCAGGAAGGCCCCATAGGGCCCTGCTAGGTTACACTTTCAAATTAGTGAGGGGGCCAGTTCAAGACTGTATGGATATTAGCAGAGCCTACTTTCTTTTGTTTTTTCTTTTCTTTCTTTTTTTTATACATCTTTATTGGAGTATAATTGCTTCACAATGCTGTGTTAGTTTGTTGTACAACAAAATGAATCAGCTGTATACATACATGTATCCTCATGTCCCCTCCCTCTTCAGCCTCCCTCCCACCCTCCCTATCCCACCCCTCTAGGTGGACACAAAGCACCAAGCTGATCTCCCTGTGCTATGTGGCTGCTTCCCACTAGCTATCTGTTTTACATTTGGTAGTGTATATATGTCCATGCCACTCTCTCACTTTGCCCCAGCTTCCCCCTCCCCCCACCCCATGTCCTCAAGATCATTATCTATGTCTGCGTCTTTATTCCTGCCCTGCCACTAAGTACATCAGTACCATTTTTTTTTTAGATTCCATATATATGTGTTAGCATATAGTATTTGTTTTTCTCTTTCTGACTTACTTCACTCTGTATGATAGACTCTAGGTACTTCCACCTCACTACAAATAACTCAATTTTGTTTCTTTTTATGGCTGAGCACTATTCCATTGTATATATGTGACACATCTTCTTTATTCCCCCTCCCAGGCACCCCTCAGGGGCACCGGTCCTGTCTGGCCTCCACTTCTCCTCCCCTCTCAATACCCCCACATCCTACCAGTTCACTTGGAAGTTCCTCCCATCTCCTTGGGCGTTGAGGTCCCCCACCAGCATCCAGCAGGCACCCTAGTTGTGGGGAGACGCGAACTCCATTTCTTCCCATGCCACCATCTTCTTGTAGAGATCCTGCTTCCTTCGTCTTTGTCTTATTCATTAGGATGTACACACATGCAACTGGAAATTTTATTTCCTCTCGGTGCCCATTTGGAGAGTGGGAACTATCTATGACATGTAATGAGGAGATGCAGGAGATACAGAAGAGAGTGAACAGGTCTTTCAAAGACAGGATTCTGTGAGGGGTTTTGTTTCCTGCACCCACCAACTGCTGATATCAAGGGGAATCCACACAGTTCAGAAGCTACCCTTACCACTGGCTCAGGTAACTCTTTATATGGCAACTTAACTACCAGTTTTTCAGGGCTTAGTGTATATCGGAAGCTTCTTATGTATTATTTTTTTGGCCTGAAGTATAGTAATAACATTTCTTCCATTTTGTAGATGGTAAAATTGAGATAGAAAAAGTGATTAAATGTCTCCTGCAAATTCATGCAGCTAGCATGTGAAAGAGGTGAGATACAAATCAAGGGTGGATTCCAAATTTCAAATTCTACCCACTAATTATTTCTCAGATGAGAAATTACATGGCTTACTAAACTATTATGTTAAAAAAAATAGAAAGAAGAGTATTACATTTTGTGCATAGACAGCATATGAGGAAATATGCATGTATTTTTCTTTGTTTGGAGTTTTTTTTCTACCTCATTACTTCAGTTCTTGCTTGCTATGGGCAGCTCCCCTCTCTAGGTCCTATTTATATTTCAAAACCTCTCGATTGCTGTGATACTGAGAACATGTTTCTCATTAGTATTCAGGTGACAACGAGAGGAAGCTACCAAACAATGCACATGATGGAGGCAAAGCTCTCATTATAAACTGAGCTTATGAGAAATGGCAGTCAGTGCTGGTTGCTTGTAGGTTTTTCATTCTTTCTTTCTTTTTTTTAAACAAGGGCATCGTTTAGAAGCAGCCTCTGCCTACATGGCAACATGCTGTGAGCAATGGTAGTATCTGGGTGGGTTGAAACCAGAGTAGAGAGCTTAAAAGAGATTCAGGGAGCGTGCCAGGTCCACAGAGCCAGCCTCTGAATCAGGTGGGGGTACAGTTGACCTTTCATGGAGGGCAACAAGTTCTGGTCTCTTTGTTCTTGGCAAAATTACTCAGCATGCCAGGTTCATGTCAAAAATTCGTGGAGAAAGTTCTGCTTTGACACCCTAATAAGAGCAGCCATCTCTAACCAGCTCAACATTCACTGAGGGGGCAGGACCCAGAGCAGCAGCAGCTCCCCGCTGGGTGGTGGGGATCCTCTTGTGTTGAGGTGTGTGATTTCCCAACGCTGTGCAGTGAGCACTCTCCCGGAGCGGGGATCTTGTGTTGGCTTCCACCGGCTCCTTGGTGTGCTCCTACAGTGGGCGAGGATTCCTTTGCCATCCATTTAGAAACTATTGAGTGGTCATCTCGAGATGAGACAAAGGCAGGTGGAATGGCCCCCTGAATTGGGGGCAACTGTCACAGCCCCAGAAGAACTCTCTTTGCCCACCCTCGAGCATCTGTGTAACCCTGCGTGGCTGGTGATAGGCACACAACTCAGTACTTCTGCCCTAGAATGTAAGTTCTGTGACGGGAATAACTGGGTCAGTCTAGGTATGTCTATATCCCCAACACCCTGGCACTGAGTTCATCATAGGCAGGTGATAGATACTTCTTTTTATGAATAGATGGACTGAGGGAAGCCCTTTCTATCTGTGTTGGCTGATGAACTGGCATTACCCACATGACAGACTACTTCCAGACCTGCCCAGGAACTCCTGCAGATCCATCTGAGGTTCTCCACCGCTAGCTTGGCTTTCACCACCCTCCTGGCTTGTTTCCTGTCCACATATTACTGGTTCTCTGTCACTATTTAAGTCTCCTCTGGCTCTGCCTGACCCTCCAGGCTCTGTCTTCCTGCTTCCTCTAAACTGTCAGTCCTGCATGTTTCTCAGCAATCTGACCACTGCTTCCATGATCTTCACTGTCTAGGGCCTCCCAGGCCTTTTCATGACATCTTGTGACTTTAAAGCTGAGTGACCAAACCCATCTTTCCCTTGAACAACGACCTTCCTGTCACTTCTCCTTCCCTAACCTTCATTCGTGTCTTTTAGGTGGAATGATGTCATGGACACCGGGAATTTTCTTTGAAAGCAGTGACGCTTGCTAAAGTGCCATGCTTCTCCAGGAACAGAGACTAACAGGTAAGCACAAGTAAAGAACCCTTGCCCAAGGTAGAAATAAAATGCAGTGTGACTTTCCATTCTCTGTACTTTGAAGATATGCTCTTGTTCAGCTGACATCGGAACAGCTATTTTGAGTGCATCACTAGGCCAAGTTCTGGGAGGAATACAAAGAAGCAGGTTCCTCGTCGTTCAGTGGTTTGCAGGAAGAGCTGTGTAGTTGGGCATACACGACTAATGCTGGGAAAAATAACAGGATGTGGCGCGCATGTGAGCACTACCAGTGTAGCAGGAGTTTTAGGAGCAAGAGGATTGCTAAGAATCACAAAGACCACAAATAAATGCTTTGCCACGGGCTGGTCTGGTTTCACTCCTAAAGAACTGCAATCGTCCTGGGAGAGTTTTCATAAGCTGGAAACCTCCAGTGGGACAAATCCTAAAACCTTTTATCTATCGTATTTCAAAAGGAGATAATGGAAAGCGTTTCTTTTAAAATGTGTGCATCGCTGCATAGCACAGGGAGATCAGCTTGGTGCTTTGTGACCACCTGGAGGGGTGGGATAGGGAGGGTGGGAGGGAGGGAGACGCAAGAGGGAAGAGATATGGGATATATGTATATGTATAACTGATTCACTTTGTTGTAGAGCAGAGGCTAACACACCATTGTAAAGCAATTATACTCCAATAAAGATGCTAAAAATACCACAAAGTGTTATCCATCAGTAACTAAAATTCAAAATTTTTATTAAAACTGGTAAACAGGTCTATTAAAATGTTAAAAATACAATTTTTAAATTTTGTAACTATTGTATAATGAGTTGGTTTGTTGGCAGATGAATCATTTGGTGATTTTGCTTGCTTCCGTGGAAAGGAAGATAAAGAGAAATACAAGATCTGAGCCATATTTAGAAGATACATTGGATAGGAATCTGTGATTGACTAAAATGTGAAGGTTAAGGGATAAGAGATGTTATGGATTACACCTAAGTTTCTGTTTTAGACAACTGAATGAACTGGCAATGCCATTCATTTCATTAAAGCAGGAGGAGGTGTGTACATGCAATAGGACAGGACCTCAGGGTTTAGGCAGAGGACTGTCAGGGAAAATGATAAGTTTATGGAATCTGAGAAGTCTGAGATGTTTTGTAGGCATTTGCATAAATGGGGCTAAACTTCATGTAGAAGATCTGGGTTGAAGACATTGATTTTGGGGTGCTATGCTTGACGTTATTTATTAACCATCCACCAACCATACCCTCCCATCTTCCTTGCTAACAGAACTCCAATTTCATTCAGGCAGTGATGTACCCAGTTCAAAAAAGAATGAATAAAAATTGGTTAAGTCAAAAACATAGGTAAAATAAAATTTTTTTAAGTAAATAAAATGTGTGCATTCAAATATTTGCCTTTCCAACAACTTATCCCGAAAATATTTTCCCCATGTGTTTTCCATACGTATCTCACTTTAAAATAAAAATTGAGGAAAGTGACCTTCAAATATATTATTGTTATTTTTAGGAATATTGAATATGCAAATATTTGCCCAACCCAGACCACAAGTCATGTGAATTATTCACAATTTTTCTTCTTCTTCTTTTTTTTTTTGCATCCCGAGAGAGTGTTGTCTTCCACACTCTAAGTAGCAAAGGATTTGGCTCCTTAGTCAATGATGTTATGCAAAGGGAATGGAGGAACGTGGGGTGATCTCCAGGGTCTATGATAATTTGAGAGGTGGACATCTCTGAAGTAACAATTCCTTTCTTCAGACAAAACAAAAACCTTTTTGTATAGGCTACCTACTGTTGTGTGAGAAAATAGCCCAAACCTCAGCGACTTAAAACAATGTATTCTCATCTCTCACTCAGAGTCTCTCATGTCGCAGGCAGATGGGGACTGAAGCTACAGTCATCTGAAGTCCCAAATGGGTTGCATATCCAAGATGGCTCCCTCACGTCTCCCAGGACTGGCGGTTTAGGCTGGCTGTCGGCAGAGGGCTCCTCCAGGGTCTTGACGGGAACACATACACGTGGATTTTGGATGTGGCTTTGGGGCTCCCAATAGCATGGCTCCTAGGTTCTGGGAAGGATTATAACCATTACATATATGATTATTATATATATGATGTATATTATATGTATTATATTATATAGTATATTGTAACCACCATTGTCCTTTGCTCCCAACTTTGTACATCAGGAGCTTAGGAAGAGCTTGGGTGGGAGGTTTGTCTCTGATCCATGTGATGCCATGTGGGGCTGATTCCAAGAGGCTCAAGTAGCACTGAAAAGCTTCTTCTGTTCTAGCCTCAGGAGCCCCAGAATGTCATTTCCACTATCCTCTATTAGTCAATTAAGCCACTGGGATTAGGCTATCGTATTCAAAGAGTGGGGCATTAGACTCCACCTCGTGATATGAGAAGCAGCCTGCATTTAGGGAGAGAGACTACCTACCAGTCTGCCCCTGGCCATTACACTTCACGCCTCTCCCATGTGCAAAATACACCCCTGCCCATCTCAAGGCCCACATGTTCTCATTCTAGCATGACAGTAGCTCAGAGTCCAGGAGCTCCCCATCTAAATCAGGTCCAGGTGTGGTAGAGGTTTCTCAAGTGTAGTTACTCTCAATTTGAGACCTGTGAACCAAGGAGCAAGTTATCTGCCTTCCTCACACCCAACATACAATGCCGATGTAAGAGTAGGATAAAGTAATGAATGGTCCAGCGCCCAAAGTGGGGGAGCGTGAGATGACATGTGTGTAGCATCATTGTCCTAAAGCATTTCTGAGATCTAGCCAGGCACATGTTGGCTTTTCCCTGACACAGGCTCTGATTCCGCTCCCTGGGAGACATTCTCTGTGTATCTAGACTCTGCTCTCTGGGCTTTTGCTCTACGTTTGCAGTTGTGTTGTTTTCTCAGCCTGCTTCCAGCCCTGGAAGACTGGGGACCCAGAGGTCTTTTTTTATACTGAACTGTCCTTTTCAATCCAAGCTAACAAGTAAACTTCTCTTACAAACTATGAGTTGCCTATAAACTACATTGGCATTTACTCTATTAGACAAAAGCCAGATCTGTCCATCTCTTAGATGCAGGCTCCTTTATCTCGAGAGTCAGGGTGCTGTTGGACAACACACTTAGGATCCATAGAAATCCTTTCATCTAGCTGAGTATCTAAAAGCCTTATCCTCAAGATTCTTAGAAGCCTCATTGTTTATTTCCTAGAGAATCTTTGAGGAGACTCTTAAATCTTCCTGAATTCTCAACAAAGGCTCTTACTGTTGTACCTTTTTTTCAAGGCCTAAGCATTTTATTTTTTATTTTATTTTTGTTTTTATAATTGAAGTATAGTTGATCTACAATGTTGTGTTAGTTTCAGGTGTACAGCAAACTGATTCAGTCATACATATACCTGTATCTATTCTTTTTCAAATTCTTCTCCCATTTAGGTTATTACAGAATATTGAGCAGAGTTCCCAGTGCTATACAGTAGGTCCTTGTTGGTATCTATTTTAAATATAGTAGGAGTACATGTCAATCCCAAACTCCCAATCTGTCTCTCCCCTCAACGCTTTCCCCCGGTAACTATGTTTGTTCTCTTAAGTCTGTGACTCTGTTTCTGTTTTGTAAATAAGTTCCTTTGTATCATTCTTTTTAAGATTTCGCATGTAAGTGATACCATGATATTCATCTTTCTCTGTCTGACTTACTTCACTTAGTATAATAATCTCTAGGTCCATCCATGTTGCTGCAAATGACATTATTTCATTCTTTTTAATGGCTGAGTAATATTCCATCGTATATATGTACCACAACTTCTTTATCCATTCATCTGTTGATGGACATTTAGGTTGCTTCTATGTCTTGGCTATTGCAAATAGTGCTGCAATGGACATTGGGGTGTGTGAATTCTTGGGAACCATGTTTTTCTCTGGATATGTGCCTAGGAGTGGGATTGCTGGATCATATGGTAGCTCTATTTTTAGTTTTTTAAGGAACCTCCATACTGTTCTCCATAGCGGCTGTACCAATTTACATTCCCATCAACAGTGTAGGAGGGTTCCTTTCTTTCCACACCCTCACCAAACAGCATTTACTGTTTGTAGATCTTTTGGTGATGGCCATTCTGACTGGTGTGAGGTGATATCTCATTGTAGTTTTGATTTGCATTTCTCTAATAATTAGCGATATTGAACATCTTTTCATGTGCCTCTTGGCCATCTGTATGTCTTCTTTGGAGAAATGTCTATTTAGGTCTTCTGCCCATTTTTTGATTGAGTTTTTGGTTTTTTGATATTGAGCCGCATGAGCTATTTATAAATTTTGGAGACTAATCCCTTTTTGGTCTCATTATCTGCAAATATTTTCTCCCATTCTGTGGGTTGTCTGACTTGGGCTTTTTATAGCATGGTGCTCTTTGGTAGTGCCACTTGTTACATGGCACATGGCTTCCAAGAGAAAAGAAACAGAAGCTCCCAGGCCAGATAAGGTCAAAGCCTGGAACTGGTAGATCAACCAGTTATAAACATAGTAGATCAACCACTTATAAACATAGAACAGGACCCACCATGTTCTATGAAGTGGAGAAATAGACTCCACTCTTTGATGGGCAGTGTCAAGGTGGCATTGCATGAGAGCATGTGGGTTGGGAAATAGAGCTGTGAGCATACCTGAAAGTACAGTCTGCCACTTTCTTTGGTGTTCCTGCCAAAACTTCACTCCATAGCACCTCGTGGCCATATTCTTCCACTGTCTACCCCTCTCGATGCCATACAGAAAAATTGATGTTATCTTACCCCTATTTGCATGGAAGCTAGCCTTTAATGTCAAATTGACACTTTATTGTACTTAAAATCGTATTTTTAAGAATAAAATTTAGATGTTAAAAGTAGGTTCTGTGCTCCATCAAATACTTGCTCATCTGTAATTCTTCCCAAATGTGATGAAACTTCAGGAAAGCCCAAGGATTTTCAGGTTAAATGAGATGAGATCAGGTTCTTCCTTGACCTTAGATGTATACAGTGTTATTGTGAGATGTAAAACAGTATTTACAGACTTTTGTATGAAAGAGAAATTTACAAATTCTTTGATAAAATTTGGCCATCTACATTTATTTCTGAAGAAATTTTAACATCAGAAGATTGCCAAGGAATCTGTGAAATGCACAGTATTCAGCATATATCTACATATTTTATTGTAACTTCACATCATGGTTTTTAATTTTTCTCAACTTGTGAACTTAATAATAATTTCTTTAAACAATGATACAAACTTGTCATAGAAACAAAATACAATTTTGGGTTTGAAGAGGATGTTACTATGAAGTGGACACAAATAAACTAACTTTCCTCTGTTTAAACTATAATATTTTGATAACATCTCATAGCAACCAAAGAATGAAAGAAAATGTGTTTAAGCTTTTGTCTTTTGTCCATTGATCAGGATTCATTTACACTTGCACCAATGTCTAAATAGTATATATGGTTTTCCTTATTTTATATTTGCTATTCCCATAACTTAATATTCTTCTGGGCCACTTTCTTCTGAGAACTGCATTTTTGATGTTATCTAAAGAAAATCAGAATGTGTAAGGTATGTTGATTGGAATTTGCTCCTTTATCATAGCCCCCATTTGTAAGAATAATTTATATACAAAAATGCTAGAATAATGTGCACCATCTAGACCAGGCTGTTATAATTAGAAGACCAGGCTATTATAATTTTAGGGAGTAAAACTTCATAGAAGATTTAGTAGCTTGCAGGACCCACTAACATTATGGGAGTGAGGGATCAGATAGCTCTGTGTGTAGCAAAAGTGAAGACCATCTGGGATTTGGAAAACATAATGCCAGACATTCTACCCTTTATCTTACTGAGTTAGGAGTATTTTTTAAGGTCTTTTCTCCTCCTTCTCTTCTTCTTCCTCCTTCTTCTTTTAAAATTTAAAAAATTTTGTTTAAAAGCAGTTGAATTAGTGCATAATTTGCATACAATAAATTGTACCTATAGAAATAATAAACACTGCATTACTCCAAACTTTTCCCCATGTACCTTTGTAATCCCTCCAAAACCCCACCTATCCTCCCATCCCAGGCAACTACTGATCTGATGTTACTATGATTAATTTGCATTTTCTAGAATTTCATTAAAATGGAAACACATAAAGGTGGCCAAGATGTTAGAGTACGAAGACCCTGAGCTCACCTCATCCCAGGGCACACCAAAATTGTAACTATCTACAGAGCAACTATCAATGAGAACAATGTGAAGACTAGCAGAAAAGATCTTCTATGACTAAAGATATAAAGAAGGAACCACAACGGGATGGGTATGGGGGGGGGGAGACGTGGTATAGTCAAAATACATACTGTTAGGTAGATGGCCCCCAAAGAGGAGGATAATTACAATCGCAGATGTTCTCCGCAAGGAGTGAAGGGTCTGAGCCCCACATTGGGCTCCCCAGCCCAGGAGTCCTGCACCAGGAAGGTGAAAGCCTAGAACGCTTGGTTCTGAAGGCCAGTGGTGCTTACTTTGGGGGAGACAGAGAGCTGTGGGAAATAGAGGCTTCACTTCTAAAGGGCTCACACAAAATCTCACACTTTCCAGGACCCAGGGCAGAAGCAGTAATCTGAGCAAAGCCTGGGTCAGACCCACTTGCTGATCTTGGAATGTTTCCCTGAGAAGCGGGAGGCAGTTAGGACTCACCCTGAGGACATAGACACTGGAAGCAGCCATTTCAGGGAGTTCATCCTACCGTGGGGACACTGATGCTAGCAAGTGCCATTTTGGAATCCTCCCTCTAGGTTATTAAGGCCTGGACCGTGCCCTGTTCACCAGCCAGTCTACACCAGTCCTGGGACATCCCAGGTCAAGTGGCCACCTGGGCAGGCACAGAGGCCCATCCACCAGCGGGTTGGAGGTCACAGAATCCCCTGACCCCCAGCCACCCTGAGATGCAGCCCCACCGACCAGAGGTTCCAGGACCTGGCCCCAGCACCCAGTGTGCAAACACTAGCCCCAAGACCTCTGGAGTCTTGCAGCCGGTCATCAGACTCAGCCATCAAGTGTACAAATATTTACATTATAGGCTCCCAGAAAGAGAAGAGAGAAAGGGTCAGAGAACAAATTTAAATACATAACAGCTGAAAACTTCCCTAACTTGGGAAAGGAAACAGACATCCAGGTCCAGGCAGCACAGAGAGTTCAGGAAAGGATCAATCGAAAGAGTACCACCCCAAAACACACTGTAATTAAAATGGCAAAAATTAAAAATAAAGAGCGAATATTAAAAGCAGCAAAGGAAAAGCAACAAGCTGCACACAAGGGAACTCCCATAAGATTGTCAGGTGACTTTTCAGCAGAAACTTTGCAGGCCAGAAGTGAGTGGCGTGATTATTTTAAAGTGATGAAAGGGAAAAACCTACAACCAAGAATACTCTACCTGGCAAGGCTCTCATTCAGATTTGAAGGAGAGATCAAAAGTTTTACAGACGAGGAAAAGCTCAAAGAGTTCAGCACCACTAAACCAGCTTTACAAGAAATGTTAAAGGGACTTCTCTAAGTGGAAAAGAAAACTCTACAACTAGAAATATGAAAATTGCAAAAGGAAAAATCTCATAGGTAAAGGCAAATATACAGTAAAGGTAGTAGATCAACCACTTATAAAGCTAGTAGGAAGATTAAAAGACAAAACCAAGTTTGTATGAGCATCGGGTACTGTGCTCTCTAATCTTTTTGTGTGTTTCTTTCTCTGGTATTGGGGAGTTTCCTTACTCAGGTGTATTAATACTGTGTTGAGTAATCAAGAATGCCCCTGTTTAGATCTCCAGAATTCTCTTCTGTGCAGCACTCTCTTATCCACCAACTCTGTCTGGCTCCATGGTCTGCAGACTCTCAGCTTGGTCTCTTCAACTCAGGGAGTCTGCCAGGGTCTGCCTGCATTCCCCTCCCTGAACGGCAACCTGGAACTTTCTAAAGCAGAAAACTGGGGTAATTGTAGGGTTCACCTCACTTATTTCCATCTCTCAGAGATCACTGTTCCTTTGTAGCCTGATGGCCAGTGTCTCGAAATCCATTGTTTCATGTATTTTCCATTTTGGGGGTTTGCTTCAGTAGAAACATAAATCTGTTTCCTGCTGTTCTATTTCGGCTGGAGTGGAAGTCTTCGCTTTTTCTTTTATAAGTTAGACAACAACACCCACCTCTATCTAGCCCAGGCAGATTGTCATGTATTGTTTTAGATTAAGAAAACAAATCTATATAAACCTTAATATTATCCCATGTTTAAAGGAGTTTGGAAACATTCTGAGCATTTTGCAGAGAGATGTAGGTGGTACCAGACAAGAATTCCATTCATGACTGACTTATCTCCTTGAAGTCTCCCTTCGGCTGGACCCCAACCCCCACCCCAGCACTGGTTCTGCCTTGGAACCATCTGCTGACCCAACCTGAGCAGGATCTTCTCTTTCTCTCCCCACCTAGCTGTTTGATGTATCTGTCTTTCTAATGTAAAATCAATGAAGACTTTCCAGTCTTCTTTCAAAATTCTCTCTACCACCTCATTGATATAGATTAAAAAGACCTGCCTCCAGAAGAGGTAAAAACAGAAATCTCCTGATAAAGTGCTGTGTGTCTATGTCTGTATGTTCATGAGTTTGTGAGAGAAATGTTATTAATATATCTTCTCTCATTTTTTTTAATATATCACATAACTTAAGCTTGGAAGAGTGATAGGCTTAATTAATCACTCTTGTAATTAGACAAATAAAAGGTCTGTCTGGTCCTAGTTTCCTGACTGCTAAGATTCTCCCAGATTTAAACTTTTTTTTCCCCCCCATTGGATCTCTTCCAATCCTTCTGTGTGGTTCTGAAGGCATTTTTCAAGGACTGGAAATCTGGAGTGACAGGAAGTATTTCTGTGGGGCATGACAGGAAGGCAGGAGTCCTGAAAGACCACTGCATATTTTCCCCTAGGATCACCTTACCTGGGAGAGGTGCACCTGTGTTCATGGCCGCAGGAACTCTCTAGTTTAAAGGTAAGGCAAGAGTCAGCAGGGGAAGTGTAACTTTGCACTTTCCTGACAGTCTGTGAAATAAATGGCCCTGGCCTGTTCTCTGACACTGAACTCAGCAGGGAGAAAAACCTACTTAGAATAAACAGCCACATGCAGCTATGGAGTCGAGAAACCTTTCCTGGGAGGAACACCTAAGAAGGCAAACAGGGTTGTCATCCTGAAAGCTCTCACATGATTTCATTTTTGTCTTAATGTCTGTGTCACGTCTTTTCTACAAAAGAGAATCTTCAAACGTGAAAGAGTAAAACAGACAGTGTTAAGAGTAAATTTAAATTCAGAACAGGAAAGAAAACTATTATGCATGATAGTAAGACAGCACTTAAATATTTTAAATTCATGTCTTTAGGCAGAAACAAATTAAATTCCAGTTTAGTTGTAACAATTCATTCATTGATTCAGGAAACAGTTATTGAGTGCCTACCAAGTACCAGCCCTGTTCTATGCATATGTTCATGCAGCTGGGAGAAAAAGAGATAAAGATCCTGCCCTCTCAGTGCTTTTATTTGTAACTGTGATTGCAAAAACCTTTCCTCCACTCTTTGAAATGTCATAGGGAACAAGAAACTGCCAGTTGAGAGGAGATGCCAAATTCCTTCTTAATTTTCAAAGAAACAGCAGAAGCAGAATTCAGAAACTGTGCCACTGATAACCTTAGGTAAAATTAGAAAATAAAGTTGAGTCCCTAAGACAAGAAAAAGGAATTACCACGTGCCCAGTTACACAAAGTCATGTGAAAGAGCCTTGCTTCACTTTGTCATTGAGTTTTTAGACAGGTAAGTCAGGAGAATTCTATGTGCAAAGTATACCTTGATTTCCATAAGACATTTCTTAGCTGTTTCATATCACTTTGCAGATTGGTTAGAAGGGTATGGACCGGCTGAGTAAACACTCTCTAAGAATCTAGATTTAATGGATTGATATAAAGTTGGAAGGAGATTTAAAATTTCAGCTGATATAAATATACTTACTTTCCTGTAATACAACAGGGACTCTTGACATTAAAAAAATAAAAAGAATATTAGAATATTTAATTGTGAACCACGGGCACAGGTATGAAGTGAAATAAAAACATCTACTTCAAAAGTTTATATGAAGATTAAGAATTCATGGTCTTGCCACATAATAGGAACTCCATAAATATCACTCTGATCCCCCTCACTCCCTGGCTCAAAACGTAGTGTTTACTTTTCGTCCTGTTCCTGAAGATATGCTTAGATATCACCATTTCTAAAACAAAATATATGCATACTATGATTCGAACTTTGGTAATATCTGGTGTTCTGTTACCTTAAAAATGACCTAAAACCACTCTCCATATATTATACTATATAATATTATTTACATTTTGAATGTTGGATATAAACTTATTTTGAAACACAAATAACTTAGTAACTTTTAATAATTAATATTTAGGCTTTTTGATGAGTTAAAATACATAAACTACTCACTCTTTTAAGTATCTACATTTTCTCATAAAATGAAAATAGAAAGCATACTTGACCATGTTCTCATCAAAATCTATGTCCTTGGTTTCTTTTCCTGTTAATGTTAACAGCAGAATGATGGCCCCATAACGATAAATGTACAAGAATGCTTTTTACAGCACTATTTGAAATTGGAAAAATAAAATAAAATTGTCCTTTTAGGGGAGTGGTTATATAAGTTATAATACATCTATACCATGGCCTTAATTATATGCAATGATAAACAATAAGGAGGTGGACCTATAAATATTGACTTGGAGAGATCTCAAGACAACTAAGAAAATAAATAAAGCCTTAGTACAGTATACTTCCAACAATGTAAGCAAAAGGACAATGGATGTGTGTGAGTGTGTGTGTGAGTGTGAGTGCAGAGGAATAAGGGTTAGAAGATGGTACTTAATCTTTGTAAAATTTTATTTTACTTTTTAAAATTTTTACTGAAGTATAGTTGATTTACAATGTTGTGTTAGCTTCTGGTGTACAGCAAAGTGATTCCACTATATATATATTCTTTTCCATTATGGTTTATTACAGGATATTGAATATAGTTCCCTGTGCTATACAGAAGTACCCTGTTGTTTATTTTATATACAGTAGTTTGTATCTGCTAATCACAAACTCTTAATTTATCCGTCTCCCCACTTTCCCCTTTGGTAACCATAAATTTATCTTCTATGTCTGTGAGTCTGTTTCCGTTTTGTAAATTAGTTCATTCAGTACTTAATCTTTTGTTAGCAGCGATCTCTGATGAGGGAATAGGGAATCAGTACAAATGAAATGAATGGGATGTTTATATTTTATTCTCGTTATTCCTGTATTGATCAAGACTTTTAAACAAAAATGCATGAATATGTTTCTAGTATAAAAATAATAAATAATGAAAAATAACACTGATATTATTTATGGGGATTTAAAGTAAAAGATTGACAAACACTCAGTCATTGGTCAAGAGAAGGATTTTTCTTTAAGCCAGGTCTCAAAGAGCACAATAATAACCAGAAGAAAAATTAAGGACTCAAATCCAATTTGCAATTTGTTTGTTTAAAGAGAATAATGAAATAATATTCTGATGATTAAAATTTTCTTTAAAAGTCTAATTTGCCTGCACAGAAAAGCAATTTTACCATTTGCAATTAGTCTTCTTTAAACACTAAGAGCAAATATAATTACCATACTTTCTTTTTTTGCAACTATTCACATGAAAAGATCTAAACCTACAATATAAAAGAGGGAGATTCATTAGCTAGATTTTATTCTATATTATCATTTTAATCAATATGTCTAGATTGACCCCCAAAACAGTAAGAGCTCATCTCCTACTTTTGATATTCACAAGAGAGATTCAGATGCCCTAACACTGATTGTGATCAAGATGCTCTCCTCCTCCACCTCCAGTCCCTCTTCTGCTTTTTCCCTTTGTCCTCCTCCTTCTCTTCCTCCCCCTCCACTTCCTCCTGCTTCACTTTCTTCCCCTTCCTCCTTTTCAAATGGCACTTCTTTCATTCATTTAGTTACCAAATCAGAACGTGTAGAATGGATTTGCCTGTTACCTGTATTAAATGAATCAGCATCAATGAAAACATTTCTAAACATTCTTTCAAAGAAATCTTTGGAGAGACCATCCTCAAGCCCAGTGTCCCCAGCAATACCTCAACCACATAGTCCAACATTTACTTTTTCCATTTTTGACCCATACAATTTCAGAGATGTAAAATAAGATGTAAAACAAGAGGTCTGGTGCCAATCAGTCATTGTGCTTGTATTTAGGTATGTTCCAGAGAACTAAAACTAATTGGTCTTTTTTTAGGGCAATGCCTTTGATGTTGTTTGTGTCAGAAACGTCATCCCCTCCTGCTAGAGACCTGTATGCTTCTGAACAGGTCGTAACTTTTCTGTCTATCTTGGCAAGTTATATCTGCTTTTAAAGAGGCTGTCAGTTTGGTCATAGGTCACTTAAAGCACTTATTTTGTAAATTGTGGCTGTTTGATTCTCTCAGAGGTGTCAGAGCACTTTGTTCTTATTCCTTTCTAAATTTTGCCATGAAGAAAAAGAGCTGTCATAAATCACCTTCTTTGACTTTCACTGGGCAAGAACTGTGTCCTTCAACTTCAAGAAACAGTTACTGCTACATAGATTTCTTAGTCCTGCCTATTATAAAGAAATAGACAAATATTTGTAAAATCATATGTAAACATCTGTGTGATAAGTACATAGTACAGTAATTGTGTAGCCATCCACGCCAGCCTACATGGAGAAGGCCACCCTGCCCCATTCAGTGGGGGTGGGAACAAGGCTTCTCCATTTTCAACATGCCATCCGTGAAGACTCCACCAAGGTTCTTAATCTGTTTGCAACACTTTTCCCATGAACCCAAAAGTAGAGTGGAGGGAGAGAGATTCTAGATTTGAACTTGACATGTATTCATCTTTAGTTGAGTTCCATGGTATACACGTGCGTGTCTAAAAATTGTTCTTATGTTAGTTCAGCCAAAAATCCATACCTTGGCTCAGCATAGATCTTTATGCCTAGAATTTGTCTGGATTCCAGCCCCTTGACACAAACGCAGTGAAAGAGAAAGCATGATGGAGGCTAAATTTTCAGCCATCTCATTTGAAATCAGAATTTAGTGAAGTTAGAGAAGATAAACTGATGCTTTACGCACTCAGCAAATATTTATTGAGTGTCTCCTCTGTTGCAAGCACTTTTCAAAGCTTTTGAGAAACCAGATAGAACTTTTGTGCATGGTTCCTGAGAACTAGCTGCCATAGCAAAGGAATTCCAGTATCCTAGGCAGTGGGTGTGCTCCTTCATGTGCCATTTATGTGTTGGCCAAAGGTCAGGATAAGATTAGGCTGAACATTAGCCCATAACCAAGAATCATCAACCTCACAAAGAAGGTCAATACCATGAAAAAGACATTAAAATTCCATGGAATGCCCCATGAAGCAGAGTTAATATGCTAAACACCCCATTAAACAGACCTAATAGACCAAATATTGAATAAAAAGGAGAAATAACCTTAGGTAAAACACAAAAATATTATGTAGAATTACATGTCAATAAAATTGAAAATATGGGTAAATTTGGGAGAAATAATAAAATATTCAAGTTGGTGCAAGGAAAAATAATAAACATGAATAGATTGATAACCGATAAAGAAATTTGAATGTAATAAAAAGGCATCCTCCTCAAATAGTTCTAGGCCTAGAGAGTATTACAGGTAAATATTGTCAAAATATCAGTGAGCTGGGACTTCCCTGGTGGTCCAGTGGTTAAGACTCCACGCTCCCAATGCAGGGGACCCGGGTTGGATCCCTGATCAGGGAACTGGATCTCACATGCTGCAACTAAGGCCTAGTGCAGCCAAATAAATAAATATTTAAAAAATGTCAATCAGCAGATTCTATTTCTTTCTCAACATGCTCCTGTAAATTAAATCCATATATTGTTGCACAAAGTATCCAATTCATTTAATTACGTATGTATAACCTTGATACTAAACTATCTATGAAAACAAAATTATAGACAAATTTCAAAATATAGATGCAAAAGTTCTAAATTAACATTAGGTGATCTACATTATAATTGAGTATATTTTTTCTTGGAAATGCAAGGGTAATTAAATAGCCGAGTATTTCCCAATATTTTTCACCACATTAATGGGAAAAAAATCACATACTTTTTCATACATGCAGAAGAGTCATTTGAAACATTTCTGCACTTGTTTATGCTTATAGAAATTAGGCTTATAGAAAGCAGGAATAGACAAGAAATTCTTTAACTTAATAAATGTTGTCTCCACAAAACCCAAAGCAAATGACAAGGAATTTTAGAAATATTATCTAAGGTTTGGAAGAAGGCATGGATTCTTGGTATTGCCACTATTGTACAATGTATTATGGAAGGTCTGGCAAAGGTAGTATGAAAACCAGTATGGAATAGAAAAGATTGTATTGTCATTATTTCCAGAAAATTTGGTAGTTTACCGAGAAACCAAAGGGAATAAACAGAAAAGCTATTAAAACCAATAAAATACTTCAGCAAGATTGTTGGATTCAAAAAAGTAGCCCAAAGTCAGCAGTATCCCCCTACACCAGCAATAATCAAAGATAATATAATAGAAAAGGTACAATAAACATGTGGCAATCAAACAAAATTCTATTAAAACACACCATATAAGGCCTGAATAAACGGAGAATTACATTATGTTCATAAACTGGCCAATTTAACATCATGAAGAAGTGAATTTTTTTTGGAAGTAGGGAAGTTTTTTAAAACAAGTCCCAAGAGTACAAGCAACGAAAAATCTACATTTATTCTACAATACCAAACAAAATGCCCCACTTAAAGAAAAAAATCTAAAGATAAGTGACAGCTAGAAAATATCTGTAACATAGATGACACACAAAGAGTCAATATCAATAAAATATAAAAATTCTAATAAATAAATAAGTAAAAGAAAGCAACCCATTAGAAATCTGGTCATGTGATACAAAGAGGCAAGTGCAGAAGTCATTATAATGCCAATAAACATGAAACTATGGTAAACCTCACTAATAATTAGAGATACTAATTTTAAAAACACCTATGATTTTTTCACCTATCAGATCACTAAAAATTGTAAATTCTGACATTATTAATGTGTTGGCAAAGCTATAGGGCACTGATTCTCAAACATTGCTGTACATTGTAATCACCTGTGGATCTTTGAAACATTCTAATGCCTGGCTCCCACCCCAGTATTCTGACTTAATTTGAATAGACTTTCAAAATCATGCCTATGATTTTAGAAAAATATCATGTGGGATGTGCTATAAAATTTCAAATATTCAAAGGGATGTTAAAAGATTGGATTGCCTAATGTGAGTCTAATAGGAAGAACAATTATTCATAAATGGTGTTTGCAGAAATACATTAGGAAAAACTTTTAGCAATAGTGTCCAAAGAATGAAGGATCTGCCTCATGAAATAGAAAGCTATATGTCAGTGGAAGTATTAAAGCACATGTTGGACAATAACTTGGTAGGGTTTGTAGAGAAAAATTCAGGGTATTAGATTGGTAGATGGAATAGATGACCTTAAAATGACCTATAAAATGTGATAGTAGAAAAGCTGGTAAGAGTCCAACCTGAATCTTCCTTTTTACCTTTTTTTTTTTTTTCTTTTTACCTCCAAGAATTCCTGACTCAAGCCTTTCTCCTGGGGGGGGGAAAAAAAAAAAGCATAACCCAGAATGTGGCTGTGATTTCAATTCTTGTTCCTCCATGGTTTTATTGGTCTCTCCAAGTATGGAGTTAGATGGAGAATAGGAATATCACACCGTTCAGGGTACATTTAACAAAATACTTCCCATCTTGGAAGTGAGTGAAGATTTTCCTCCACTTTGTAGATTATGCTTTAGAGCTTCTGCTTTAGAACCCAGGCATTTAGTGATTCCTCTGCTGTTCAGATGCTTTGGAACACTGAGGCACGTCCTCATACAAGACATGAGGTTTGGCAATATGAAGCTAAAAAAGCCCCACATTTCTGATGCTTCAATTGTTTACTAAGAACAAAGGTGACTAAATCCTCTGATGCTATATGCTGAAACTTTTACTTAGGGTCTGGCAAGAACAGAGGTTTCAAGGTAAATAAGCATATACCACCATTCAAACAACCCCTTGTATTATATATATAATATATTGTATGTATATATATATTTCAATGATTATATAAATAATGATTTTCTTGCTAAGGACATGGAAAATTCCTTATAATATTTAGTGAAGAAAAAGACTACATTTGGTCCACATATGTGCATGTATATTAACATATGTATAATACTCTGTACACATACCTTTCCTTCTGATAATTTACTCCAGGTGGTTATAAATATAATTACAGGCAGCAGAAAGAAAATAAGATATCTGTGACTACCAAAAGAAAAGTATTCAAGCTTCTGAAACAGGTTATGAATCGGTACACTGTGAAGTTGAGTTGATTTGTGACTTTTGACTATCATCTTGACTTCTTCATCTATTTGATCATTTTTACTAAATTTCCCAGTGTCCTTGTTTTTAAAGAAATTAACCTCAAGTTCTTGGCTAGGTGAAGAAGTGAAGCAGGCAGAAGAAGAGAAGGACTAATTGGAGAGTTAGCATTCAGTGTGAATTATGGCGTGGGGGGCATTTACAAAAAACTTCCCACCAATATTTTATTGGAGCCTCACAGCTCCTCCGTCAAGTGTTACTATTATTTTCCTTTTACATGAGGAAAATGAAGCTTAGAGAGATTAAATAATTTGCCCAAGATCACATGGGGTGTGACAGAACTGTGGCTTGAATCCAAAAGATCTGACTTTGCCGTGAATCTATTAGTCTGTAGGAACTTGTTAAACACTGGTAGGAGAGAACTTCCAAAAGACTCCATATTGCATATAAAAAGAGATAGAACCAGGTATTTTTCAAATCAATTCAGTTTTATGTGAAAATATTTTATAAAGGAACTTTTATTGAATTTTATAAAATACTCAGCAGTGACAAAAACCTGAACTCAAATGCTGAAAGATATCACAGATTTTTAGTACCTTAATTCAGAATTTGTAATTAATTATACCTAAGCTAGATAAAATTTACCTGTGCACATTTTTAAGAAAAGAGCACTGTAGGTAAAATAACTATAAGTGATATTTTAAACAAAGTTAAAGAATAAATTCTTCCTGTGTGTTTTAACATATTCATTTGCCACTAAACGGCACTGCTAAATTTAACGCATCTTATTAAATTTAAGCCTGATATGATCTTGTAGAAATATATAACAACTAGTTCAAATTAGGCTATGTACTTTAAAGTAAAAAAATATATAATTCATTCAAAAATATTTAATAGTTCAGACATTTTTCAAAATCAAACGAAAGTTCCATTCAGTAATTTCAGATTAATGAGGTTTTATTGTCTATTTGAATGAATGCCTATGATGTCTATTACTTTTGAAGAGATACTGGAGTTGTTAGGATGTTTCAATTGTAGGATACAGTAAATGTTCATTTTCCTTTTAATAAGCATTTGCTTTTATTAGTTAAAGATAATGTTACAGTATTTCTTCATTTTCCGTTTTATATTCAAATTGGTTTTACGTCCAAACACCTGAGACCAAAGTTACCTAGTATTCTTGAACTCCAAATTATACAGAAGTTTCTAAATTTAGAAGGTGTTGTTCTCCCTCCCATTTGGGGGATTCTGTTTTATAGATAAGTAATAACTTGTCACAGCACTTGAACAAAATTACTGATGCCATACCCAGTGATGTTCTTATTATGTTATACCCCTGACACCAAAAGTAAGGGCTAAAGCGCAGCATAGGTGCTTGTTCTCAGCCTGATCAAACAAGCTTAATTATGACCTCCAGATAAAGGTACTGCCATAAAGCCATTGAATTATCACAGATAAGGCTGAGTCTCTGTTACTGTCTGATGATAAATCACAGCTCCCAACAGTAAAGGAGTCAGAGCTCACATAGCTAATCGTTCAAGGGCTTGGATGGACCGGTTCTCCTACTGTTTTGCATCTATTTATATTGTACTCAGATCCCCCAAATGGCCTCTGCTTATCTGCAGCTTTAGATAATTTATGTTTTTTTGGTGTGTCACCTCACTGCTGAAGCTGTTATCAGGAATGAGGAGGTTTAGGAAATCGGATCCAGTAAAATACTAATCCTCCTGCCAATTGCTACACAAAAACAAGTTTTCTTTGCTGATTTGCTTTTGTTTATTTGATACTGCAAATGTGGATTTTATGATTACAGTTTAGGACAATTGTTTAGCTCCAAAACAAGCGTTTAATTTGTCTAGCTTCCTCTTTTCACAAGAGTGGTTGGGCAATTTACACTGATTCAAATGGCCAGATGGTTTCCTCTCTGTTTGTCACTGACTAAATAGATGTGTAAATATTTTTATTTTCATAGAGGGCTGGTCTTGAGAAGAGAATTTGTTGAAGCCCCTCTCAATGGTGGGCTTCTGGTCCAAGATGCACTCGCCCTAATTTAGATTCTTCCATGTAAAGTGTCTTCTATGTGAAACTATTTCATATAGAAATATGATGCCTGTCTTGGAATTGCAGTAAGATGAAATTTTTTTCATCCCTTACTGCTGTCCAAGTTTTATGAAATCTTATCTCTGAGAATTTTATGAGGTTGTTTGACCAGTAGTTAAATGTATTACTTTCAGTGATAGGAAGCATTCCTAAATGAGTAACTACCAAGCCCATAAAATTATCATGTGCTTATTAGCATAGTATAATGAAAATTTGAAATGCAAGGTTAGCCTGTACTTTCAAACAGGCGAATTAAATTCATACCTAACATAGCTATGTTTTTCTATTTACTCTTTTCTAAACAAGCTCTCTAAGCTTTTAAGATTTGGGAAGGATGAGGTCACCCAGTTGTCCTGATTGATCACCAATTATTCAAGTCTTCTTGTGTTGACTATTGATGCCAGTTATTGAGATAGTAATCTTTGGAGTGATAAGGGAAGCTACAAAATTAATTCAACCTTGAGATTCCATTACACTTAATGTCGCCTAATAGAACATTTGATATTGTTAATCCTAGTTAAAGGCTTTCTCCCTAAGCTATTGCCGATGGCAGAAATGATGGAAAAGAAAAATATCTGACTTTATAACTTCTGTAATTCTTTTTCCTCTGGGTAGATTTCAGTGTAGAGCATGTATGTAGGTGGCTTCTCAAATGGCTCCTTGATTCTTCTACAGAAATGTGAGGTGGGTGTCTGTATTTTAAGTTAAAAATGAAATGTTCATATTCTCTCATATATGAAAGTCACTTCTCTTAAAGGACTTGTTTCTGCAAGGTATTCTAATGTTAATTTAGAAACTTTCTTACCTTTTTTCTTCTAAATTATCGGAATTTAAAAAAAAAATCTGGGCTAGTAGATCCATGCCATTCCAGAAACTTAGTAGTTTTGACTTTTATAAATCAAATTTTAGGTGAGATTTAATTTATTAGCATATACCTTGAAGATAAAGTCACCAGCCAAACAGTACACTTCATTGCTTGTTTTATATTTGTCAGCTGTCACAGTCCTTTTGAAATAGTCATTTTTTGGGTTTTATTTTGTTTATTTCTCTCCTATTTAACCATGTTTTTGGATATCAAGTTCAAATTCCTCAGGTACCAACACACTCCACTATGAACTTTCATACACATTTTACTGGAATCTATGGTCCTATAACTCATTGCTCATTATGGAAACACATAACAATAGTTAAACAGAGCTGCCACACCATTTGCTTCTCTATACTTGAAATTAAGTTCAAGGACAAGAGCAAAAGCCCTCTCCATTTTGTGGCACGAGTAATGATGCCGTGAGTGGAAAGTTGGTATTACTTTGATTTTAGAAATAACAATATCTTTTGCCTTATTTGGCTGTGATGCAAAACGTAGAAATTAGGTAGCATTAAGGAATGTATGTGTGTGTTTATTCATCTCACTCCATTCAACTCTTCTCTAACATTACAACACAAAGTTAGCAAACTCACGTGTCACAGGGTCCTGATGGATAGGATTTCTCTCACTGACTATAAAAACACAACACAAACAAAATACAAAACACGTGAAAACAGAATAATTTGCTTTCTAGCTGGTGATAATGATTATTTTTACAAAAATGGAGAACAAATATGATATAATAAAATAAGCATGAAGGAGCTATAAAGTCCCATTTTGCACAACGTAGAAGACCGTTCTGAGTTTTTTACTGGTCTGTTTGTTTTTAAAGGATCGCTTGCCTATATCACCTCTACTCCCAATCACCACCTTTTCTCTCCTCTGTCTCTTTTCTCTAAGAAAAGCTCAGCTTTTTTTGGCATAAACTTTCTTAACTCTGCTACAGGAGGAGCTCATCTTTTAAGATACACATTTTCTTCTTATCTCAAACATTTTTTTTCCTCTCTCTCTGATACCTTTTCCCTGCCTTTCTATTTCCAGCCATTCAGCTTTTCAAATAGCCCTGCTTGGCTCACATGTCACACGTGGACCTCACAGTAGTGATGCCTCAAATGGTTTTACTATGAAAGTTGTCCTCTTTGTGATAGTAAAGCCTTAAGCAAATGAAAGAAAAATTCTGACCTTAATATGAAAAGAGTTAAGCATTCAAGTTTTTAAAATTATGTTTCTGAAAAGATGTACTATCCTTATGACCCAACCTAGCACACATCATTTAAATATCCCTAGGCAAATCTCTGTAAGATGAGAGTGACAGAGAGAAAGAGAGAGACAGGGAGAGAGAGGAGAAGGGCTGAGAGGAAAAGAGAGGTGAGATTGATGTGAAGAGGAAAGCATGGAATTTGAATATTCTATTTCACATGACCTAGATAGTAAGTCAGACAGGGATGTACCCTTAAATAATACATACAACTACCAACATTGCAACTTTTCTCTACCTCGGACTTGGCTCCCTTGGGATCAAGGAAAAGATTATTAAAGGCTCTTTATTGATCTCTCACAATTTCAAATTTTTAGCATATTTATTGTCTGAACTACCTGATTTAGGATTGGTTATAAGCTGTCTCATAGCAGTCCTTAGTTGTTCCATATATGTGAATTTTTTTCTTCCCCCAAAGCTTCTGCTATCCTTGAGAGTAGGAATGCATCTTCTTATTCTTCTATACCTTCTTAGCACTTAGAATAGCGCTTGGCCCATAGACGTGGGCTATCAATATATATATGGGGATGGATCGAGATGGAGAGATCAGAGCTGAAGATCAGTGGACAGCTGCTCAAAGGTGATGTTCTCAGGGTATTCTGAGGTCTTGGGCTCAAGAATGATGCATGTCTTTGCAAGAGGAGTTTAAAGGAGATGGCAATAAAAAGCATACATTTTGATGTTTCTGATAGACCAAGTGACTAGACAGCAGAGAGTTGGAAAGCCACTGGAGGATTGTTTAGGATACATGACTCCCTTTGTAGCCTGCACAATTTAAACTCACAGCCGCAGGTACCTGAGATAATACAAAGAATTCTACTTGGACACTTCCTTAGTATTTCCCCCTAGATATTTTTGGCCATTCAAAATAGAGCTGTTCTGTGTTATGCAAAAATACATAACTATGAGAGTAGAGACCTTGAAAACTATATTTAAACCAAGAGTAATGTGAGCACAAATTTTGGCACTGGCCACAGGGAGTGAGGATTTTTGTCATACATGTTTGTTCCCAGGTCTATAGAGTTGCAAAGATCATAAAGTCAAACAAAACCAAATGACCACATGTTGTGGTTTGAGTTAAGCAAACAAGTAAGGAAAACATGGAAATCACCAGATATCTGTGTCCACTTGCAGTTTGTTCTCTGTTTTATGTACATGCATTCATGTGAGGTGTTGACTCTGTTTTATGAAAGACTGCTGAGAAAAAAATATTGGCTTTAGGATTTTATGAGATTATTTTTTCAGAGGAAAGAAGTCCAAACCTTTTATAAATTCTACCAGCCTCTCTAAATCTGTGAAAAATATTAGAATACTCTAGAGCAAAGGTGAAAGTACTTGCGTTTCTTTTTTCCCCGTTTTTCAACAGGGAAATCTCAAAGGCAAAGACATTTCTGTGCCTCTCATGTTAGTGTTTGGTACATTGGTATGGAGACAGGGCTGTTTCTCTGGAGACTGTGTTTCCCTTTTCCAATCTCTCCCACGTTTATTTCCGGGAGATATCAATTTAAAGAACAACCTTGAGTGGAGGAAAGGACAAAAAAAAATAGACACCAAAGCTCAAAAGGCAAGCAGAGTGAAATGGGGACAGGAAGAGGCAGCCAGCTTGATGGAAGGCTGGCGTTGGAAGATACTTTAGCAATCTGATACCATGGCTCTACAATGAAAGAATCTGAGGTCCAGAGTCTGTAAGTAACTTAAACACGCTCACACACACAGTCATTTAGTGGCCAATATGAAACTGGATCTCCTTTTCCTAGCTCGTACTTCTAAGCTTTTCCCCCTAAATCAGATTATCTTTCTGGTTGTAACTGATGTTACACAGTTTAGAGCATCTTCTAGGTTTTTAAACTGTTTGTTCTCAGAAACCGGAGCTTTGCCTCTTCTTGTCACTGCTGAGAACAAATCTCCAGCCCAATGGTCAAGCTCCATAATTGACTCTAACCTAAAGAAAGTTTGGACCACAGGCTAAATAAGGAATATTTGTAACCGATGGAGTGACTACGGATTGGTTTGGAAAGTAAACTTATGTTTGCTCATCCCATGTGAAATAGGAAACAGACGGTGATGTGTTGTGTAAACAGTTCAGGACCTGTGAGCAGGTGTTTAGATCTGTTTTGAGGCAGCTGAGAGAAGGCAGTGTCGGGAGGGGAGGGTGGTGCTTGCAGCCAAGGCCTGACTGACATCAAGGCATAGGGAGTTGAATGAGCTAGTTCCTCACGCTTTTGTATTCCGAAAAATGGCAGTGAACAGGAAAGATGAAAGTTTTTGAGATAAACAGTGAGGAGAACGTGTAAAAAACTGCACTGACAAGGTTGTGTGATAGCTTGGAAAGAGACATAGAGTCAAATCTTTGCACAGCGTGGCTAGTCAATTTCTGAAGAGGTGGGATGCTATAATGAGTGTTCATCTCCTTGTGAACTGAGTGAGGGATAGCTGACCGAGTCACTAATATTTTAAACATTTACTATCTTGGGTGCATGGTCTCAAAAGCAATAGAAAGCCCAAAGCTCATAATCGCTTATCTTTGTGCCATTAATGCGTGATATGCTGCATGCGTCTTTTTGATCTTTAAAGCAAGTGAAGAGGAATGTTCTGCCTTTCCTAGCCTCGTGAGCACTCCGGAGCGAGCCCCTGGGTCCTGCTGCACCTGATGTTAGCTGTGTGCCTGCAAGTGCCGCTGGGATGTAACCAGATCAAACTACCCACAGGAGAAAGAAACACCAGTGCTCTTAACGTGCTGCTTTACTTTGGTGGCTATGTTATTGTTGTTCATGGTTATTTGTTTTACTATTTTTTATAGTTTTTATTTCAAACATTGTGAAATGTACATAATAAATCATGAACGCTTTTTCTAATCCTGCCCCAAACATCACTGTTTGATATATACACATTTAGCCTTTTAACTATCATATAGTTAGCAAAAAGTGAGACATAAACTTTTGTTTGTAACATGTTTTCCCTTGCAATATTATGGATATCTTTCTAGATCCATACATACCAATTTGCTTTATTGTTTTTTATTCTTTTCTCTTTTTATTGGTTGAAATACTACTGAGAACCAAAAGAAAAAAGTTACTCATAATTCCACCACTCTTTAAAAAAAAAAAAGTTAAAAAAAAAAACAGGTAAACATCACGTGAAAGTCTGCTCTCCACTCATCTGATCACCCACACTTATGCTGTGATAGTAAATACTATTACAGTTGGGAGAATATTCTTCCAGATTTTGATCATACTGATACTGACATATCTATATACACATCTGCATATATTGTATTTTTAAATAAAAATAAAACAGTGCTAAAATAGTGGTTTTACTTTGGTTTTAAGTTTGCAAAAGAATTTGGTTAACTGTCAACACGAAGGAAACCTAAACACACCCCAAACAAAAGAACAGCATGTAAAAAAGGAAGTTCCCTTTTAGTGTCTGCCTAAAAAAATTTTCAGACTAATGGAAATTAAACATAGAAGCTACATGGGACCAACAGGAAAGTATTTCCTCAGTCACTCATTCATTTATTCATCTGTGTTACTATCTATTTGATGAGCCACACGTTAGATCTCATTCTAAAATGAGATCTGATAGGTGTCTCACATCAGTATTAATAAATATGTAAAATGAGTTCCTGTGTTTTCCGTTCCTTGCAAAAAACACAAATGTAAAATAATGGAGACATAGGTTATGTTTCCTCTCAAAAGCACATTTCCTCTCTCTCTCTTAAAAGAACCCCTAATCATTGTTTCATCATGGGTCACTGAAAATGACACTGGGGGCTGGGGAGGAGGAAAAGATATTCAGTGAGCATCTGTAATGGATTTTGACTCCATTTTTGATGTTTGGCCGCTGATAGCTTTCAAAATCCTGTCTTTTTCTTTCTTGCCTCACTTCTGGGAAAATCAATAAGAAGGCTCTAGAGCTGCCTGTCTTGTACCAGTGGGAATTTCAAACTAGCAAACTACCTGCCTGTGCCCGGGACCCCTCAGTCAAGACCCACCCACCAAGTCAATTGCCTCTCTTTGCTCCCTAAGCCCTTTTCAAACTTGCTTGGGAGCACCAGTCCTCCCTGGAAGCCCTCATTACGTGACCAATAAACTTTGGCAGACCCCTCTCGGTGCAGGCATGATGTCATCTGTTTCAATAACTGAACAAAATTTGGGGTGACAGGTTGAGCCGCTCACCCCATGGGGCAACAACAAAGGTAACATTTAATACATGCAGGCCTCCATGGGGTTTTATATAAACTATCAAATGTAACCTTTATCACAAACCAATGAAGTAGACGAAAGGGCAGACAATGTGATCAAATAAGTTGAAGAGATTCCATTTAAATTTAGATCTGATCCAGTGTCCATATTCTTTTTTACAACATGTGTTAGAGAGATTGTTTTTAGCTGCAAGGGTTGGAAGATCCATACAAATGTTCAAATAATTAAGAGATAGCTCACAAAAGAAGAAGGGAACCAAAATTGGTAAATTCAGGAAGTAGTTGCAGGAGGCATAATGATATCTAACGAATAAGATGGGACATTTCTCATCCTATATCTATTTTTATCAATGAGGAAGACTTTTCCAGAAGCCATTCAACAAATTTTGTCCCCCAGGACTGGAGTCACATTTGCAAGCCTCAACCAGACACTGGCAAACCTTGACTAGCCCATACAGGTCATGGTCACCCTGGGAGGAGAAGGGGTTCTCTACACCGAGCATATGCCAGGGTGGCCATCTGAGAAAAATTGGGGCTTTGGCACTGAGAAGGAAAAAGAAGTGCCTGTTAAGCAAGCAACCAACTGTACCCACTATTCTGTTTTATTCTGCCATGTATGTGTCATGCTCATGTGAAATCTGATACTCTAGTTTATTATATATTTAATATATTTTTGGTTTCTTTTACATGGTAGTTTTTACTAGCTCATATGTCCCTAAGTTAAACAATAATAACAGCAAGGAAGCAGCCTAAAGATCCCCCCTTTCCTCATGCTCTCAGTTGTGAGCCGTTTATCATTTTGAGCCTGGTAACTCCTGAGGTTTGTAGGCGACCAGGGCTGAATGGACCCCTGGCTCTGTGTGGGTCCGTCTCCTGTGCGCTACTGCATTGACTGAAGAATGGCAGCAAAGCCCAGAGGATGGGCAGGTGAGTGGGGGGCCCTAAGAAGACCTTGGTGTGTGGGAATGTGTGGACTCTGTCACCAAAGGAAGTGACGTGATCACTCCTTTTAAGTGACCCTGGTCACCTTGACCCCTAAAGGCCAGAAGTAGAGTTTTGGCTGATTCTTTCCTGATCCAGCCCCTGTGAGAATGCAGGGAAAACAGAAAACAGAGGGACCACTTTGTGCATTTCAGGAAGAGGCTGATAGCCTGACATTAAAAATATGACAAGATAAAAATAAAAAAGATAACCCTTTGGCCTTTTGTCCTTTGAGAATCCCTGTCCTAAATAAGTTCCAGCCACCAGAACTGAGCTCCGGTGAGCTACTTGAGAAAATAACTACCCATTTAAAGGGCCAGAGCAGCCAGAGAGAAGAGTGTCAGGTTGAAATTCAGAATACACGCCCAGTGACATATGAGCAAATGAGCAACTGAATTTCTTTTAAAAAGGAAAGGAAGGAAGGAAGGGAAGGAGGGAAGGAGGGAGGGAGAGAAGAAGATAGGGGAAAATGCATTGAAAGACATACAGATGCAACACACACACACACACACACACACACACACACACACACACAGAAACTAAATTCCTGATTTTGGAACTAATAAATCAAGTGTATTAAAGAAAAGAATAGCTACTATTGAGACTGGATGATTTAAGTATAAGAAATATCTCAAAACATGGAAAAGAAAGATAAAGAAAAAAAAATACGTGAGAATAGCTGTAAGAACAAGAACAGCCAGAAATGATTTAGAGGAGGAAAAAGGAGTGGATGGGAGTGAGGTAATTATGAAACAACTTCTAGAAATAAATTTTCCTGAACTGAGAATAAATTCTAGTCTAGAAATTAAAAGGGCTGAGAAATTTACAGGCTGATTTAATAAGACATACAAAACCAAGTAAATCCTTGCAAAACGTGTGAACTCCAGGGATAAAGGGAAAAAAAAAAATGTATGTTTTCAACTTAAGAGAACAAGTTACCAAAAAGGAAAAATAACCACATTGGCATAGGCCTTATTATTTGACATTGGGAGATAATAAGCAGTAGGGTTTCTATTTCAAGAGAAATAAAAACCAGCATGCCAAGAATCCTATACTCAGTCAGCCATTTTCTTGTAATGACTGAAATATCCATTATTTACTGATATTTGGCTCAGGCCACTGGGAAAGATTGCAGTTTGAAGTTAGGCATGGCAACTGGCTCTTTTGGCCAGTGAAATGTGACAACTGGTAACACGCATCACCGTGGAGGAAGCATTTATCGCTAGTGTGTGTGAATTTCTATCTCTTCTCTGCCGTGGCAATTGTGGAAACGTGTTTAAATGTCACCATCGTAAGATGATGGAGCCTGGGGGCAAGGTCAGTGGTAAGACACGTGGGCAAACCCATCTTTTTTTTCTTTTTTTTTTTTTTTTGCGGTACGCGGGCCTCTCACTGCTGTGGCCCCTCCCGTTGCGAAGCACAGGCTCGGGACGCGCAGGCTCAGCGGCCATGGCTCACGGGCCCAGCCGCTCCGCGGCATGCGGGATCTTCCCGGACCAGGGCACGAACCCGTCCCCTGCATCGGCAGGCGGACGCTCAACCACTGTGCCACCAGGGAAGTCCTGAGGTCAGCTATCTTTACTGTACATTTCAGTGCTACTCAAATTGTGGTCTATGAACTGTTGTGCCTAATTGCTGGTAACATATTTACAAAAATTGAGAGTAAGTGTTTAGAAACTTTCATGTTTGGCATTGCTCATGACATACAAACACAAGATCAGTGGACTCGTTTCACTGAACAAGGAATAAATTAGTTTCTGTTATGTTTAACCTCTGTGAGAGTCCCAGGTTAGGTCAGTCCAAGACAGACTGGGGAAAAAAATAAAATAAAAACTGATTCTTTACCATGAATAATTTGAGAAGCACTGGTGCTCATCACATAAGGTGGATGGTAATCTGAGGTCGAGACAGTTTACTTTTTATTTTTTGTTATTAGCATTTGTTTAAGTGATTTTCTCAACTAAACTGCAGCTGACTATCAATGAGTAAGTAGGTAGACAAAATGCTGCCTATTTTCCTTGTAAATAATTGATGTATACTTGAATGTAGTTATCAGTGAATTTATGAAGTTACACATGGATGGTTTTAATGACTAATAATAATAATAAATATAACAAAATAGCTAGCAATTATACAGCACTTACGACATGCCAGGTTCAACACTTAAGATCATTATGTTCTTTAACTGTCACAATAACCTTAGAAGTTAAGCACTATATGATCCTCTAATGATTTAGGAAGCCAAACCACAGAACAGTTAAGTAAATTACCCAAGGTTACCATATCTAAGAGGTGGTATTACAGGGATTTGAATTTTAGCTCAATAATATGTAGGCTCTGTACCTCCTAACAGTGTTTCTATATTTTAGCAGACATTGTTAAAGAGATCCTTAGTCCAGTAAGTCTGGGAAGGCTCAAGAATTTGCATTTCTAGCAAGCTCTTAGGAGATGCTTGATGATCACACACTGGGAAGAATTCCATCATTCAGTCAGAGAGCATTACAGGATATTCTGCTAGAAAGAAACTGAGCAGCCAGGGATGCCTTTCTCTTCTTACCAGGTACGCTATCCATTGTCAAGGGCAATGAGACCATCACACAATACCTTGAATAAAAAGCACAAAACAATATATTGCAGGAGAGCTTTGCTGGTCAGGCACAGTCTCTCTGAGCAGAGCAGAAGACTGATCTCACATGACTTTTGGAGAAGCATGGAGTACAGGCATTGACAAACATTCACAAATGCAAGTGGGCTGACGTCATCTTAGATGCTTAGTTAGTGGTTACTTGTAACCATGGCTACAGAATAATCAGTCTTTTCCCAAATCTGTGGCAACTTTTTTATTTTCACCACCAAACCTATATTTGTGTGTTAAAAATATACTGTCACCAAATTCAACCATGATCTTCTTCATGCCACTGTATCCGGGTTTTGCAAATGTAGTTGATAACCAAGTCTAGGGGAGCACAGCTAATTGTACAACAAAGTATTTATCCACCTGTTTTTAGAGAGTTCCTCATGGATTCTTAGGAGATGCTCAGTGCATGCTTTTTGAAATCGTAAATGTGATAGAATTTCTGAAGCAAAGTAGGATTCCTGAGAATCAAATAGCAGCAATGAAAGAAACACCCATGGCCATATTTAGTAGATGTGAGAAGAGGAAGGCTCTTCCGGAAGCTTTTACTTATATATTTCATAATTCCATATCTGGAATGCATAATTTTAAACATTTTTATTCTTCTATTCATTACCAACATAATCACCAATGTACTTAACAGAAGGTGCTGTGTCTGTATGTATATAAACATATGTGTATTTATACGTAAGTGTGTATATGTGTATATATTTTATATATATATAAAATGATGGAGAACAATTTATCTTTTTTAGCCTATGTTATTTTTATTCTTCTTGAAGTTAGACACTGAGACTTATAAATGAACTAGCTCATTACTGAATACTTAAATACTAACTGAAATATCAACAATGCCATAGAAATTCTGTGTACCATGTAGTTAAGGTTAATAAATGGCATCACTGATTTGTTCTAGCTTTTCTTATGGGTTTAACTGTGTAATGGGACTTACTTTTAGAAATGTAAGACCAATGTTTAAAGGTGACAAATATGTTAACTCATAATTTCTATAACTACATGTTTTGCTGTAGAGCTAATCATTTTCTCTATGAAGTGTAATTTTGCAATTATTTTCTTATTTAGTGCTCTGCGGCTGATTAAATGTTTTTATGTGTTTTCTCCAGGGATTACCCTGGAAATAGATATCCAGAGAAAAAGATTACTCTAACGAAAATACTGACTTATTCATGGCTACTTATGTAATACTGCCATTTCACCCATTCTGAACAGGCAAAGAGCAAAAATTTAATGTAATATGTAGACCATCAAGCAATTATTGGCTGCAAGGCTACTCTATTTGTTTAAATTATGCTGCTTCACCAAAGAATTAACAAAGATAATGTATCAAAATTTTCTGTAGAAATAATATGCTTTATTTGTTTATAGACACTAGGGGTTAAGCCCAACAGCTCCACTAAAGCAAAGATTTTTGTCTGTATTGAGAGGAGCCTTGAAGAGTGTCTGGCATATAGTAAGTACTCATGTCTTGATTGAGTTAATAAATGCACTTAGAAGTAGTCACCAATGAGAATCTAAGCCACAGAACCCATGAACACAAAGGCAGGCCCATTATGGAGAAATCAGCATGGGGTTGTTTAGTCATGATTTATAAATAACTGGGTGGTCTTGTTATAATGCAGATTCTGACTTAGTAGGTCTGGGGCCAGGCCTGAGATTCTGCATTTCTAACAAGTTCTTAGGTGATGCCAGTATTCCTGAACTTGGGCCGTAATTTAAATTGTGAAGGTTTAGCCACTTTTGCTTGAAACTGGTCCTCACCCTATTTTTCCAAAGCAGCTCTCATTATTAAAAATGGCAAATAAATTCTATGCTGGGGATATCAAAGAAAATCAAGTACAATACCATGTGACCGTTTATAGTTCTCTTTGCAAATTTGCTTGGTTGAACTGGTAGTCTTGAAGATTATAAAGTCATGGAGAAAGTGTACGCTTTCTTCCAACAAAGGAGTCTAAGTCCTAACTGGGAAACAGATTGGAGCAGCTGTCAGTTGAGTTAATTGATGGTTCCTACTGGAAACTGCAAATTTCCTCCGTGAGCTCTGTGGAAAAATCACTCTGTTTTAATAAATATAGTTGGTTTACATTTTTGGTTCTCACTTTTTCTTCCCACAAATTAAAAAGTTTGTGTTTCATGTGCCTTATTTCCTTTATCCCTTTGAATAAGACTTGCCTCTTTAGGAAGTTGTTTTTGTTTTGTTTTGTTTTTGCGGTACGCGGGCCTCTCACTGCTGTGGCCTCTCTCGTTGTGGAGCACAGGCTCTGGACGGGCAGGCTCAGCGCCCACGGCTCATGGGCCCAGCCGCTCTGCGGCATGTGGGATCCTCCCAGACCGGGGCACGAACCCACGTCCCCTGCATCGGCAGGCGGACCCCCAACCACTGTGCCACCAGGGAAGCCTGTAGGAAGTTTTTAGAGAGTATAGACAGACAGTTGGCAGAGCTGGCCAAATTTCTTTTGTATGCGTGTAGAGAAAGTAAATGTTTTGTGTTGGCAGAACTGCAACCTATTCCAAACTTATGGAACAGACAAGAGCTATAAAATATGGTCATCTGGAATGAAGTAATCATTCTCGGGATGTAATATGCAGAAGAGGAATCTCTGAGCAGGCTCTGTGAAATGTTTGATCACCCTAAAAACAGGATTTGAAAACAACACCATAACATCCTGCTGCTTTTCAAGTCTGGGTGGCTTGATGATGCAGAGTTTATTGAACAATACACCAGATAATCCTCAAGCTACCTCTTCTTCAAGGTCAAGTCCACACTAGCAATTACAGTAATGTTTGTTGAAGTCACTTGAATGGCAGGTATAAAGGCTGCCATTTAACCAAACTGGTTGATCGGGTGACTTTGTTTGTGAGTTTCGCTCCTCACTTTTGCTTTAAAAGAATCACTTGTGTGGAAAGGAAAACAAGTTATTGCCCTAGCCCAATTAACCGTAAAGCTAACAGCTACCTGCAGATAAACCCATCAAGCATTCTCACAGAATTAAACAAAATCCATTCACATTTAATTGAACACAATCTCTAGATTCTTACCATATTGACAGCCCAAGATTTAGAAATAAAAATAGTCACTGGTGTTCTTCTTGTGATCATATCAACTAAAATAGAAACCAATGAGGACTTAATCTCAATATATGTGATTATATTTTTAAATTTGGGAACTGGCAGGGTTTTCTTTTGTTTGGGCCTCTAAGTCCTGACATCTTATTTCTTCCTCCTGTTAACTCTTGGATGCTTGTATCTATTAGATGATCTGGGAACAAAACTCACACTGACTAGCACCTGGCATAAACAGAAAAAATAATTTTTGGAAACTTCTACTTTTTCTGCATAAAACAAGTATGTGAGGAAGAATGATATTTTAATGGTGATCTTAAATGAGGAAAATGAATCTTTGAAATAAACTTGAAATTTATTGTGAGTTACAGTGTTTATTTTAATATAATTTATTATAGAATTTATAAAATAAGCCTTGATTATCAATATTATCACAGATGATCATTTGATTGAACGGGTTTTATAGGATAGTTATAAATGGCTATCCATTACTAAAGTAAACATTTGTTCTGAGTGTCAGCTGCTCATTACATGCTTTGTTAACATGAAAGATGTAAAATACTCTTGGGATAACCAAAAGATATTGTTGCTTGTGAAAGCAAGTTGTAAATTAGTATTCATACTATCATCCCAATTTTGAAGAAACAAAAATAAAAGTATTTTTATATAGTCTTTGTCTTTATATGTATGTAATAGACATAGGTATATTAGTCAAGATAGGAGAGATTTTTCTGTGGTAATATGCAATCTTTAAATCTCAGTGATTTAAAGCAACAAGAATGTATGGTTTACTGTTGTGAGTTTATTATGGTTGTGGCCAAATCTACAGGGTAGCTGTCCTCCCCAGTGACTTGGTGATCCTGACCATTTAATCTTCTCTGCTATCGGAACGATAGGCTTGATTGGTTGATCTAAGCAGGAGAAAAACAAGTACTAGAGAATTGAAAGGGCTTTCAATTCTTCCAATTCACTGTCTTTGCTTGAAAGGGACACATTATTTCTACTCGAATTTTATAGACATAATTAGTCAAAAAGACTTGTCTAAGTACAAGGAGGCTGAGAAGTGTAGGGGAGTCCATGAGACGCTCGGTACCCCATATTTCCACAATGGGAGAGGGTTAAAAGGAGACAAGCCTAATTGTTGAGAATAGATAAGTTTAGGGAGTGGAAGAGAAGTAGCAAAGGATGGTTACTTTTTATTTTTTCAAATCTAAATACCTTGTTTTTTCAACAATACTATGTTTTGTTTGATTAAAATAAATTTTAATTCATGAATTCTTACAGTCACTACTGAGGGAGGAGGGGAATCCTCTGGCTTAATTTTTGTAGAAAGGCTGTGACTAGTTCAGCATCTGGTATGACATTTAGACCTCTCTTCACTCATCATTCTCCTTTTAGTTTTCTTTCCTACTTAACATTTTTGTAATGTTGTCAATTCTCTTTCTATAACTAAAATGTTCTGAACTTTGTTATCGTAGGTCAATGATTTTCAATATCCAATTTGCTCCTAAGTCCTTAATATAATCAGAAGGTGGACTGACTCATCTAGTAAGGCCTCCATGGATTCCAGTGCAGTTCCATCAAATAAAGAGTGACCTGTAACCATGGGGGTATGTTTCCAATGATAAAAACTTCAGATACATTTTATATTTAGTGTGATTTAAAAACTCAGAATCTAAAATTGTATAAGTTGGGTAAAGTCCTGGGAAGCCTTTTACCCCAGGCTTTCAGTGCTCACAGTAGGAAAGAGAAAGCTATTTGGTGAATTTGCTTAGAAAACGGGCTTCAGGGAAATCCCAGTTTGTCTTTGCTTAGCTAATTTAGGAGTGTGTGACCTTATCTGGGCTTTTATGTTTCCCTAGCTCACTTTGAAGGTATATAATGTGTTATTCTTTTAAACATTTTCTTTAGATGTGAATAGTGTCATATGAATGTAATTCTTAACAAGTGCTACATAACCACAGCTATATTAGGTATAATATAATTATTAAACACTCCCAAGCTTTAAAAAATATGTATAAAGTCAGGCAAGATAGGACAGCTGAAGGTAAAAAATCATGGGGGAAATTTGAGAACTCAGTATTCTTCAAAGGATTATGTGCATGAACAAAAGGAATATTAAACTGAGGTAACCATATGAGGAAGTGTAGGATTCATTCAAAAGCAAACTGAGACCTAAGAGTGCAAGCAAAATGCACGCTGAAGTCTGCATTTAAAATAATAGTGTGACTGAAAGTCTGATGAATCCCTGACCACTGGATAATATTATCAGGAACACATTTTCATGTAATGTAAGAACTGTATTCACAGACTTCATTGTAGCTACTATAAGAAAAAAGGGCTGTGTAGTTCACAGAATCTTCAGAAGACTCAAAGAATCAAGTTTAGACACTCGAAGTTACACAGAAAAAACACAAGTAGAAAAAATGCCCAATAACCCAGGGCAGTGCTCCTCAAGGTGTGGCCTGTGGACCAGCCTCTGATCCACATAACTGTTACTAGTCTGGGGTGAGGAAAAGTGCTTGCATCAGATTGCAAATGGACCATGTCACTAGGCGTACTATTTAGTTTAGTTGATAATTGTTTTTATAGTAAGATTTCCTCAATAGAGAAATAACATGTCAATTGACATTTGGGTGCAAGCTCTTGTTGTCTGAGATGGCAACATTAAGCAACACTGTTTTATGGGTGCACCACTGCCTTTACCATTAGCTGCGAGACACCTGTGCTCCTGCAAAGTGGAGACCAAAGCACTCCACCGCGGCAACCCCAAGAAGAACCAAATGACTCCATCACCGTACTCGCCAGAAGATTCAATCCTCTTTTGAGCTATAGAAGCTCCCCAGGCTTCCTTCTGCTTCCAGGTCTGATGGCAAATAAATAGTAGTAAAAAATAAAGTGTACTGGTTTAATCAAATATTTTGAGAAATGAAAAATTATCATCTAGAACACTGTTTCATAACCTTTTTCAGGTCGTAAATCATTTTGAGACTATGATAAGAGCCATGGATGGTATTCCCAGCAAATTGTACATTCATGCAATTGTACATGGACTCGTAGAAGATTTACAGACCCTGCAAAGGCTATCTTCAGACTGTAGGTTAAAAAATCCTGATCCAGAGTAAAGCAGAAATTACTAATTTTACCAATAATTTGATTTTAATATATAACTATATTTTTCACAAAATGATACTTCAATTTGGAGCTGAAAATTGCAATTTGATTTATAACTCTTACTGGCAATATAATCTAGGCATATAAACTCTTTGGATCTCAATTATCTCACTTGTAAATTGGAGATGATAATAATTATCTCATAAGATTACTGCATTTCCTTTAGGTATGTGTCTAGCATAACACCTGTCACAAAAATACTTAATGAATTGTTCATTTACTCATTCTTTCATTTACTTATTCATTTTTGATATATTAATAAGATTGCTTAGAATCTCTTGATTATTTTCTGGTTTTACAATTACGTTTAACAAATATTTATTAAATGCTCACTTTGTACCAGGAGCTGTGCTAAGTGTGTGCATAGTTGATTAAGCAGAAATCTCTGCTCCAGAGTAATTTATGGTACAGTGGCATGTGAAGAGAAAATTTCAATATATTGTAGTAAGTGATAGAAGAAATGGGCATAAGGTTGTATGGGAGCCCATAATAGGAGCAGTGTAACAGATATTGAGGATTTATTGAACAATCTATGATGGAGATGAGAGCAAGTTGTGCCAATAATATTAATTAAATAAACTTTCTGACTGCTTTCTGTATGTTGATTATTTTGCTAAATATTCTATGTACTATATAATTTGATCCTCATAAAAATTCCATGAAAACTTCTATTTCCTCTTTTTAAATACCCACTTAACAGATGTGGCTACTAGGCTAAAACAGAATGAACAAAATTTCAACAGGTATATAATATAAATCAATGGCAGAGTTGGAATTAGCTTTGACTTCAAACCTAGGTTCCTTAACAATTAGTTGAAGAAAGTTGGGAATAGTGTTTCAGTTGGGGGAAGTAACTCCAAAAATTCCATGGAGACATGGAATGACTTTTTGTATAAGGGAAACTGCACAGAATAACAATGATAACAGTTGTTATAAACACAAATTGTAAAGCATAATAAAGAGATAACCCAGCCTAATATATAGATTGCTTGATTGTAAAAAAAAAAAAAGAGAGAGAAAGAAAGAAAAAGAGCAAGCGGTTATAATTAAATTACAAGTATCTAATTTGTGAATTCTAGATCTAATGGGTCAGGAGCTAGCTTAGGTGTGGGAAGATGATGCATCCAGGGGTCGGGGAAATTAGGATAGCCAGGAGGTAATTGTATATATATAAGTTCTTAGTCCAGAGATATGGGCAAAAGTGGAAATAAACTTTGCTGACATTGGTTTAAAGATAGCAATAAAAATCATTAGTGTGTATAAAAACACTCAGTAATACAGAAGGAACTTAGCATTGAACTGTGTTTATTTTGACCAAAACACACCTGTATTTCAAAACATACACATGTAGTTTCTTATCCGTTCTTTATGAACTAACTAAAAATTATTTTACACTGTCTGTTTGCAAAAAATGTGGTAAAAGTAGAAGCTATGGCTAAGGAAATCTTTGGCTGAAAATTAGTAAAATTAACAAATTAACATGTTTATGCGATGAGACTGTGCTCAACAGGGAGAACTCTCTATAGATGAGTTTACTGAAGCTCCTATTATAATAAGTACCAATTAAAACAAACAAAACAAAAACAAAGCTAACAACAACAAAAAAACTCCCTGTGCTTTTTACTGGGAATTTAAGCTAAGATAGGGAGAGATGATTGACAGCTTTTTTTTTTGGGGGGGGGGGATCAGTTGTGACCAAATTTCTTCAGATGATGCGGTTGATATTTTATTTATAAATCCCTTATGATGTTTTGGAAGTTTTACCTTATTTTTAGGAATATCTGAAGGTCCTATCTGGAGGCTGAAGGAAATTTGAGCTGTTTCCTAAAAAAATACTCCCTTAGTAGAATATTCTATTTACAACACAGTTTGATTAACAAGACTGTGTTCCCATTTTTATAGTTTAATTAGAGGTTAAAGAAGATCATGTGAATTGAAGTTTTTATTTTCCCATTGCATTTATTTCCAAACCATCTCAATACAATAGCTGTCAACATCATTGAAACAGAGACATAGATGACTTGTAAAGAAGACATTTTCTGTAATTACATGGTTAGCTTCATTCAGGCTTACTGATCATTTCAAATACATGTGTAGGTCCATTGATCAAAAACTCACTGCACTGTTTAATGAACAGATGTACAGTTATTAATTTTGGATGGGATCCATATGTAACTTCAATAGAGATCAAAGGAGGCAATGAGAACACAGCATAGCATCCTGTGTTAAGACTTCAGCAGTACCAGGGCATGAAGTCCTAAAGCAAAATTTTCATCTGGATACAAGTAGTTCAAATATATGTGTGCTGACTAGAACATATATGTACTGACTAGAACTTTACTCCTAAATGTATAATTTGCATGTTTGCTAACGTATGATTTCTCTCCTCTTAATTTTTTTACCTTTTAACTTTCAAGTTCTCCTATGGTTTTCATCATTTGGACACAAGGACTGGGGGGAAAAAGATGCTTATTCTCTTAGTGCATAAGAGAATAAAGTCCAAAACCAGGTTACAATGATATAAAGCCAAGGCCAAGTAGAACTATTCATGAGGTTATTAAAAAGAATAAATAAAAAATGAAGACCTCAACAGCAGGAATAAGCCACTCTTATGAGAGACTAATATTTCAGATAGGAGGTTGGCTACAGAGGTAGTATGGTAAGTACAATGTTATCTGCTCAGAAAACTCCAAATTCGAACTTACAGAAAACATGTTGCATGTTCATTTATAATAGAAATAAAATCAGCAGTGTGGTTATGGGCAATGTTAAACATTCTAACTTGGAAACGATTTTAATAATGATACTATTTTCTTGCGTTAATATAGCTAAAAGCTGCTTGTGTGTTTGAATTATGAGTAAATCATCTACAGAGTAGAACTTATTTTCAACTTTGATTTTTGGCCCTTCAAAGCCATAGGCCCACAAAGCCTATGAGGACTTGTGTGTCTGTCACTCCCCAAATGCCCGAAGCTCTGTGGAGTACGTGAGGATAGATAAAACACAGACTGCTCTCTATCTTCTAGAGGGGATCAGACAGGCTTATCAATAATTGAAATAAAAAAGGGCCCAGAAGGGGGAGTGAGTCATTGGGAAGGCTGGGTTACAAGGAATCTCCCTGCTTTTAGAAACCTAGCAGGTCTTCAGGAGGCCAGAGGTAATCCAAGTTTCTTCTGAGAATCCAATCAAGCTTCTTATAGAACTTCCAAGGGGTTGAGTGAGAACATTCCCTTGACATTAAAAAAATAATAATCTAAGATCCCAGGTTACTAATTTAAGACCTAAACAATGTGTTTTGGGATTGTTTGACTATTATAGTCTATAAATTTGACTAAAAGTTTTCAGGTAAAATCTATGATAAATTGACTTGACCTTAACCCCAACTCTAAGGGTTAATTCAAAATATTAGGGCAGGTTTTCTGTGTAAGTAAACTTTATCTTCTTCCTCTTATTCTTAGTTATGGCTCTCCTAAATAAGTCATTCCCAATTGAGACTGCTTATTTCTATTGTTATAGATATGATTCATGATTTAAAACATTCTTGTGGTTTAAAAACCAAACAAGCGAAGAGAATGACAACATAATTTTCAGTCTTAGTTTTGCTCACCAGGCTTTGTCTGAAAACCAGTTTATAAGCCTGGATGAGCTCATAAGAAACCACTGATGAAAGAACACTTAGGATGGAAAATACTGTAAAATGATATGGTATCTTAATGAAATGAATTGATAACATGCTGACTCCTTCTTTAGTATGTGACTTTATCTGTATTTGGCTGTATATTTGTGCAATTCTTGAGGGTGAAAGGAAGAATAGAAAAAGAGAAAAATAAAAGGATCAGAGCCTTAGGTCACAATGAAATTGCAATGCTCCTTTTGGTATGCTGACCAATTACGGACATCTGAAACAATGTGTATGATATTATAGAAACATTAACATGCCGAAAATACTGGCAAGACGTTAAAGATCTAGTCTGTGCCTGTACCTGTTTATGCTTGTTTTTTTGTTAAATATTAGGAGGAAATAAATTATTTAACCTAACTTTATCAGGCCACTTTTTTTTCCCCTCCAACTCTCTGGCAATAGAGGGATTCAAATGAATGTAACTAGTAGTTCTAAACACTTTAAAGAGATACTTAATGTCTAAAAAAAGTCTTTCAATTACTGTATAAAAAAGCTGAGAGCGTTTTCTTAAAAAAGGAATAATGATCGAATACATTTCTCATCAAAGTGAAGGATTAATAGCAGTGAATAAAAATTTTCTACAAAGTTTTCTACAATGTGCCGTGAAAATTCATTTCCTTCTTTTTGCTGTCTCAGATGTGTTGGCTCCTTGCCAAATGTGTTATACAGCTAACACATTTAGTATTGTCACATTGGGGAAAGCACAGTAGATCATTTTATATGTGAACTAGTATTTGTGGAGAAGTGCATGCTCTTTTGTTGTTCCACGATAAGAGTCGTCTAATTGTCGTTTGTTTTTTGCAAAATCTTGGATCCAGATAATCGTACATGATTTGCATTTATTGTTTATGTGATTGGTAGAATTTCATCAGTGAGCAGAAAATTTTCAGTATCATTTTCTGAGAAATTTAGAGATGCTCACTGGACATTTTAAAGTCTTTTATATGGTCTCCCTGATTTACTAGTTTCAGATAATTTATTTTAATTTAAGGCAGATGAAACTTCAACACAATGGATGGGAGAGACATTTAACTAGAAAAAGTCTGAAGAAATAGTCGTTTTTAACTATACTTAATTTTATATCTATGCATTTAAAATTATGACTATTATTCAGGGTTTTATATATATATATAATTCTTATGTAAGAGAAAATAATTTATCTCGCTAGATGTGAAATTAAAAGCTTTTCTGCAATGAGACAAAACTTCTCTTTCTGGTTAAAGATGTACCAATTTAAAGAAGATGATCTTTTTTTTAAGACTACTTTGGTGTTTCCCAAGAGTCTATTGTTCAATCTGCCAAGAAATTCTGTTCCTGCATCAATAGGAATTTTAAAACTCCAACATGACCATACTATTTCCTCAATGATAGCAAGGAAATTAACTTTAATGCAGTAAATTCACAAGAAACCCCTATGATAAAAAGATGTGTCTCACTCTTATTATTTAATTGATCTTTTTGGAACAGTTCATTTGTACTCCAGAAAAAAAAAATAATCAAGTGGGTTATTAAGTTCTTTCAAATGTATGAAAACAATGATGACTAATACCCAGATATCTTTTTATGAAAGTCTTTTGTGTTTGAACTTTCTAACTTCTGATCTCTAATAGGTGGATCTAGGCTTGCTATTATTATTATTTTAAGCCTGAAACTTCCTTGGTAGAATTGCAATCAATTTGATTTAAATTCCTTTTATTCATTTAAGATCGCATGAAATGGATTTTACTTACACAATGTGCGATATGTTAAATTTCAAAGCCGTCTTACACTTTACTCTTCATTTCCTGTCTAGTCATTTAGAGAAAGCCACACGGTGTGGCAGGAAAAACACGGATTGAACAGTCAGGAGACGTGGGTTCTAGCTATTTGACCTTGAATTAAACTTCAATTAACTTCTCTGTGCCTCAGGGTCCATATCTGTTACATGAAGGGGTTGTCAGAGGTTGCAAATCGGCAGTTCTAGCTACATTCAGCCCTCAGATATGTTTTGCTTGACCTGCATGGTATTAAAAAAAAAGGAATGAAATTGGTTATATCAACTTACACTCCCATCAGCAGTGCACATGAGTAACTGTTGCTCTATATTCTTACCAATACATGATACTGCCAGACTTTCTCATTTTAGATATTTTGGTGTTTGTAGTTATATTTCATTATGGATCTAATCTGCATTTTCCTAGTGACTAAGAAAATGAAGTATTTTTCATTCTCAGCCATTTGGTGAGGTACCTTTTTGATTTTGGGGACTTTTTTTAAGCTGGATTGTCTGTTTTTTCTTATTGATGTGTTAATGAGTTTTTAGATATTCTGGATATGAGTCTTTTGTTGGATAAATGAATTCAAAGCATGTTCTCTCTGTGTGTCTTTTCTTTTCACTCTCTTAAAGGTGACTTTTGATAAACTGAAATTCTTAATTTTTAGTGAAAGTCAACTTTTCAAACTTTTCCTTTGTAGTTAGTGGTTTATTAAAATTTTAAAGACACTTTTGCTTCCCCTAAAGTTATAAAAATATACTCCTTCTTCACAAGACCTTTGAGAAAGAAGCATCTTCTATGTGCTATCTTCTAGAAGCTTTACCTATAAACCGTCTTGACTGATACTCCTAGTTGAAGCTCCTTGAGACAAACTCTGATTCAGTAATTCAATTTCAAGGGATATGCACAGTAGCAGTGCATACACTTGTGCACCAAATAATATGTACAAGAATGTTTACAGCAACATAATTCATAAGAGCCAAAAATTGGAAATCCTATTCACCAAAATGGGCTGTGATATATCCATGCAAGGGAATGGTATACAACAAGGAGAAGGAATAATCTTACAGATATAAGGTTTTGAAGCCGTGTTACAGAAGAATAAATGCTGTGTGATTTTATTTATATAAAATTCAAAAAAACAAGGAAAGCAATATCGTGACTGATAACTGAATAGTGGAGAAGGAAATCTTTTGGAGAAGGGAAGGTTAATGCTGGGAGGAGGCACCGAGAAGATATCTGAGGGGCTGAAAGTGTCCTATATCTGGATCTGTGCACAGGTATGTACACTTGGTAAAATTCATCAAGCTGTACATATAAGATCTGCCCTTTCAATCACTATTAATAAAGAAAATACTTGCTGGACCTAATAGCTCAGGCATATATAAAGATTAGAATATCATTGATATATGTATTAGAACAAAGCTACTAGTTCAGCATAATCTCTATTCATCTATGTCTACCTTTCTGTAAGTTTGCTAACCAGTCTTGCATCTCTTAATTTTCCTACACAATAAAAGCAGATTAATCTTTTAAAAATGCTCACTTTTGAATATATTGCTTGCCTATTTAGAAATCTTTAATAATTCCCTCCACCTAGATAATAAACTGCAAATCTTAAACATTTAAAATATGTATAACACGATGCTGGATGTCTGTGGGAAGTAACTAATATGTACTGGGAACCAATTATATATAGGCTACACTAAATCGGTTACTTTAGTGAATTTAACCCTTACATCAAACCTGCAAGTTAAATAGCATTATGCCATATTTCAGGTGGAAGATGCTGAGTTCCTACAAGTCTGAGGTTAGTTAATTGGGAGAAGCAACAGGATAAAAATATACATCTCTATGACTCCAAAGCAAATACTATTTTTACTGTACCACGTTGCTCCTGCAGTCACATATATGTTCCCAATCTACTTTATCCAATTTCTTATCTTCCTACGCCCTCCATTCCAGACCAACTTAGTTCAAAATCTGCCGCCCTCAATCAATTTTATACTTTCTGATCTCCTAAGTTTTCCTAATCCTTATTCCTTTGAATCTTTTTCTATCTGCATATATGTTATTCATTCTTTCACGTGACTTTTAAAGTCTACCTTTATTTTAAAGCTTTGCTTAATCACCGCAGTCTGAATAATCTTTTCGTCCTCTGAAATCTTAAATGCAATTATTGCTGGTTACAAATCACTCATTACCTGTAACCTCATGTTATTTCTTCTATGTTTGCCTTGGAATATTATGTAAACTCAGGGTTGTTGTTTTTTTTTTTAACTTGATGTTTATCTTATTTTCATAATTATGTTGAAAGCTCCTGAGTACTGAGAAAATGTTTATACTTTTTCATCTCCTCCCTCAGAAGTAATTCAAAAATAATGGAAGAAGTTGACATGTACTGTGGAGAAAAAGAAATCAGGGTAAAGAAGATGGAGAGGATTAGAGCTGTTGGTTACAAAACTGGCCACAGAACTTCTTGGGCCAAGAGCAAAATAAAAATGCAGGGCCTTTGTTCAAATATTGTTAAGTATTTCAAGATAGCAGCAGAACATTAATCCAAACGATAAGCCCTTTTAATATTGAGATCTTGTGTAACTACAGAGGTCACACCCCCATAAAGACGATCCTGAGTGGTTACAGAATCATTGAGTTAATATTTGAGTAAAAACTTGAAGAAGGCACATACAACTCCAGGAAAAGAGTGTTCCAGACAGAAGGAACACTAAGAGCAAAGGCCCTGAAGCAGGAGCACATCTGGTGGCTTCAGGCCGTAGAGAGGTGAGCAGCATGGCCGGCTGGAGCAGAACGGATGGAGGGGAGGTTGGAGGGAGATGAAGCCCAAGATCTAACTGTGGGCCAGATCCAGTAGGGTCTCCCTGGTCATTTTTTCATTTGAGGAGAATTTAGAGCACATCTGACTTAATTTTCCTCAGGAGCATCTTTCACCTATGTTAAAAAAATAATAGGTTGCTGGAGGCAAGAGTAAAACTTGGTGGGAGATGATGGTGGTTTGAAATAAGCCAGGTGAGTGATGACTGTGGTAGCAAAGCTTAGGCGAAGAGAAGTGGTTGTATTTGGCATATATTTTGAAGAACCTTGGTATTTGGTTCCAAGACTTCTTTTCTTCTCTATGTCTACATGATATTACCCCAGTCTCATGGTCTGAGATGATATTTAAGAGCTGGCAGTTCCCATGTAGATCTCCATTGCAAGCCAGACATGTCAGGTCTTATTTGACATCTTCATTTGCATTGCTCATAGATATGTCAAATATAACATGTCCAATAAATAACCTAGTAAATGATATTCTTTCCCCAATTTTTTCTCTTCAATCTTCCCTTTCTCAGAAAATGACATCACTATTCATTTAGTTGTTCAAGCTAGAAACCTTGATTATTTTTCTTCCCTAATCCCTCACGACTAATTAATCAGAAGTCCTGTCACTCCTGTCCAGAATAGAGATCTCAAATCCATCCCTCTGTCCATCTTCACTGCCATTTTATTATCCAAGCCACAGGTTTCTCCTGTAGTGCACTGACCTTCTAACTCTTCCCTCAACTTCTGTTCGTGCTGTTTGTAGCAGCTCAAGTATTCATTTTAAGATGCAAATCTTAAAAGTAGATCTTTCTGTAGTTAAAACCCTTCAAGAGTTTCCCACTGTATTTCCATACAATGAAAACCACTTGCCATGTTTCACAAGATTCCACACAATCTGGTCTCCTGTTCTATCTCTTGTGCATCTCCATTAGCTCACTCATGCTCCACCATCCACAGTGCTCTTTTAACAACTTTTACACAAATAGTAACTCTATAGCAATAGTAATGATTTACAGCAGGTAAAATCTAGGAGGAAAGATGTTTTCACAAATATTTGGCCACATATTTAACCATTTAAAAGACTTAATGGTAAGAAGAAGCATCTCTCATTCACTACTGCATCACTAGTCAGATTAAAGTGAATACCATATTGTAGGTATACTACACCAGGCAGGGGTTGAAGGAATACATGAAAAGCAAGTACTTATTAATTCAAACTTTAGCTCTTTCTGAGGCAATACGTGTTCTATTTTGAGGAAGTAATACACTTATTTTATGTCTAAGACTTTAACTAATTTGTGGTATATTATTCAAATACAGGGTAGTATAGAAATAAATAATATTCTTTTCTCTTTAACCTCATGAATGTCTGATAATCTCCTTAAACCATATAAAATATTTGCCATAGCTAGAGTTTTCATTTCTGAACTTGAGAATAGCTCAAATGGCAGTAGATTGGTTTATAAATAAAATATTTTATAATAATTATTTTTACAGTTCAATGATTTGGGGACACAAATAATCAATACCTCTAAGGTGAAATACATTTTTCTGATATAGCAGTTAAGTCTTATAATAAAGAAATAAGCCAAAGATTGTTCCAAATATTTTCAGATTGGCCATAAATTTAATAACATAGTATCATATTTAGGGATGTAATTTTAAATTTGATTTGTAAAATTCCCTTCCTTTCCATTTGAGTTCTTAGATACAAAAGAACACTGAAAGGGGAATTTTTGAAGTAAAACTGGGATAACTTTAGTTTTTCCCGGGGGAGAGGAACTACTTCTGACCTTCGGTCTTTACCTCCATCTCTATTAACAAATACTTTGAGACACTGGAAGGAAACATAAGGCAACAAGACCCTGTGAAATTAAAGCCACAGGCTTGGTTGTCTATTCCTCACCATATCTGGTATCACCTTATTGAATGGTAACTGTAGTTTGTGGTCTTTTCATGTCACCGGTGGTCTTAAAGGAAAAGATATATTGAACAGTTGAATACGTCCAGTCTCTACCTCTCAAAGGGATTCTAAAAGACCCATTAGCAAAACGGAGTGATTAGGTGGAAGTGAATCCATTTGTAGACCGGGATTGAAAACTTCCAGGAAAGTTTTACCTTATGACATTTGGCAAATTTTTCCCATACCTACAATACCAAAAGTATTTGAGAATTATAATGATTAAAGACATAGCTAGTGCCCTTGAAGAATTCCCAGTCTAATAGGGAATGGGGTTGGCAAAGGTACAATGGTAATATGGTTTAGTAAGTAGAATATAAGAGAGGAGAATCTAACCCAGTCTGGGGAGGGTAACTTAAGGTCAAGAAAGTCTCTGTAATGAGATAATAGTAATAAATAAAAGGATGAAGGAAAGGAAAAAGAGAAGTAGAGAAGGAAGAGCAGGCATTCCAGTGAAAACCAAACTAATAGATGGTCCCTGGGAGAACAGGACATGTTTGGGAAAGTGAATTTTCACTGACAGGTGAGAATGTGGCGATAACAGAAGGTGGAAAAAAGGTTCCACAAGATAAGATCTCAAGATCAAGCAACCCACTCCATATTCGAACAGTCTCCTTTTGGTGCAGACCAAAGGCATCCTCTTAATGATACTCCTGTCTTGGCTTTCTTACAACACGGGTGGTATGAAAATGCCCTTGTTTACAGCTACTCACTTTGGAGAGGATACAATTCCAGATACAACAGTGTCTGCAGGCCTTTTTTGTTTTCCTATAACTCTATTTTGATAGTTTAAATATTGTTTTCCAACAATGTCTCTATTCCAATACTAACAAGTCAGAGCATACACTAAAAAGGATACTTCATTGCTGCAAAGTCTATAATAATAAGATTACATATTTCAACACCTAAACATGACACCTTCCAAAACGAATTTCAATCCATCTTTATTAAAGAATCACATGAGGAAAAAAAACGAAATTTGAAATCCTTCGCCTTTTAGATTTCTCATGCTTTTTGGAAAGTATGCCGCACTTTCATTGAAAATTATCCTTTGATCTTCAATGAGTACAGATATTCTGTACCTCATTTATGCTTAAGACAATGCAACATGTTTGTTTTGTCATTAATACTAATCCTGCTTTGATTTCTTTGAACTGTTGGCAACAGGTAATTCAACCTAAGTCTTTTCTAGACAGATTTTGTTCCTTGTTGGATGATGAAACTTCTCTGGTGTTAACACCTAAAAAAGATTGTCTACTTTCCCTTTCCTGTTCTAATTATCAGATATATTGTTAGGCTGCATCCAAGAAACCTATTTAGCATTTAAATTGAGGAAGAGCATATTCGTTTAAGCAGCTCCTGACCTTTCATAAAAATGAAAGTTCAAAAAACAGTCAAAAAGTTAAAACTACTAGGATAAAAATAAAAATAAAAAATGCTTGTTAGCAGACAGCTTCTGGGTATAATCATTCATCTCCTTCTTCATTTTGTATTTAATACTGTTATGCTGTAGACATACTGGAAACTTCCAATATAAAATATCTTACGAATGAATTGTGTTCTTGGTTAAAATCTCAATGACTTGGCAAAAACATACAATGGTGAGTGTGGATAAATATGTTTTCAGATTTTTCTAAAACAGTCCTATTTACCAAAATAAAGTGTTAATAAATTTTGAAGTTAAATCTATTTCTTCCTACGATTTCCCGGGCAATATATATTTGCACAAACACTTGGCAAATTTCTAGATATCACATAGGTAGGTGTGGATGAAATTCATTAGACTAAGCCTTCTAAGCATATATGTCTGCCGGAGTTTCGATACCACAAGCACTTATTCCTGACAGCAGCCATTTATTCTTTGCCAGTTCATAAGTGCTTCCTTATAGCAGTGGATTGCATTTCTGCAGGCATCTGAAACACTGGCGACCATATCGCTGTATATTAGCATACATGCTCAGAGATTACTATCATTCCAAAATAGCAGAATGGGAGTTGCAGTTTTCATAAGGTTGTTGAACTAAAGGTCAACGAAGGACTCTTGGCTTTAGGGAAATAATTCTAAAGGGGGAAGGAAGTACATTTACATCATTGAAGGGCCTCTTCTTGAGTATTTGATTACAGACAAAAATAAGCTTACTTAAAAGGTCTTTTATAAGGGGCAAGATAGGAGCCAGACAGTCTGATAACAGAAAAACTTCTGCTTTCTACTTTGGGGTTTCCATACAAGCAACTGGAAAATGTTCCACTTTCTTCAAGTGGACACGTAAGCAAATGGTTATCATGGAAGCTATTTGCAGATATGACTTAGGTGCTAGGGAGAAGGGTTGACAAGGAAATGATTTGCTTTAAAGTGACCCTAAATAAAGAATATAAGATGTCCATTGTTCTGTTGTCTTTCCTAAGTTGTCTTTCATTCTCAGTCTGTTTTGAAGAGATTGAGACCCTATGCCTAAAGTAATTGGATGCATACAGAATTCTTTATTTGTAAGAATGGTGTAATGAAATCTGTAGAAGATGGAAACAAAGAATGTATATATATTCCAGAGTTAAACTGTAAAAACACATACTTCTATCACTAGCCATGATTAAAATAATTAGATGGTAAAAATAAAAATAATATGTACCATCAGTGACCAAGTTTGATTCAGTTATTTTTTTATTCCACAGTATACTCTGAAAGAGCATAAAACCAATTTGTTTCCGTGCTTGTAAAGAATGTCATCTTTTGTGCACATTCCCCAAATCATCCCAGAAAAAAGCTCTTTTTGGCCTCTCTGTGGTTTAGTTAATTGGAAAAGTCATTACAAAAGCACTTGTAATAGTATACATATATTCATTTGTATACAATAGTTACGGTTATTTTAAAGTTAAAGGATGAAGAGATTTTGTGTGTGGCACAACGTTGAATTTTAATGACTTAGTAATGTCTACTGTTGTCACTAGATGTGAAATAGCTAGTTAAATAAGATTTGGCTTGACACATGGAGTACAATGCTATCATAAATTATCTTGGACTCACTAGGGAGATTTTGCTTATAACAAATGCCAAAACAACCAGTCATGTAAATAAAACAACTGTCAATTTACTGAAAATGCCAGTCAAATTTGATGTTTACCTCAAATTTTGTAGCAAAATAAATAAAAACACAACCAAATAGAATTCAATTACATATTGATGATGTACAGATCAAAACTCTCACAAATTAACACAAGCATATAAATTTGTTGCTATGATGAAAATCAGAAAGGCCCTAGAAATTTGTTTTCAATCTAGTCCCTGAAGAAATAATTTATCAAACCTGCTCCCACACAGACTGGATCAGCTCTGCCCAGGAATAGCTGTGTTATGTACCCATCTCTCAAGGGTCTAGGGATAGGTATTATGGAGTGCCATTCAGGGATTTTTAAGCACCAAAGGTGATGCAGTTACTGAAAGTCAAAGAAAGACTTACACAAAAGTCAGAATTTTCTTTGGTGGAAAATTCCATATAATGAATTGTAGGTGCTCGTCATTATTTGTTCATAACTCAGAGCCATTTCAAATTTCTATCTCAGTGTTCAAGTGAATCTCATTCTGGAATATATTTTACAGGGGGAAAAAAAAACTGTCTTAGACCTAGGATGTATGTAAAAAAGAGTAAAAATTTGGAGTGAAATGTGATTTAGATTAGATACGGTAGGTTCATGTGTAATTTCTTATGGTAGGTTCATGTGTAATTTCCAATGTGAAGTACCCGCCATAAAGAGATGGTGCCCTGAGTCATTTATATAGTGCTTTTTAACATTAAAAAAAATCATTTTCATGTTCTGTCCTCAAATGTCCCAAATTCCATGCACTACATAAATAAAACTAGTTTTCAGGTGGTGGGGAATTTGGAGTACCTCTGAGTTCAAGAGGTCTTCTAATCCTTTCATGGGAAGGTACACACTGCTGGAAGCTGTGATTTCCTTTGAAATCACAAAGTACCTATGCCATGGGGCTCTGGCTTCCTTACTCTTGCTGTTTATATTGAATACTATAGTTAATGTTCTATTATATCATAAGTCATACTCTAGCCCCTTTCAAAAGATAAATTTACCTCTAATTCTTCCAAGAAAATTAAGGATATGTAATTTGAACTAAAGCAATTTCTTGCTTCCATAGCTATCTATTCTTCAAAATCTATTTTGTTCCTCTTTTCTCTTCCAATTTCAGATGAAGAAATTGTTAATTTCCCATTAAAGGCTAATACCTCTACCCGCATTTTGACTCAGTCTCCCAAAGGTTTTCTGTTTCATGATTTATTCCTTTCCAGTTATCTTTCCGGTTTTCAATATTTCACTCTGTATTTGCTACTTGCTCTAACATTATTAATAATCTCAAGGGTTTTTTTTTTTAACTTCAAATGACAACATCAAGCAAAGAAAGCAAGAACCCTCACCATCACCACTGAAAAGAACAACGATGACCGCAAAATTTTGACCATTATCCTGACCCTTATCCCGACCCTTATTCTGACCTTTTCTCCATGGTCTAATCTCCCTATATCCATATTCTCATTGGGCAACCTCAAACCTGTTAAACTTTGGCTTCTTTCTCTTTGACTTCCCTAAGACTACTTTGCTGCATATAACCCAGAGGATCCTTTTATTTTGCATGCTTTTTCTGAGCAGACTTACCTAGTCCCACCATTTCAACTATCCCCTCTACACTGATAATTCCAACATTTTAACCTCCAGAGACCGACCTATACATCCAACTAGTTGTGGATGTCTTTATGCTCCACATGTGCCTCACATTAATACATTTATAAGACTGAGCTCATCATCATTTGTCCCAGACCTGCTCCTCTGCCTGGATTCTCTACCTTGGCCAACAGCCCCACTTTTTACAGTAACCCACTCGAAAAGTGAGCCTCAGACTACATGATTTATTTTTGTTTACTCTCTACATCTAATGAGCCTTCAGGTCTTGAAGATATGACATCATTAGCATACACAGTACCACATCTTTCCCATTGGTCCTCTACACTGATGCCAAACTGGTCTTCCTGAAAAGTTCCTATTTCTTCAGGCTACTCCCTGCTCGAAACCCACAGTAAGCACACCACCTACCAGAAAAAGCACACAAAGGATACTACTTATGATGTATCATTTGCTGATCTGCACCTCTGTACCACAGCACAATATTCTCTGTGTCTTTAAGCTTCCTTTACCAAACACATTCACTTTTGTGCACTGAGTACAGCTCATTTTTAATGCCCAGCTCAAAAATCACCAGTATCACAAAGTCCAGTAGAAAGAGACTCCTGAGAGAAATGGACCCAAGTTTTAAATAGAGTTCTACATCTTAATAGTTTTTGAATTTAGTCAAGTTTTCTTAAAGTTTATGAATCTGTTTCCTCATCTCAAAATGAGGAAATTAATGTTTTCCCAACACAGTTGTTGTGAGTAGTAAATGGGATAATACATGTAAAGTACCCATCAGGTCACATGATGTCATGGAACATATGCTAGGTCCCTCTTGACTCTAGTAGTGATCTCTCCCCAGACACAGATTCAAGTTTCAGCCCTTCTTGTACGATCCTGGCCAAGTTACTTAACCCTTCTGCGTCTCAGTTTCCTCACCTGTAAATGTGGATAGTAAATGAACCTGCCTTAGAGAGGTGTTCTGAGAATTAAATGATGTAATAAAAGTATAACCATGGGTTGTGCTCAGCATATATAAAGTACTATATAAGAAGTGCCTATATTCTCATTGGAGTATGGTACTTAGCTATCTTCTCTTTTAACTGCAGTTACTTATGCAAGTATTTTTTCAACATTCTTAGCCTGTAGTGATGCAATAAAACTAATACAGAATAAATTAGTTTGATGAGTGAACCTGAAGCATTCGAACAGCATAGATGTTATTGATTAGGAATAAGTTTCATTCCATCTTTCCACGTTTTCTTTCTTTTCTTCTTTTTTAAATGATTAAGACAAAGACATAGAGTTGAGCCAACAGGGGGAAAGTTAACTAAAGAAATGTTGGAGAGAAGCAGGATCTTGCTGACACAAAAGGAAAATTTCAGGGAGCCTAGTCAGAGTCAGAGCACAAAATAAAGCTCTCGGGGAAGCTTTGAAGATCATATTAGTTTAGAAATGAAGAGCAACAAACTCTCAGCAAAGTTAACAGGAATAAGGTTCAAGGTGTATAAAATTGAAATGAGAGAGAAAATACATATGTGTGTGTAGATAGATATGGATAGGTAGATAGAGAGATAGATCAATGTAACTAGTCTCTTCAGACTTGTGGAGCTTTCCTCCTAAGTATCAGATACTGGTATATATCACATACAAGGTTCTGCATTGTATAGTCGGTACCTAGTTAAATTGCCTAAAGTAATTCTTGCTGCTTAGTATACACAGCTACATAAATGAGTCCTTAAAGTTATAGATGACTATATTCTAAATGGTGAAAAAAGCTGTACATATCCTCTCGCCAATGTGAAATTTTAACTCTTTCTCCTACCCTGTTTATGTCGCCTTTGTTAAAGAGGAGGATTGAGAAGGCTTATGCAGGCCTGTGGCATTGATTATGGCCTTGCACAGCTGGTGTGGGAGAGAAATCAACCATGTAGCTGCATTCTTTCTCCTAGTTAAAAGACAGCTACCTTCTCTTATTTATACTCATAGAAAAATGTTCTTAGAAAGAAAACTCACATATAACTTAGGGTCTGAGTTAGCATTACTTCAAAATTATCTTTTATATTATTAAATACCACCGGTCCCTAATTGCTGAAACAGACACATGCCCACACATCGAATGATAGGCTGCTGTGAAATGTTCAATAGCAAAAAATCTTACTGAGATAAATCCAGCAGAGAATTTCCTAGTTTGGTTCCTGCAGGCACCCCATGGATAGAGTTATAGAAACCACAGAGCACAGATCAAGATTTGGAAGGAAATATACTGAAAATTTAGCTATCAGATGAAATGTAGCCAGAATATACACCTACCTTCTTAGTCTGTGGGCAGGCAGACATGTGAGTTGAAAATGAGATGTAAAATTAACTGTTCAAGAAGTCTGTTTTTAATATCCTAGTTGATTAAAAGAAGAAGGTTTGGCAACGCTGTCAAATAAAATCTAAACTGATTATTCTTTGGAGATTTTTGGTACATTAATTAATTAATCATCAGGAAATTAAATTTAACAAAGTTTGCTCAGGTACAGAATGTTTTGGTGGAAGTTCTGGTGTGCTTAGTAATGGAATAGTCCTGATAATGATTGCTAAGGACCAAAGGGCGAGTTTTCAGCTATCGAGTTCCAAGCTGAAGGGAGGATCTCATTCCAGGGCTTTCACTGCAACTTGCCTAGGACCGGGGAGCTCATAACAGAAACACAGCTTTTGTGCCACTGGGTAGGGGGAATGAAATTACTGAGAAAGGAGTATCTTGTCCAGGCCAAGCAAGTTTCTCACTAGACTTAGTAGAAGCATGGGACATGAGGGTTTCACAGTAGAATTCATTTCAATACAACAGGTATGTTTTATCCCTTACTATGTACGTGGCAAGTGATATAATAACAAACAAACAGATTCTCAGCTGCCAAGGCTTGTGACTCATATAATTTTGATTCTTATTAAAGAAAAGGAAGCCAGAAATAAAGCATATTTGGGGGAATGCATCTATATTAAAAGACATTTGGCAGAAAACAAAACTTGCCTAGTAAATGTTCGTGGTTTGGCCACTGGTCCTGGGAATCTGAACAAACGTAAACTAGAGAGTAAGAAGTCAGCGAGTGGAAGCACAGAGTAAACCAGGACATGTGTAAAAAAGGAGGAAATCATTCAGAGCTTGGTCTGTTCCGTGAAAATAGCAGAACTGAAGAGAAAACACGTGCTCCTGGTTTTATACTTCTGAGTGTGACACACGGTGGTGAGCACTGCAAAGATAGACCCTATTGAGCCATACCTCCTGGTGTTTATGCATTTTATTGTTCCCACCCTTTTAATCTAGGCTGGGCCTGTGACTTGCTTTAACCAATAGAATATGGAAGAAGTAACGTGTCAGTTTCACTTTTGTACTTTGGGGAGCTCTGAGCCACCACGTAAGGAGTCTGGCTACCCTGGTTGAGAGATTATGTGAAAAGACCACACGGAGAGAGTCCCTGAGACAATGTTGAGATGGACAGAGGCTTGTCCATTAAGCAACCCAGGCAAATGGCCAGAGGACTTCATCCTCACCTGACATCTGAATTCTACCCATATGGCCCCAAGTAGAAAAGCAGAAAACTGCCTAGGTGGACCCAGGCAACCCACAGAACTGTACAAGTTAACAATGTTGTTGTTTTAAGACATTTAGTTTTAGAGTTGTACATTTTTTGGCAATATAACTAAAAGAATAGCATTTTGTTGTAAGAAACAGAGTCAGAATAGTGACATGCTAATTAGATATAATTTTTTCCCACATATTCTATTTCGGCTGAACTGCTTTCAAGTGGGAACGGAGTTGGTTTACTAAAAAAATGCATGCAAACAAAAAGCAATGTGTCTTTAGAAGGATTTTTAAAAAGACATAAAATTCATTTAGAGGTAGGTATTTTTTTTCTCTTTTTATTTGTATTTTTAAAGGCTTTGAACCATATATACTTATGATAACTTAAACTCAAAAGAAAGACACATTAAAAGTTGACCTGTTTTGATGAAGTGATACTGGAGCCTGCCCACAGGGCCACTCCTCCCTCTACACAGAACCACTAAGACGCCACAGAACACAAATTAAAACCACAGATTTGGAGGATAGAAATAAATATTTACACTGGGAAGAACTTGGAGTTAAATTATCTAAATCTAAATTAAACAACAAATGTTGGTTACCGGCATACCCGTCCCCTCAGAAAGAGAGGGAACACAATATGTTACAAATCATTGACTGATGAAAAGAAGACTCTAAGTTTGTCTGAAGGAACAAGCTTGAGCTGGACTGAATTATTTAATCATGGGAGGATTTTGTAACATATATCCTTTGTAAGGACTGTATGTAAGTCGTGTCTAACTTGACAATTAAAAGTGATTTTTGTGTGTGAGTAGATAGGGTATGTCAGTAGCCAAAATCCAAATCTCTCCTTGCATCTTATAAATAAACTATAAAGAACAACAGAAGAACAAACAAAAGACAGAAATGCCTTCGGCATAATTAACATACAAAAAAACTAAAGACTTCAAATTACTTAAGTTAAAAATTTTTTCCAGCAAGGCTAACTCTGGAACTGCTGCTGCAAACTTTACAGATTGTTAAAGTGGGAGGGAGAAGCTGTGTGGCAGAAAGAAGACATTGAATAAAATCACCTCCAAAGTCACAGATATAGAAAACAAACTTATGGCGACCAAGGGGGAAGGGGTGGGGGAGGGAGACATTGGGAGATTGGGATTGACATATACACACTGCTATATATAAATAGATAACAATAAGAACCTACTGTGTAGCACAGGGAACTCTACTCAATACTCTGTAATGACCTATATGGGAAAAGAGTCTAAAAAAGTGTGGATATATGTATATGTATAACTGATTCACTTTGCTGTGCACCTGAAACTAACACAACATTGTAAATCAACTATACTCTAATAAAAATTAATTTAAAAATAAAGTTAAAAATTATTAAAAAAAAACAAAAGAAATCAGTCTCGAGTATGAAAATACTGAAAAAGAGTCCTGGTAAATTAGCTCTCTGACCATAAGTAAGGGACTTAAAAGTTCCTTGGGATTCAATAAGTTAGTCTTGATAATATAATGCTTCTGATGAAGAAGGTAAAATGAAAGGAACAGGCAATTTTGGAGACTGTTTAAGGATATGAGAAAAAAATAATAGTATGCTCTTGAAAGATACAAAAGTTAACTTGAAAGATATCCCTTGTTTTGGACCCCATGACTCAGCATCATAAAGACATCACATCTCCCTAAGTTAATTTATAAATTTGACAATTCCAGTTAAAAACAACAACAACAACAAAACCCCTAGCTTCTCGTGGAGCCATAGTTGATACTAAGGTTCATATAGAAAATAAATATTCAAGGATAGCTAGGAAAACAGTGAGAAGGAAAAGCTGTGAGGGTGGACTGGTTTGGGTTGGTATTAAACATACTGTGAAGTCTCTATGATTATAACAGTGTCATAATGATGCATAAGTGGAGACAGTTTAGTGGCTTTTTTTTTAAGTGCAGAAATAGATCCAAGTACCTGGAGAAATTTTGAGGTGATTGAAATTTTGCAGTGATTAAGGTGGCATCTAAAATCACTGAGGAAAAGATGGGCTGTTTAATAAAGGGTAATAGGACAAATGAATAACTTTTGGAAAAAATATTAAATTAGACCCAAATTTTATAACGTACCAAAAAATAAATTGCAGATAGTTCAGATATTTAATAAACATAAAAAATTAAACCATCCACATATTAGAAAGGAGTGAATTTCTCTAAAATCTGGGTATGAGGAAAGCCTTTCTAACTATGACTAAAAATTCAAATTCAATAAAAGATTGATATATTCAACTATGCAAAACCCAACCTTTGCACTGTAAAACAAAACAAAACAAATCTAAACAAAGACAAACCAAAAGACAAACGATAAAGAGTATATTTGCATCATGTATGCAAACATTGGGATAATATCCATATTACACAAAAACACTTAAAACTTGAGCAAAATGAAACAAAATAAAAACTTGATAATAAAATAGGCAAAAATATTTACAAATCACAAAAAATGATAAAAAATGTCTTTAAGTTTATGAAAATACAACTGCCTTGTGACAATTTTTCTCCTACCAGAATGACAAAATATTAAGAACTTGACAACACAGTCTGCTGGCCAAACTATGAGAAAATAGGCACTCTCACTGTCTGCTGGTACAAGCTTTATGGAGGGGAATTTAGCAATATGTAACACATGGTATGTACATTTGCTTCCTTAAGCCAGCAATTCAACTTCTAGGAATTTGTCCTGAAGAATAACATTCAACAAACAATTTAAATACATATATAGTCAGTTGTTTATTGTAGCCTTATTTAGAATTGCAAAATTTGGAAAACCACTTAAATACCCATATATAGAAGAGTGATGGAATAAGTTATAACAGAATGCAGGGCTACTTCACTGTCTAACAGAATGAGAAAAATATCTATGAACACATATAGAATAGTTCCCAGGAGGTATTAAGTAGAAGAGAGCAAAGTGAAAAAATAATACCTATAGTAAACAAATTTTGTGTAAGAATGGAGATCACGTATATATATGTGTGTATATATATGTGTATATATATATATATATACACACACACACACACACATATATATATCTTCACATATATATAGTGTGGTTTAAAATGTGATATAATATAAAATATATATAATTTATATTATATATTACATTACATTATATTATATTAGTGGTTTAAAATGTGGTAGAAGCAATGGGGGTGAAAACAGAGTGGAAGGGAACTGGGAGTAAGAATGGGTAGAAGTAAGCATTGGTGGACTTCTCCAAGTCCACCTTTTAGTGTAATGGCTCCTGGAACCATCTTACTGTTTTACATACTAACCACCACCGCCACCAACAGTAATATATCAATAAAGGTGAGGGAAACTCTAATATTAAATACTAACAGAAAAGAATAAATCTAACTCCATTTCAAAAGAATAATATAACCACATTAAAGAAGTGGGAAAAGAACCAAAACTAAGCCAAGTAATGTTGAAAAAGTATTTTAACTATACACACGTAGGCTAAGGATGGAAAGAATTATAAGCAAATATTCAACTCTAGTCAGTAGGTTTGATTTTGCCAGCTTTGAAACTACTTATAGTGTATTCTAGGATTGAGCAAACAAGTAATTATATCGAGGATAATGAGAGCCAGGTTTCACTGTCAGAGATGGAAGAAATAAATATGAAGAGAGAGAAGGCTAGAATAAACTCTTCAATGTCAGGTTGGAATTGGAGGTATCAGCAGGTACTCATGGCATAGACAGATAAATAGATAGATAGATCAAGTAGAAATAACAGATATACATGTGTTAGAGAGAGAAAGGGAGAAACCAGCATAGAATTATTAGCTCTGTCTGCTGAGAGAGCCTGTAATCAATGTCTCTCCAGTAACAATAAGCATACCTACAGCTCACATCTTGGTTTCCAAACCATTCTCACTATAAGAAACCAAGACTATTTGGAGAAATGCTGATTCCAGACTGGCATGGGAAAAGGACAAGAAGGGCCTGTAATACCCTAGAATATAAAGATGTACTAAAAAAATGATAAGAGCATGTCAAAAAGACCCAAGGGCCTGCTTGAAGAAATTCTACTAGCCAAATCTGGGACAATTTGAATCTCAAAATAATAATAATGATAATAATGGATTATAACCCATTAAAGAAGATAAAAATCCATAGCTTCATACCGATATAAACGAATGAATAAATGGGGAAAAAGAAAAGCTCTTCCTTATGGCAGAATACCAAGTAAAAAATTTAGGAGAAATAATGATTAGAAAAAAATCATCATTTAGCCTACATTAATACTAATAATCATCTGTGCAAACTAGTTAGTAAAAGCCTGATGAGGAACAGAATATTTACATACCTCAAAGTATCTCCACACAAAATACTTATTATTTGCAAAAGGAAAAGTAGCAACTTTATAGTAAAGAAATGTGGCAGGGACTTCTCTGGTGATGCAGTGGTTAAGAATCCACCTGCCAATGCAGGGGACACAGGTTCAAGCTCTGGTCCAGGAACATCCCACATACCACAGAGCAACTAAGCCTGTGCGCCACAACTACTGAGCCTGTGCTCTAGAGCCCGCAAGCCACAACTACTGGAGCCCGCATGCTACAACTACTGAAGCCCACGTGCCTAGAGCCCATGCTCTGCAACAAGAGAAGCCACCACAATGAGAAGCCTGAGCACCACAACAAAAAGTAGCCCCCATTTGCTGCAACTTAGAGAAAGCCCGTGCACAGCAGCAAAGACCTAATGTAGCCAAAAATAAATAAATTTATATATTAAAAAAAAGAAATGTGGCAGACACCACCTTAGCAAGTGATCAACATCTTCAGTAAGAAGCCAAATTCATATGTACCTCCTTCTAGAATGTGGAAAGAAAGCCACATCACTTCTGTATTACCATTAAATAGGCATATCTGTCTCTAAGAATGAGGAAATATCAGACAAGCTCAAACTGAGGAACATTTAGAAAATAATTGCTCTGTGTTGTTCAAATATATCTAGGTCATGACTGTCAAAGAAAATTTGTGGAACTGCTCCATTTTAAAGGAGACTAAAGACTGAACAATTAAATCTAATGTGTGATATTGGACTGCATTCTGGACCAGACTTTTTTTTAATTTTATAAAAAACAATTATTGTGACAATTGGAAAAATTTGAATAACATCCCTACATTACATAACAGTACTGCTCTAATGTTAACTTTCTGATTTTGGAAGTTAACATTAGTGTAGTTTTAGAGTTAGGAAAGTATCTTTGTCTTTATGAAATGTACATGGAAGTCGTTACGGTTCAAGGGGCATCATGTGATCTTTCAAACATCAAAGAGTGTGAAGAATGTTAATGTCATTAAACCTACCTCAAAAGAATAAGATCCTAAACATTGGGCTGCAATTAAACATTTAAGTTAGAATTAATATCCTCATATGAATTAAAGAAAAAGCAAGCAGAAGACATTTTCTAAGAGGTTGAGCAAAATATGTGTCCTTCTTTGAAATATCACTCAAACTGAATAATAAATAACTTATAAAAATATATAGAAAAGATAGACAAGATGAAAAGGCAGAGAGCTATGTACCAGATGAAGGAACAAGATAACACCCCAGAAAAACAACTAAATGAAGTGGAGATAGGCAACCTTCCAGAAAAATAATTAAGAATAATGATAGTGAAGATGATCCAGGGCCTCGGAAAAAGAATGGAGGCAAAGATGGAGAAGATGCAAGAAATGTTTAACAAAGACCTAGAAGAATTAAAGAACAAACAAACAGAGATAAACAACACAATAACCGAAATGAAAAATACACTAGAAGGAGTCAATAGCAGAACAACTGATGCAGAAGAACGGATAAGTGACCTGGAAGACAGAACGGTGGAATTCACTGCTGCAGAACAGAATAAAGAAAAAAGAATGAAAAGAAATGAAGACAGCCTAAGAGACCTCTGGTCCAACATTAAACACAACAACATTAGCATTATAGGGGTCCCAGAAGGAGAAGAGAGAGAGAAATGACCCGAGAAAATATTTGAAGAGATTATAGTCGAAAAATTCCCTAACATGGGAAAGGAAACAGTCACCCAAGTCCAGGAAGGACAGAGAGTCCCATACAGGATAAACCCAGAAACACACCAAGACACATAGTAATCAAATGGGCAAAAATTAAAGACAAAGAAAAATTGTTGAAAGCATCAAGGGAAAAATAACATACAAGGGAACTCCCATAAAGTTAACAGCTGATTTCTCAGCAAAAACTCTACAAGCCAGAAGGGAGTGGCATGATATACTTAAAGGGATGAAAGGGCAGAACTCTCAACCAAGATTACTCTACCCAGCAAGGATCTCATTCAGATTCAATGGAGAAATTAAAACCTTTACAGACAAGCAAAAGCTAAGAGAATTCAGCACCACCAAACCAGCTCTACAACAAATGCTAAAGGAACTTCTCTAAGTGGGAATCACAAGAGAAGAAAAGGACCTACAAAAACAAACTCAGAACAATTAAGCAAACGGTAATAGGAACATACATATCGATAATTACCTTAAACATGAATGGATTAAATGCTCCAACCAAAAGACACAGGCTAGCTGAATGGATAGAAAAACAAGACCCATATATATGCCGTCTACAAGAGACCCACTTCAGACTTAGGGACACATTCAGTCTGACAGTGAGGGGATGGAAAAAAATATTCCATGCAAATGGAAATCAAAAGAAAGCTGAGTAGCAATACTCATATCAGATAAAATAGACTTTAAAATAAAGAATGTTACAAGAGACAAGGAAGGACACTACATAATGATCAAGGGATCAATCCAAGAAGACGATATAACAATTATAAATATATATGTACCGAATATAGGAGCACCTCAATACATAAGGCAACTGCTAACAGTTATAAAAGAGGAAATCAACAGTAGCACAACAGTAGTGGGGGACTTGAACACCTCACCTACACCAATGGACAGATAATCTAAACAGAAAATTAATAAGGAAACACAAGCATTAAATGACACAATAGACTAGATAGATTTAACTGATATTTATAGGACATTCCATCCAAAAACAGCAGATTACACTTTCTTCTCAAGTGCACATGGAATATTCTCCAGGATAGATCACATCTTGGGTCACAAATCAAGCCTCAGTAAATTTACGAAAACTGAAATCATATCAAGCATCTTTTCTGACCACAACGCTATGAGATTAGAAATCAATTACAGGGAATAAAACGTAAAAAACACAAACACATGGAGGCTAGACAATACGTTACTAAATAACTAAGAGATCACTGAAGAAATCAAAGAGAAAATCAAAAGACACCTAGAGACAAATGATAATGAAAACACGATGATCCAAAACCTATGAGATGCAGCAAAAGCAGTTCTAAGAGGGAAGTTTATACCTATACAAGCCTACATCAAGAAACAAGAAAAATCTCAAGTAAACAATCTAACCTTAAACCTAAAGGAACTAGAGAAAGAAGAGCAAACAAAACCCAAAGTTAGGAGAAGGAAAGAAATCATAAAGATCAGAGAAGAAATAAATGAAATAGAAACAAAGAAAACAATAGCAAAGATCAATAAAACTAAAAGCTGGTTCTTTGAGAAGATAAACAAAGTTGACAAACCATTAGCCAGACTCATCAAGAAAAAGAGAGGACTCAAATCAATAAAATTAGAAATGAAAAAGGAGAAGTTACAACAAATACTGCAGAAATACAAAGCATCCTAAGAGACTACTACAAGCAACTCTATGCCAATAAAATGGACAACGTGGAAGAAATGGATAAATTCTTAGAAAGGTATAACCTTCCAAGACTGAACCAGGAAAATATAGAAAATATGAACAGACCAATCACAAGCACTGAAATTGAAATTGTGATTAAAAATCTTCTAACAAGGGCTTCCCTGGTGGCACAGTGGTTGAGAGTCCGCCTGCCAATGCAGGGGACACGGGTTCGTGTCCTGGTCCGGGAGGATCCCACATGCTGCGGTGCGGCTGGGCCCGTGAGCCATGGCCGCTGAGCCTGCACGTCTGGAGCCTGTGCTCCACATTGGGAGAGGCCACAACAGTGAGAGGCCCGCGTACCGCAAAAAAAAAAAAAAATCTTCTAACAAACAAAAATCCAGGACAAGATGGCTTCACAGGCAAATTCTATCAAACATATAGAGAAGAGCTAACACCCATCCTTCTCAAACTCTACCAAAAAATTGCAGAGGAAGGAATACTCCCAAACTCATTCTATGAGGCCACCATCACCCTGATACCAAAACCAGACAAAAATACTACAAAAAAAGAAAATTACAGACCAATATCACAGATGGATATAGATGCAAAAATCCTCAAAACAAAATACTAGCAAACAGATTCCAACAACACATTAAAAGGATCATACACCATGATCAAGTGGGATTTATTCCAGGGATGCAAGTATTCTTCAATATATGCAAATCAATCAATGTGATACACCATATTAACAAATTGAAGGAGAAAAACCATATGATCATCTCAATAGATGCAGAAAAAGGTTTTGACAAAATTTAACACCGATTTATAATAAAAACTCTCCAGAAAGTGGACATAGAGGGAACCCACCTCAACATATTAAAGGCCATATTCGACAAACCCACAGCAAACATTCTCAATGGTGAAAAACTGAAAGCATTTCCTCTAAGATCAGGAAGAAGACAAGGATGTCCACTCTGGCCACTATTATTCAACAGAGTTTTGGAAGTCCTAGCCATGGCAATCAGAGAAGAAAAAGAAATAAAAGGAATACAAACTGGAAAAGAAGAATTATAACTGTCACTATTTGCAGATGACATGATATTACACATAGAGAATTCTAAAGATGCCACCAGAAAACTATTAGAACTAACCAATGAATTTGGTAAAGTTTCAGGATACAAAATTAATGCACAGAAATCTCTTGCATTCCTATACACTAACAATGAAAGATCAGAAAGAGAAATTAAGGAAACAATCCCATTCACCATTGCAACAAAAAGAATAAAATATCTAGAAATAAACCTACCTAAGGAGATAAAAGACCTATACTCAGAATATAAGACACTGATGAAAGAAATCAAAGATGATATAAACAGATGGAGACATATACAATGTTCTTGGATTAGAAGAATCAATATTGTGAAAATGACTATACTACCCAAAGCAATCTACAGATTCAATGCAATCCGTATCAAATTACCAGTGGCATTTTCTACAGAGCTAGAACAAAACATCTTAAAATTTGTATGGAGACACCAAGACCCCTAATAGCTAAAGCAGTCTTGAGGGAAAAAGATGGAAGTGGAGGAATCAGACTCCTTGACTTCAGACTACACTACAAAGCTACAGTAATCAAGACAATATGATACTGGCACAAAAACAGAAATATAGATCAAAGGAACAGGATAAAAAGCCCAGAGATAAACCCATGCACCTATGGTCAAGTAATCTATGACAAAGGAGGCAAGGATATACAATGGAGAAAAGACAGTCCCTTCAATAGTGGTGCTGAGAAAACTGGACAGCTACATGTAAAAGAATGAATTAGAACACTCCCTAATACCATACACAAAAATAAACTCAAAATGGATTAGAGACCTAAATGTAAGACTGGACACCATAAAACTCTTAGAGGAAAACATAGGAAGAACACTCTTTGACATAAATCACAGCAAGATCTTTTTTGGTCCACCTCTTAGAGTAATGGAAATAAAAACAAAAATAAACAAATGGGACCTAATGAAACTTAAAAGCTTTTGCAAAGCAAAGGAAACTACAAAGAAGACGAAAAGGTAACCCTCAGAATGGGAAAAAATATTTGCAAACAAATCAACGGGCAAAGGTTTAATCTCTAAAATATATAAACAGCTCATGCAGCTCAATGTTAAAAAAACAAACAACCCAATCAAAAAATGGGCAGAAGACCTAAATAGACATTTCTCCAAAGAAGACGTACAGCTGGCTGAGAAGCACATGAAAAGCTGCTCAACATCACTAATTATTAGAGAAATGCAAATCAAAACTACAATGAGGTATCACCTCACACCAGTTAGAATGGGCATCATCAGAAAATCTACAAACAACAAATGCTGGAGGGGGTGTGGAGAAAAGGGAACCCTCTTGCACTGTTGGTGGGAATGTACATTGATACAGCCACTATTGAGAACAGTATGGAGGTTCCTTAAAAAGCTAAAAATAGAACTACCATATGACCCAGCAATCCCACCACTGTGCATATACCCTGAGAAAACCATAATTCAAAAAGAGTCATGTACCACAATGTATATTGCTGCACTATTTGTAATGGCCAGGTCATGGAAGCAACCTAAATGCCCATTGACAGACGAATGGATAAAGAAGATGTAGTACATATATACAATGGAATATTACTTAGCCATGAAAAGGAATGAAATTGGGTCATTTGTAGAGACATGGATGAATCTAGAGACTGTCATACAGAGTGAAGTATGTCAGAAAGAGAAAAACAAATATCGTATATTAATGCATATATGTGAAACCTAGAAAAATGGTACAGATGAAGCAGTTTGCAGGACAGAAATTGAGACACAGATGTAGAGAACAAACGTGTGGACACCAAGGGGGAAAAGTGGCGGGGGGTGGTGGTGGTGTGATGAATTGGGAGATTGGGACTGACATGTATACACTGATGTGTATAAAATGGATGGCTAAGAAGAACCTGCTGTATAAAAAAATAAATAAAATTAAATTAAAAAAATAAAGCTCAGAAAAAATATATATATAATGCTAAAAGTTATACCAATGTTCAATTCCTGTAAAGCTTGAGTTTAATGTAGGTGATATAGTCACCTCTTTCAACAGGGCCAATAACACCTATTTTGATACCTATGTTAATAGCTTTTCTCTGCTTTTTCGTGCAGTGCCTTCCTGTTATGTTAACTGAGATTTTCTTATTAAGATTTAACTTAAACTTCACAAAACTATGCTCAGAGAGTAAAATCCCACGGCACAAGGAATATTTTGCTGTTAGGTGCCAAATGGAAAGTTGGAAGATGCCTGTCATCTCATGTCACAGTGGAACATTCTTACTATTTTTTCCTAACCACTTAGTAAAACTTTATTCTATAAAGGTAACCATGTAAACTTTTTATCTATTTGCTCATGCATTCAACAAATATTATTGATCTGTTGTAAATTGTAACAGGTATTTCAGCACAGGAGAAACTCAAGAATCCCCTTTACCTAAATACTTAAGCAAAATGAGTCTCAAGATTCTTATGAAAAAGGAGCTCTTACCAGACATCTGTAAAACTGCTCCATTTAAAGACTACTAAAAAGACCAGAGTACTAAATCTGAGGCACCTAATGCAATGTGCTTTATTTGTGAGTACTGTGAACAATTATCTTGCAACAATATTTTTTAAAATTGGTGTTAATATGACAAATAAAGTCAAAATCTCTTAAGAAGGAAAGGATTTCAGAATCTTTATCTTGAAATTCTAAGTATATAAAAACATACTACCCATGAGATTTCAATTAATTAATTTAGGATATTGTTGAAATAAGAAACAAATGATAATAAAAGGAATTTAAAATGTAGAAAAGACATATATATATAATCAAGAGTTATACATAATAAGAATTGCCTTGAAAGCCAGGATTAGATGACTGGGGCTTGCATAGTGAGAACAGAATCTTGGGCTCAAGACCTAGGCCAGAAGAGTCAACTGACATAGAAAAGCAAAAGCCATCTATTCATATTCCTAATGTTAAGATGATGAACTGTGATAAATTGTATCAGATAGATCAAAGGCTCAGCTGCTTAAACAAAGAGATTTAAAAATGCAGTGTCTTAAATATGATTAAACCTTACTTCTCTCATACATCAATCTAAAGACGATTGATCCAGCTCAGCGGGGTCCCATGTTCCCTGTGATCATTTAAGGACCCAGATTTCTTCTGTTTTGCCGATCCAGCCTTTCCTAAGGTGTTTCTTTCTTTTGCATGGTGAACACCATGCAGATACAGAAGAGAAAAAGGTGAAGTCCAAGTATTTCACTGCACCCATTGCTTCCACATCTCATTGTCCAGGACTTAGTCACATGGCCACCTCTCATGGTAAAGGTGATGAGAAATGGAGTTTCAATCTGCACAGACATGTGTCCAGGACATCCTACTGCCAAAAGGGAAAAGAGGAGTATAGATATCGGGGACAGTTAAGTAATGTCTGACTCACATATTATTCCATGAGGTAGAATCTCGTAGAAGTGTCAGCTCAAAAAACTCAAAGTGGGGGAGAAAGTAAATCCAGTAGTTTACTTTCAGGTTTCAAAAGGAACTTAAATCCTGGAATCAGACAAAGGAAAAAAAAGAGTGGAGATACCAAGTGAACATTAGAAGTTTGAAAATTACTTCAGCACCCATAATTATTTGTTATAATGACTTACTGAAATTTAGGGATCTTAATATAACTCCTTTTCTGTTTTACTTTAATTAAGCTTATTAGTAGATCTTAAATTCCAAAAAGGTTTTTAAAACTAAAAAAATATCAAGCTCTCCCACCTGGTGAATCTGCTCCATAAAACTTGTAACACTTGGTATCATTCAGACTGAGTTCACATTAACACATTTTTATATGTACCATGCTGATCATGAAAATGCAGTTAGCTTTCCGGAAAAAAAGAAAAAAACCACACAAACTGTAACTGATTAGATGCTATTGCAATCATACAGAACTTAGTCTTTTTGGGGGAGGAGGGGATTGCATATTATTTCTACATGAATATAAATAAACTTCACTTTAATTAGAGATTATTTTGTCCTTATGAAGGAGAATGATTGAAAATGAAGAGAGGGTGTTTCACGTTTTGTACTGCCAGTCTTCTGTTTGAGTAGGACGGTCATGATGCAAGCATCGTCTCCCTGGCCCCAAGTACATTCTGTTCAGTTCGACAAATATTTATTTAATTCCTGTTCTGGACAAGGGAATCTAAAAATGAAAACTCCGCTTTCCCCTGTGTAAGGAAAACCCAGTTCTTCCTCACTGTGTGCTTCTTCCCTGTGAGTCTCCTTTACTACTCACACAAAACACTTCTGGTCACCAAATACGTGGAGGTTTCCCCACACCAAGCACTTTTCTGTGACCCCAGCTGGAAGTCCTACAATTCAACTCAATTTCTGACACTATCTAGCGTTTCAGAAGCTCTGTGTCAGGAACAGAGGTCAAAGACCAATAGTAGAACAAGAGATGCTTCTAGTGTTCTTATCACTTAGGAAATTACGGGAGTTTTACAAGCTCTGTGCCAGGAACTGGGAGCAGAGACCAATATATATTTCTGATTATCTCACAGCCCAGCCCCCGGTCTCTGGCCAAGGGTACTTTATAACAAAACAATGCGTAACTCAAAAGATATCAGCACATTTCTAGAATCCCATGCAGTCATTAATGATCATTCTAGCTCTCCCTCATAGCATATGGAAAATGTCTCCCAGGGGGAGGTCACTCAGGTTTGCAGGCTTCCATTCCATCTTGTAAAGTTCCAAAAGCGGGAGTGGTCTTGGCAACCCCATGGCTTCGCCCTTTCAAGGCACCCATATAATTGAGCTAAGAGATAATATCATCTCTTGCTCTGAGCTTCTTTTGAGGTTCAATATTGGATTTCCCTTTTTTTTTTTTTTTTTTGCGATACGCGGGCCTCTCACTGCTGTGGCCTCTTCCATTGCGGAGCACAGGCTCCGGATGCGCTGGCTCAGCGGCCATGGCTCACGGGCCCAGCCGCTCCACGGCATGTGGGATCTTCCCGGACCGGGACACGAACCCGCGTGCCCTGCATCGGCAGGCGGACTCGCAACCACTGCGCCACCAGGGAAGCCCTTGGATTTCGCTTTTCATAGAACTCATTTATTCATTACTTTACCCATAGCTCCTATGCTTCCTTCTCACCATTTATGCCCAAACTCTTCCACATTTGGAAGAGACATTAGGCTCGACCACTGTGCTGGTGTAGCTTGCTGGTAGCAGTACTAGTCCAGTAAGTGTTTCCTCCTCGGTCCACTCCTGTTCACATAGGGTAAGGTTACACAGGGGCAGAACTGGTGGGCTGTCTTTACCACCAGGCAATCTGGCTACTTTTACTCTTGCACCAATTCTGCCAGAATGGGTAAAGACCCATCTTGCCCCATCAGGCCCTTAGGAATTCTGACAGAAGGATTAAAATATAGTTGCAGTATCTTGCTTAGGAATCATCTTTGTTTCCAGCCCTTGTAGTTGCTGCCCTGGTCCTAAGACCTCTGATCAGGTAAGGAAAAAAAAGTTGAGGTGATATAGGAGAGAAAGTATATCAGCACCTTCTCCACCTCCTCTTCCCCAGATTCACTGGAAAAACAGAGAAATCTCTCCAGTACGGACATTCCTGAGTCCTGCTCATGTTCATATTGAGTGTGAGCACACGCTCATGAAGGTGTGTGCAAGCCAGACCTTCCTGCTTTATCTCCTCCCATTTTACATAACCAGTGTTTTCATTGCTCATTCTAATTCTCCATAGAACTAGTACTCAGGGGACGGATATCTCACTGCCCATTGTTGGACATTATGGTTTGTAAGTATGTTCCTTGGTCTAAAGAAATGATGGTCAGCCATCCAGATTGGTGCAACGTTTTCTGTTCAGATTCTTTTATAGTATTCTGAGCATGTGCTTCTACCACTGGGTAAGCAAAGCCTGGTCCAGAGTTAGTGTATTTCTGCCAGGACCCATTTGTGGTCCCCTGGGGCCACCAGCATCTGTCTCATTTGCCAGCCATGACCAGGGCCTTCCCCCTTGGGAATCTGCCACAGAGCTAGCTGCAGGCTCTGTCTCTTTGGCTGGAAGACAGAACAGTTCTTATTAGAATCTTGTGCCTAAGAGGGGGCAGAAGCACTGTGTTTAGATTCAGCTCATCTCTGCCCAGCTGCAGTATCCCCAGCTCCCCTCAAATCATGGACCCAGGTAGCTACCTTAAATGAACACACAGGGATATCTGCTTGTTGATTCTGTACAGGGGGGAGAAAAAACCTTTTCCCTTCTTCTCTCAGTTCTTTGGCTGGCTTAATAACGAAACTGCACAAGGCAGAGTAACAAGAGAAAAAATCAAATTTTTATTTTCTAAGTATGAGATCTCATAGACATATAAGGCTCAAAGCAGTGACAAAAGCAGTGGTGACAAGGATGCCTCCTACCTTCTGGTAAAGGGAGGGTACATTTCATATGAGAGATTTATTTCCTGCTTTCAGGGGTCAAAGGTGGGTCAGAGTGTCTTTGTACTGGTTGCTTCTTAGGTAACTTTCATTCAAAAAGTTACCTAAGTGGCATATTTGGGGGTGGTCTGCCCTGAACCCCATCAATTCCAATCTTCTAAATCTAGATGAGCATTGACATTTCCTCCGTTATTTAACCTACCCCTCAAATTCCCACAGTGGTTTCCATAGGGCTTTGCCCCACATGGGAATCCTTTTTTTTTTTCTTCCGCGGTACACGGGCCTCTTACTGTTGTGACCTCTCCCGTTGTGGAGCACAGGCTCCGGACGCGCAGGCTCAGCGGCCATGGCTCACGGACCCAGCCGCTCCGCGGCATGTGGGATCCTCCGAGACCGGGGCACAAACCCGTGTCCCCTGCATCGGCAGGCGGGCTCTCAACCACTGCGCCACCAGGGAAGCCTGGATTTCCATTGCCCTCCTGCTGAACCATATGGCCATGCTGTTGATCACCGCCCATGAGTCAGTGAAAACCCAAACATAGGGGCTCTTTCCACTGTTCAATTTTTCCATCAGTGCTAGGAAAACAGCATGCAATTCAGCCCACCGAGCTGAGCAGATTTGTTTCACTTTCCTCGATCAGAGTGGTGGCCTTTCAAAGATGTCCATTCACTGTGGAACTGCCATCCACAAACCAAGCGACTCGTTGGTTAGTTGAGAGCTGTTTGAAGAGCACTGTTCAAGTGACAATAGAATTTCATAGCTCTTCATACAGTCCCAGAGTCAGTCCTAGGGGAAGAGGCTCCCTGCTCATGAGTATCTCTGCCTTGCATTCCCCAGGCAACATGACCCTGTATAAGTCATTTCCATTTTATTATGGAACTCTTTCGGGCATTTCCATCCCTATTAGAGTGTTTTTCTGATATCACCCTAGACATTATGAGTACTTCAGGTTTTAAGATCATTTTATGTCTTTCAGTCATCGGGGTAGCTTCAATTAATATCTGATAGTGAGGTAGTAAATACCCCTCAAATAAAAATTCTCTAATCCAAAGTCCCAGTAGTTGTTGCTGGGAGATGCCCACAGGCTTTTGCCATAAGCCCCAGTCTAGGCTCGAGATAGGGCTGTGACTTATGAGAATTTGTCCCCACTAGCTATCCAGCTTCTATTCCACACTGTGTGAGCTCAGGCGATCTTACTGATTTCTGTTTAGCATGTTCTAGAATATCCAATTACTATCGCTTGGAAGGCAGATTTACATGTCTTCTGCTTTTCAGTATAAGTAGGGGAAACATTCCCCAGTCAGATACAAGGTTCATCCGTGAATACAATCACGTAAAAAGAAAGACACAACCACTTTACTTCAAGCCTGTTCAAACATCAGTTCTCCTGTAAACTTTGACCATAATTCCATCAACTCATATTCCTAACTGTCGCCTCTATTAGGATTTCATCAACAGGGTTTGGTTTTACAATACTAGGTAGAGGAAGTGTTTCCCAGCCAGACATAATATCTATTCCCATAAAACATTCAGGTAAGGGAGACACCACCACTTCACACAAAGTCTGTTCACACATTCTAATTTATTGGGATAGTCTTATGGGCTCTCACATTTTTCTCTTCTCTCAACCTAATTGTAGCCTGTGCCAGGCCTTCACCAATGAGCTTTGGTGCTGTAATGTGTGGGGCTCCTATGTCAAGGAGTCTTGGAAACTTCTCTTTTGTACTTCCTGACCATTTTACCCACTCGTGTGCAAAAGGCTTTGGGTTCCCAGTGAGGCGTCAAGCCAAGGGACCCTTGGCCTTTTGTCAATATTTAACTTGATTCATCTACTCAACCATTGCCACAAGCACAAATGATTGTTGGTCAGATTTCTTAATTGTAATCTCTGCCTTCAGGGTTTAAAATTTTTTCCAGACTGGGAAAAATGGACTGGACTTGTCTGGGGCACTTTAATATTGGGGGACCAGTTGGGGGTCTCCAACCCACGCAACCTTTGGTAGGGCTATGCTTAAGCTTGTGTTTTAACCCCATCAATGTTTTTTTTTTATTTATCCCGTTTCTTAATAGCCATTTTAAAATTTCCACACTGCTGGGATGAGTCTCACGACTCTTTCTTTTTCCTCTTGTTTCATTGCTATAAATATTTGCTTTATCCACCTTTTTCCTTAATAACCATTTAAAAATATCCACCCTGCTAAGACCAGTCTCTTGATTCTTTTCTCTGCCTTTCCCCATTATCTTATTAATGAACCTAATGTCTTTATTAATATCTGTAAGATCCATGAGGGGAAGCTGAGACAGCAAATTCTATAAGACTTCCCCAACTGTCCTTCAGTTTTGCAATAATGAAGTTATAGAGGATGCCCATGTAAAAGGGGCTCCGTTAAGCACAGCATTTACCATGACCTGCGTATTGGGCATATTCAGTGGGTAAATATCCTGGTCATCATAAAGCCAGCTGCTTCCTCTGGAGTAATCCACTTGGCATTCATGGGGGAGGTGGACAGTCCCTCTTCTCGGAATGAATACACCTTACAGTAGCTTTTATCCAGTCCACCAGGCTGGCTATTCCCTCAGGAACAATCTCCTCTGTGTCTGGGTCACTTAATAGCCATCTGTAATTGTTCATTACTGAGCTGTGGGACTTGTATCAACCCAAACATCCTCTTCCACTCTGCAGACCCCGGCCCCCAATTAGTCATGCTCACAGCCCATTTCCATAAAGGTTCTTCAGGAAGCTGATTTTACTGATCTACAAAATGAAATAACTCCTTCATATTATATCCTCTGGTTTCAATAGTTTCTTGGTTTGTTCTCCCCTAACTTTGATTATCTTCCTGGTAACCAGAGGTCTCAGAAATACTTCCTGTTCTCTCTGCAGTTTTTACCTGGGTCGAGGGGAGGGGGGTGCTTTGAGGCTATCGGTTGAAGCTCAGACTCATTGAAGTCTGAGTTTAGTCTAGCGTCAAGATACAACTCAGCATTTGCTTTTACTTTCAGGTTAGCTATTATAGACAACAATAGCCAAGGGATGGATTATTTTGCCTTTTTATTATTAGTTTGCATCTTCTTATGCATCAAGTGAACCAACTCCCCTGAAGCTGGATCCATCTCTAAATTCCATCAGTAACTTTTATATTTAGTAACTGACTGCAGCACAGCTGCTGCTCCATAGCCTGGTGACTGTGAAGGAAAGACTCAGTTTTTCCTTCCTACGTAGGGAAAAACCCAGTTCTCTCCTACTGTGGTTCTTTATCCCATATGTCTCCTTCACTACTCACAGAAGACACTTCATTTCTGACCCTTCTGGTCACCAAATGTGTGGAGGTTTTTCTTCACACCAAGCAATCTTCTGTGACACCTACACCACAATTCAACCCGATTCTGACACTGTCTACCCAGAGATACCATCAGGTTCCACAGGTTAAGGGCTCAGGCCTGCAAGACAGCCCTGACCCCACTTCAGGTGTTAACCACAAGCCCAGGTTATTTATCACCTGTGCTCCTGACCTATCAGCTGTAAAATCAGAGGTTCCCATGACCCCCTCCTCAGGTTTGATTAATTTGCTAGAGCAGCTCACAGAACACACAGAAACACTTATATGTACAGTTTATTAAAGGGTGTGATAAAGGATAGATGAACAACCAGATGGAAGAGATGCGTATGACAAGGTATGTGGGAAGAGGCACAGAACTTGCATGTTCTCTCTGGGTGGACCACTCTCTCCACACCTCCAGCTGTTCACCAACATGGAAGCTCTCTGAACCTCGTACTATTGGGATACTCTAGAGGCTTCATCACGTAGGCAAGTTCAATCATGAACTCCATTTTCAGCCCCTCTCCCTTCTCAAGAGTGTGGAGAGTGGGGCTAAAAGTTCCACGTTTCTAACATGGCTTGGTCTTTCCAGTGATTCACCCTCATCCAGGAGCCATCTGACAGCCCATTCAGAGTCACCTCATTAGAATAAAGGACACTCCTACCACCCAGGAAATCACAAGGGTTACCGGGAGTCCTGTGTCAGGAATTGAGGTCTAAGACTACTATTAGAACGAGAGATGTTCCTAGTGTTCTTATCACTTAAGAAATTACATGGGTTTAGGAGTTCTATGCTAGGAACAGGGGGCAGAGACCAGCAGATATTTTCTATTATCTCACAGCATAGTTAATGTACCTCCAGTGTTGACGAAATAAAAAGAAAGATGTGAACATCTTTTAGTCTGATGAGAAGCTGATTTTTCAGAATTAGACATAAAACAAAATAGGTTCTTTTTTTTTAGATGAAGCCACTTTTCACAGAGTGTCACAGATCCAGTACATGAATTAAAACAAAATTAACTTTCAGGTCACTTCCTGCTGCTCCCAAGACCAGTAGAAAGGAAAAAAATGGAGACTTCTGGCTGAAGAGAGGAATTAGAAGTTAGTGATTTTCCTCCCTTCAAGGAGGCTAGGGTTCACTCAGACAGTTGGGAATGGGTGGTGGGTGGTCTTCAGGAAGTGGAACCCTTTCTTCTCAGGCCACAGGAAAGAGAGAAATTCCATCAGTGGTCCCTAACATGTGTGCAGGAGTATTTAGCCAGGTGCGCTACTCTGATCCACAGGGAATCCACCAAACTGCCCCTGCCTGTGGTAGCCCAGTTCTTTTTAGGGCAAGTTGAGTTTAGTCTGACTCCTAATTAGAGCATCCACACAAGGATGGGCTGGACCTATGACGACCAGGTGCCTTGTATTCCAGCTGCCTAAGCCCACGTAGGGAGACCAGGTATTTTCTTACGCCTGGTCCTCAAGCAAATATAGTTATGTATCAACCTTAAACAAAAAGATATCATAGCAAAATACTTACCTTACGCTATTATTACAAATATAACATTTGTATCTAAATACAACAATAGTAATATAAGAAGTTTGCATTAATCATCTTTATATCTGATGCTCATAGGTTTTAATTATTAACAGGAAGATCCGGGAAAGAGAAACAAAGTCTCCTCACAAAATCGCATTTGCCTGGAAGTTTCTAAGTTCCAAAGGTAATAGTCTCAGGGACCCTTTACTAGAAACTAGCTGAAATTAACTGAAGAGATGATTTTAAATTATATTTTATCTTTATATTCAGATTTCTTATGTTAACTAAGCTACAGATATAAAGACCCTTGTTATCTAAACTTGACAGGAACAGCAAAATATTTGCAAAAATATGATTATACAGTACTAAGGAAAATCAGATTTGAATTCGTATTTTGACTTAACATACATCTTAAATTTAAAATATTTTACAAAATTGAAAAAGTAGAAAAGATACACTCTTGTCTCCTATTCATCCGGACCCCTCCCAAGAAGCAAATAGTGCCTATTTCTAGAGATAGTCTATTCATAACAAGCAAATGCATTCATGTATACAAACATTCTTGTATACAGCTGGTAGCATCCTACATGCAGACATACAGACTGCAGCATGAAAACTGTTCAACACCTTACTACTTTTGTCACTGAATAATCTCTATGTATATTATTCCATTGTAAGTATCTATCAAAATGTACTTTATCAGTCCCCTGTTGTTGGACATACAAAATCTTTTCCATATTTTTGCTAGTTCAACACAGTGCTTCCATTAATAGTCTTGAACCAATATAATTTTACTAGTGTGTAATGACTATTGGCATAAATTCCCAAAAGTAGAACTGCTGAAATAAGGAGTCTTTTGCATGGGGTTTTGGTAGTTAGTGACAAATTGCCCTCTATGTTAGTAACAATTTTCACTTCCATTCCCAAATAAATAAGAGAGCCTCTTTTCCTACAGCTTTACCTACACAATTTGTTAACAAACATTTTGACCTTTGCCAATCAGAGAAGTAAAAATTGTATATTATTTAAATATTTATATTCCAATTTCCTGCACCCAGCTTATCTGGAATTAGATTGTTATCTGGAATATGAAATACGGGGGAAACAAAGACTTCTTAATACTTCACATTTTGCTATAACATTAAAACTCCTTTTTTTAATATTGCCTGGTGGGAAATACTCAAAAAGCCAAAGAGAGAACTTGGAGAACATTGTGACCTGTGTTATAATAGCAGGTATGTCACATTCTAGTGGTGGACACTAGATGTTCAGGATGTGGAATAAGTTCTCATCAAAGCTGCTGGCATGAAATCGTAGAAGATGAAGAAAAACTCTGTGTGTATTATTTGTGCAAATAACTTGAAAAGATAAGTAAGCAGACCCGTCAAGGAGATTAAGATGGGTCAATCTTGGAATAGTGATGTAATAGTTCAGGGACACAGCGATGTGATGAGGAAGATTTTCCAGATATTGAGGGATCCATTTGGAAGATTATTTCAGCTTGTGTATCCCCAGTTCTGAAAAAAACATATTAGTTTGCTGGAAACAATGCAGCTGCAAAACATTTTACTATACCTTTCTGGAAAAAAAAAAAAAAAGCAAATGACCGAAAGTCCAGCAAATATGAATGACTTAATGAAATGTCTGTGGTTACTGCTAGATTTCCCTCTCAGTCCCATATCTCTTATTATCTTTATTTACATCTGAAACTATATCTCTGGCACATAGTGATACTGATCATGGTGACCTGGTGTTCATTAAATAATACAAAGTTATGGTTGCTGTTCTAAAGTGCAACTAATTCTGTGTTCTGGTTCTCATCTCATAATATTTTCATTGAATTATTACCGCTACATATTTTCACACAAGTTCAGCTTTTGCCAATATATAACAGCAATTTTTCTTAAAAAATTTTTATTGCTACTAATGGCTTTTGATGTGATGATACCAAACCTAACAGGGATCATATGTATTTTTCAACTCCTCTAGAGGAAGCTTGTTTATACAGTCAAAACAAGAGACTGGAAAATAAAATTAGTGATTTCATTTTCTCAAGGGCTGTAAGATTAATGCTGTTGGAGTTAGTGACCATGGGCTTAATTAAGTGTGAGCTTAATTTATTAATACATGCATCCCACAAATATTTACTGAATACTTCCTATATGCACAGCACTGGGCTATTTTTGTTTTGAATTTTATTTTATTTTTTTATACAGCAGGTTCTTACTAGTTTTTTTTTTTGCGGTACATGGGCCTCTCACTGCTGTGGCCCCTCCCGCTGCGGAGCACAGGCTCCGGACGCGCAGGCTCAGCGGCCATGGCTCACGGGCCCAGCCGCACCGTGGCATGTGGGATCCTCCCGGACCAGGGCACGAACCCGCGTCCCCTGCATCGGCAGGCAGACTCTCAACCACTGCGCCACCAGGGAAGCCCTAGTTATCTATTTTATACATATTAGTATATATATGTCAATCCCAATCTCCCAGTTCATCCCACCACCACCCCCCACCACCCCACTTTCCCCTCTGGGTGTCCATACGTTTGTTCTTTACACCTGTGTCTCTATTTCTGTCTTGCAAACCAGTTCATCTGTACCATTTTTCTAGATTCCGCATATATGCGTTAATATATTATACTTGTTTTTCTCTTTCTGACTTACTTTCTGTATGACAGTCTCTAGGTCCATCTACGTCTCTACAAATGACCCAATTTCATTCCTCTTTATGGCTGAGTAACATTCCATTGTATATATGTACCACATCTTTATCCATTCATCTGTTGTTGGACATTTAGGTTGCTTCCATGACCTGGCTATTGTAAACAGTGCTGCAATGAACATTGGGGTGCATGTCTTTTTTTCTTTTTAACGTCTTTATTGTAGTATAATTGCTTTACAATGTTGTGTTAGTTTCTGCTGTATAACAAAGTGAATCAGCTATACTTTAATCCGCTTGTCTGCTGATGGGTGGGGCTGTGTTCCCTGCCTGTTGGTTGCTTGGTCTGAGGCGACCCAGCACTGGAGCCTACCTTGCTCTTTGGTGGGGCTAATGGCAGATTCCAGGAGGGCTCAAGCCAAGGAGTACTTCCCAGAACTTCTGCTGCCAGTGTCCTTGTCCCCATGGTGAGCCACAGCCACCCCCCGCCTCTGCAGGAGACCCTCCAACACTAGCAGGTAGGTCTGGTTCAGTCTCCTATGGCGTCACTGCTCCTTCCTCTGGGTCTTGATGCACACACTACTTTGTGCGCACCCTCCAAGAGTGGAGTCTCTGTTTCCCCCAGTCCTGTCGATGTCCTGTAATCAAATCCCGCTAGCCCTCAAAGTCTGATTCTCTGGGAATTCTTCCTCCTGTTTCCAGACCCCCAGGTTGGGAAGCCTGATGTGGGGCTCAGAACCTTCACTCCAGTGGGTGGACTTCTGAGGTATAGTTGTTCTCAAGTTTGTGAGTCCCCACCCCCAGCAGTTATGGGATTTGATTTTATTGTGATTGCGCCCTTCTTACCATCTCATTGTGGCTTCTTCTTTGTCTTTGGATGTGGGTGGTATCTTTTTTGGTGAGCTCCAGTGTCTTCCCATTGATGATTGTTCAGCAGTTAGCTGTGATTTTGGTGTTCTCTCAAGAGGGAGTCACTGGACTATTTTCTGTCTTGCTATTACATTCAAGGATTGACACTGATCCAATAGGGTCAGTATTCTTCATTACTGTTCTCTGAATTCCTGTACTCTTCACTGGTCCCCTCCTTCCTCATTCATTTAGTAGATTTTCGCTTCTATTATTTCCAGTTACCTCATCAATAAATCAAAGTACTTTGATAAAAGAAATTTGAGATAGATGGAAGTGAATGAGTCAGATGTTCTGATTTCAAGGAATCATTAATCTTGAAAAGATAAGGAATAAAAAGGAGATGGTATATGATTAAATGCTAAATGCAATAAGTGACATGAAAGTTTAGAAATAGGAGTGAATAGTGTACATTAAAAATATCAGTGAGGGTTTCAAAAAGCCAATGGAATCAGCTAGATTATGAAGGATGGGAAGGATTTGGACAGGAAAAGGATTGAGAGTATATTAGTTGGAGTCAACACATGCAATTAAAAAGAATTGCAAAAAGAGTGTATATTGGCATAGGGAGCTGAGAAAATAATTTGTCTGAAGAGGAGATTTCTCATAGTGATTTCTCTAATTAATTCATCAATAAAGAAATTTGTCTTCAGCAAATATTGTGAACAAGGTGGAGTGCAAAGATCTTGAGGTAAAGTTATAGAGATAATATTCTAGTGAAGGAGAAATTGATTAAACAACTAATGACAATTGACTAAGGTTGGAGGGAAAAAATGGCTAAATATAAAGGGTTAGACCAGATTATAGAACCCACTGCTTCCCAAATACATCCCAGCTTCTACTCCCTTAGTGCGATTATGTAAGATATAACAATAATTTTTGAATACAGATTTAAGTTTTTGAGCACTTTTTAAATTCACTTTCTTATTTTTTCTTCCCCTGGAAACATTTGCCTAAGAGAGACAATCGTAGAATAGCTTCATGTCTCTAACAGTTCAATGCGTTGATGCATTTGAGGTTAAGTTTCCACTTTGTCGAGAATTCCTTTAGGTTGAAGGGGCATTGTTTTTTAGTTTCTTCCTTCTCACTCAGTGCTAGTTGTCAGACGACTCTGGTGGAGAAGGGGAAGCACCTTGGACTTGAACTTAGATCACTGACCAGATTTCTACAACTTAAGAACCACCTGGTTGGGCTTTCTTGGTGGCGCAGTGGTTGAGAGTCCGCCTGCCGATACAGGGTACACTGGTTCGTGCCCCGATCCGGGAAGATCCCACATGCCGCAGAGCGGCTGGGCTCGTGAGACATGGCCGCTGAGCCTGCGCGTCCGGAGCCCGTGCTCTGCAACGGGAGAGGCCACAACAATGAGAGGCCCGCGTACCGAAAAAAAAAAAAAGAACCACCTGATCATTCAATATTTCTAAACAGGAGCCTCAATGTCTATATTTGCAAAAAAAATTAAAAATGAGAATGAGATAGTGTTTGAGATAATACCTTTTAACTATAAAGTGTTATGTAAATGTACATGTAGGGAGCTGCCAATTCTATCCATGCCACTTTCTGCTTTAATTACTTCTTTTTCTGCTTAAGCTGGTTTTATTAAGACTGCTCTGCTCCTCTCCTTCCTCTGTGACTTTTCTCCACCTACTATTGTGTTCTGGTAAAATGTAGGTGTTTAAGCACCGGGGAGCCTTAAACACTAGTAAAAGGGAAGAAGTTCATCCAGGGCTATCTCTGGGCAGGGTTACAAGATCATGATGTAGTACATGATGTGTACCCAGTGCATCAACTCAAGAGAGTAGGGGCTAGCGGAGGCAGAGCTTGGGTCTAGCTACCGTTTGCTGAAGTTTAGGCTGAGTGAGGGGAACACGTCAGACAAACAGTTTTATTGACTACTCCACATTGCAGGTATTTAATCAGATGGGAAAAAAGGAATTATGAAATAAATGTCATTTTACTAGGTATAGTAAAATGTCATTTTACTACTGTATAGCACAGGGAACTCTGCTCAATATTCTGTGACAAACTAAATGGGAAAAGAATTTGAAAAAGAATAGATACATGTATATGTATAACTGAATCACTTTTCTGTACGCCTGAAACTAACACAACATTGTTAATCAACTCTACTTCAATATAAAATAAAAAGTTTTAAAAAAGGAACAAAAAAAAATTTTACTAGGCGCAAAGTAATATTAATTAGCTAGATTACAGTGATGGTTTATTTTTCTATCTTGATGTTGTTATTGGCTGAAAATTATTCTTTAGTGATAAAAGGAGAGTAAGTGAAATGAAAGACAATTAACAATGGCTCTGATCTTTCATAGTTCCTATCATTGCAAGATAAAATGAGTTGAAGGGGAAAAAAGAGGGCTTACTAGATTTATTCTTACCAACAGAAAGCTAGCATGTTTTCCCCCCAAAAGACTCAAAGTAATGTTCATTACTTCAGAGAATTTAACCGTAGCTTAGGTTAGAGTTGCCATCTTTAGCAATACATAAACAAATCAAATAAAATTTAAAAAGGACATTGATTTTAAAATAAACAACAAATACACACATACATACACACACACGTCTGTATATTGCATGGAACATACTTATACTAAATACATAAGTTTATGTATATATATTACATATTTATAATATTATATAAATATTTATGTACATGTATTTAACATAAATGTCTCATGGAATATTTGGATATGTGTGTATGTGCATATGTATACATATATGTATGTATTTAGTATAAATATGTCCCATGCAATATTTGGGACATACTTGAATTTTATTCCTTGTTTATCTGGAATACAAACATAGCTGTGTATCCTGTATTTTATCTGGCAATCCTAGAACAGTGCTCTGTCTTCAGTTCTCTAGGCTGAGAAACAGAATGATATTGGCACATTGACAGCAGATCAGGTCCTTGGCGGGGAGCCTCACATTAATGAGTGCTCAATATTGATGCATTCAAGTGCAATTCAGATTTATTACTTGTATGACTAGAAAAATAGCAGTAACAGGAATCCCAATACTCTTGTTTGCTTTACCTCTGCAATCCATCAATATGTCCACTGCTAACTGGCCTGGTTCAAGCCACCATGATTTCTCACCTGGAATATTCAGGTAGTGTCCTAACTCCTTGCCTCTACTTTTCATTTATTTATATATTCAGTCAACAAGAATTTATCAAGTATCTAAGTGCCTGGCACTATTCTAAGCTGTGAGGATACAAGAATGAATGAGAGGAAAGTCCTTTTACTCATGGAGGCTAATTTTAAGATGGAGGAGACAGGTAAGTAAAATATATAGAATGGCAGATGGTGAAAAATAAAGTAGAAACAAAATGGCAAGTGCAGTTGGGGAAGGTGTATGTTTTGGATGGTTGTCAGTGAAGACCTTCCTGAGAAGGTGACATTTGAGTGAAGCCTGGAAGGAAGAAAGGGAATGATCCATGCAGCTCTTTGGAAGAATAATATTTAGGCTAGGGAAACAAGGGTAAAATGCTCTATCAAGAGAGTTCTAGAAAGAGCATGGCGTGTAGCAGGAGTAGGGTGTGCAAGGAAAATAAAAGATGGATTTTAAGCTATTGTAAAGGACTTGGGCTTTACTCTGAGTAAGATGGAAAGACAGGGTAGATTTTGAATAAAGGTATAATATTATCTGACTTATCTATCTTAGTAGATAACTAATTAATTAATTTAATTTGGATCACTCCTGCTACAGTGTTAAAAGACTATTGCAATAATCCAAGCAGAGTATGTGGTTGGCCTGGACCAGGTAGTAATGGTAGTGGTGATGAAAAGTGGTTTACTTCTGAATATACTTTTAAGATAGAACCAAATGATTTGCTGACAGATTTGGATCTTGTGAGTGGGAGAAACAGAGGAACCCATGATGACTTCAAAGGCTATGGCTAAACCACTGCAAGGATAGGGCTATCGTTTGCTAAAGTAATTAAGAATATGAGAAGACGGGTAGGTTTTGGGGGGAATGTTAGGAGTTTGGCTTTGGATCAAATAATTTTGAATTATGTATTATTCTTCCAAGTGGAGTGGTTAAGCCTAAAAAGTGAAAGAGGCCTGAGCTGGAGGTGTGAAGCTGGGAGCCATCAATGCATATTTGGTATTTAAAGCCTTTAGACCTACCAATGAGTAAGGGGGTGAGTGTAGGTAAAAAAAGACTAGCAGATCAGGGAATGAAACTTGGCGTTCTCTAGCATCGGAGTCGGAGGTCTGAAAAGTAGCTAACAGTATTGTCAGGTAGAACGGAAGCAGGAAAATATGACATCCTGGAAATGAAGGAATGTTTCGCGAATGAAAGAGGGAAACTAGGCCAAATGCTGCTGCCCAACTTTTGAGAGAAAGATTGAGAAGTGGCATGAGATTTATCAATCTGGATGATGGGTAACCTTGACAAGAGCTGTGTTAGAGGAGCTCTGGGGTTAAAAGGATGGGCAAAGTACATACAAGTTAAAATGAGAGTAAAAGAAATGAAAAAAGCCAGTATCAGTGACTCTAGGAAGTTTACTGAAAAGGGGAGGAAAGAGTTGATGCAGTAACTGGAGCGGGTAGTAGATCAAGAGATTATTATCTACTCAAGAGATTATTTAGTAAATCAAAAGATTATTATTTGTTGTAAGATGTGAATGTTTGCACATTCTGGTTTCTCCTTTATTTACAAATTTTGAGAAGCCGTCTTACTGAAGCAAACTAGTGCTGACACACAATGTTCACATGATAATATCAGAGACAGAACTTTGGGCTGTACAGATTACCAATTTGGCAGATAATAGAGAACTTCTTGCATTCTTATATAATTAAGGAATTGATGTTAGAACATTTTTATTTAAAATTATTGTTTAAGGAATATCTTTTAAAATTCAAAATGATTTTAGTTGGTTAATAAAACTCCTCTAAAGCTGCAGTCTTGGTCTTTGTTTAAAATATATGAGCTCAACTCTATTTCCATGAGGTCTGGGGTGATTTGTTCTCATGACTGGGGACTGGATTCTGTTAAGATGGAGATGTGCCTTTGCTATCAGTGTCTACTATAACACCCCAGCTCTATCCTGGCCCTATTCCCAGGATTCCTAGTGTCTAGTAACTTCTAAACAAATACCAAAAGCATCATAACAATAGGCTAAATTTAGACCAGGCTCAGTGGGGAGGGAGTTTGAGCCAGGCAGTAGGATCATGACTAAGAGAGGTAATTCACTTCTGCCAAGCCTTCGATTTCCCCAAGAATATTAACAACCGAGCCGAGGACTCAACAGATGGAAAGTGGCCGTTGAAGAGAATAAACTAGGAAGACAGGAAGGGAGACATTTGGAAGAGGCCAAAAGGTAAATGTTATCTTGTCCTTACAGCCTTTAAAGGTCTAATTGTGTATTCTATGTAAATTTAGAATCTATATTTGCAGGTTTTCCCGAGAACTACAACTTGATTAGTCCTCCTCTTTCTAAGCCTGGGAGGAAGACCCTGGTTACAATAATCCTGCCTCCCTCCCTCCCAAGCAGGATGAATTCCCCTGCCTGGCAGGAATCATGCTGATAGAATGAACATACTGAGTGGGTATGGGAGTATTTGTGGACCCCAGAAAAGAAGTCTACTACAACTGCACTGGATTACCTATATACTAGTATGTATCTTGAGTTCATCTTATCATGTATCTATTTTAAAGGCTAATCAAAAATATACACAACAATTTTTCCAAGCATTAATATGTAAGTCAGATATTTTTTTCTAATAAAATGAAGAGGAATTTGCTTAGATTATGTAATGTGGGCAAACACATCTGAAAACAAAAGAAGTGTAGGGTTAACTTCACCCTGGGTCCCCCAGAAATACTGCCCAAATTAAATAATCAACAATAGGGTTAGGATTAAGTGAATTTTCTTATCTTCATATCACGTAGCAATTTGAAGTGGTGCTTTATGAAGGAAGAATAAAGCAACATAGGAGATAGCATCTTAAGGGAAAATGGCCGAGTGTTAACATTTCATGTTTATCTTTAAACTATGTGCAAGTTTTTATATAAAAATCTGCAAAAAGTACTCTAAAATGATGTAGTAGTTACATCGTGTGGAAAATTAGGGTGGAACATTTTCTTTTCTTTATTGTTCAAATTGCTGTAACATATGCACTGTAACATATACTTTTAAAGAGGAAAATGTATCTAGGAAACAAACTGAGTGGGTTAAGCAAGTTTGTTTTTCTTGAGAACTGAATTTAGCACTAAAATTCTTCTGTCTTATCTAACCTTGAGTAACAGAACTAACTTATAATCAACTAATATTTAATGCTTCTCAACTCCCAACAAACAGAAACAACCCAGGCTTGTGTGCAGGCTTTATGGATCTGAGCAGACGTCTGAAGCAGCTGACGAGACAGAAAGTGCCTTCTAGCAGATAACAATACCAGAGCACACTGTTTAGAAATGTCTTGTCTCACTTTGCTCTGCCAGCAATTTCAGGGAGTTAACAAGCAAAACTGCCTCGTGTATTTAAACTTTGTGCAGTGGGTCATATAAACATTCTTTGAGTTAAATGGTGTAATAGATCTAAAAATCTCATACCCACTTTCCTTCCTCTCTGAGATTTATCATGCTGCAACATAAATACCCACAGTATTTTGCAAGACAATGAACTTGGCTTTTTCTAAGGCCAGTAATTTTTGCTGATGAGAGGAATTCCAGAGAGCTGAAAATGGCTGTTTGACATAATCTTGGGCCTTTTAGAAGTGCATCCTTGGAATATATTTTAAATTAGAATATGATCATATTTCTAAAACTAAAAGTATCTGAATCTACATAAATAATCATATAAGGGATAAAGCATACTGAACTCCCAAGTTTAAGGAAACTGCTAAACCTTGACGGGTAGCTAACCCAGAAAACTTGTTATATTTCATTATCTTCATCTGTTTATTTCTCATTTCATACCCTTCTGGGGGATGGGCCAGTTGGACTGAAGTTGGAGAGGATGGTTTAGAAGTCATTTCATCATACTTGCCCCAATGTAATATGTCACATATCTGTCCGTTGCACTTTTGCCAATACTATTTGTGGCCCCCTGGGGGATTTCATGGCTTCTGGGGAACTTCTTCCTCTTCCCTTCCTTCCACTTGTTTCATTCCAGAACATGTGATGTCATCACAGCTCTATTAGCTCTACCATGGCAATAAAAGCACTTTATCATAATAGAAGTGCTCCAGTGCTCGTTAGCAGGGAAGTGACTCAGTTCAGGAGTTGCCTCTTCTCTGTGGAGACTTATCCCCACCTGCCAGGTCTCTCTCAGAGGAGTCCTGGAAAATGAAGACATCAAACACTGCTGGGATCCAATGGCATTCCTTTCTTCAGTCCTCACAGACTGGGCCTGAAAAGCGAGTCTCTACTTATTTTGGTTCCAACAAAGACTGAACAATGGTGGGCTGTGAGCAAAGCCTTTTTTCCTATCCGATCTATAGGCATTATCCAAGGAATCTCCATTCACATGAGGATAATTCACAGGGCCTTGCTTCTTGTTTAGACTACAGCTCACTCTGTCTTAGGCCTCCTCTCATTTTCTTTTTGGCATTTTAATCCTTAGACTTAGAGAGTTACTCAGGAATTAAATAAACTAAATAAGAAGAAAATACTGATATCTCCAAGTCACGGAATCACGATAACGGTATCTGTTTTTTTTCTCTTCCAGATGCTAACCGTATTTGTGTTAAATATCTTCAGTGGAGATGTGAATGATCTTTACTCTGAATCCTAGGAGGAACCCTAGGAACCCCCTTTAGAGTCATATTTTCTCTGCCAAATATTATCTAAATGTTTTTATTTTTAATTCACTCACACCTGGCAACAGTTCTCTTTAGGGGTGAGGAAAGTTTATTTTTAGAACTAAAAAATTGGGTTTTTATCCAGTAAGAGATGTGATAATGTTTTCAAGGAGCTCTCTTATTATATATTTGAGTGTTTAAATTTGCTTTGTGAATATTGAATTTACTGATAAAAATAAATTGCATGCATTTTGGTAGTCTGTGAAGAGCATGAAACAGAAGTTGCAGTTTTTTGGACCATTGTTACATTTATAAAATAACCAACGCATCTATAAAAAGAATTTCAAGTATGTGCTTAATGGTTGACTTTGGAAGGTAAGTTGTTCACCAGCTGATACAGTAAATAATACATAATTATAAACTAGAGTATTCTGGAGATTGAAAATAATAATAGCAATCCAGAGTTTGGCCAAGAATCTATTGCTAATTTAACTTTAACTCAATTTCTCTTGGAATGTTTTTGGGGCTTTTGATTGTTAATATAATGTTATTATTATATTAACAAGGTAAATTATAGACTATATGGGTTCAATGAACCCTGAGTATATCTTCTTTCTATAGGCACTTAAATTTTAGATTTGGTCTTTTCAGCAAAGGAAGAATAACTCTACAACTCACACATGATGCATGCAGAATAAGATTCACCCCTTAGATATGTATTTAGCACCTTAAATCTTGGAATTTCTATAAAAATATTTAGGACAGAGAATGAAAGTAGTTGATTTTAGTGTAGATTAGGGGATTTCCTGGGGGAACATCATTTTTGTCCCCCACTCACACAGATGGTTGAAAGTCGGCTCTAATAAGAATCGGAATAAATCATTAATCAGTTTTGATTTCAAAAATAGTGCCTATTTTCATACTGCACAATCTGAATTGCATTACCCATAGGAATTATTTTAAAATGCAGCAATAAAATGTTATCAGCTTGATATGCCTCAGTTTCTGCCTGTGGAAATGAATAAATCTCTAAAGACTCGTTTCCTATTCTTCAAGAAATTCTATTTGTATTTCTTTCATATGAAATTTAATTTAAAATGGTTTAATTGAAGAGGAAGAAGAAAAAGAAGAAGGAGAAGAAGAAGAAAAAGAAGAAGGAGGAGGGGGAGGGGGAGAAAAGGAATTTATGGACCTAAGTAACTAAGTACTAAGTAAGTAACTGAAGTCCTAGGGTGAAGCTTGTTTTAGTCGAGGCTGGTAGAGGACCTCAAAGCCTGCCTTCTACCTGTCAGCAGTCTTTCTGGCTGTGTATTGGCCTCGTGGTCTTCTAGTACAGAATGACCTGCAGTCAGGGAAGATGGTGACTGGCGTCTGTAGATTTACATAATCGTAAATTTGTAAATTTAGAGAAAAATAGTTTTATTTTTCTTATATTGTCAGTACCAATATATCAGTAGCAGGAAGGAGTTTGGGCCACCTCATGTTGTCAAAGAGCATAAGGTTCTATGACTCTTCAAGGTTATATCACATGGACCTCCCTTCTGGTGTAGAAAGACAATTTTAACACCATGAAAGGGGGAGAACACAGTATGCTGAGTGGCCAGATTCAAAACAGTGTCTTCTAATAACTCACATTATAAATCTACAGAGTTGTAGAGAATGACTAAGAGTATTTATTCATTAGTTACTTTTCCTTCTGAACTAGTCTTTGCCATAAGACCTGCAAAAATAAGATTCATCACTTAGATATGTATCTAGCATCTCAAACTTTACATTTCCAAAACTGAGATTTCCCAAATCTGCCCTTCTCACAATCTCCCTTTTAGTAGATGCCTACTACATTTTTCCTAGCTGTTTAGACCAAAAACCTTATGGTCATGCTTACCTCTTGGCTAATCCATGAGCAAAATCTATAGGCTCTATCAGAACCCAGTGATCTCTCACCATGTGCATTGACACTACCCTAAACTAAGGCATCATTATTTTACATTTGGATTATTGTAATAGCCTCATAACTGGTCTCCCTGCTCCCTGCTTTTGCCCCCCTTCAATCTGTGTCCTCCACACAGCAGCCAGAATGTTCCTTTAAAATCCATCTTCAGTCATATAACTCTTCTGTACAAGACTCTCCAGTGTGACCCCATCTCATTCGGAGTAAAAGTCAAAGTTCTTCAAAGACTGAACCAGGTGCTTTAGGATTTTTTTTTTCATTTCCTTTTTTTTTGGCCATGCTGCTTGGCTTGCAGGATCTTAGTTCCCTGACCAGGGATTGAACCTGGGCCATGGCAGTGAAAGCGCTGAGTCCCAACCACTGGACCGCCAGGAGAACTCCCCCAGGTACCTTTCTGATCACATCTCCTATTACACTCCTTAAGTTCCCTCTGCTCCAGTCCCATGGACCTTCTTGTCCTTGAACATAGCAGCCTTGCCCCTGCCCCATGACCTTGCATTTACTGGAATTTCTGACTGAAATGCTTGCCCTCAATTTCTCCACTCCTTCATTTCCATCAAGTCCTTAATGTTACCTTCTTACCCATATCCTCCTTGGCTGCCCTATCTAAAATTTCATCCCATCAGTTTCTGACCTTCTCCTTACTTAATTTTTCTCCATAGCACTCTCCAGTATCGGCCATTCCATGTGTTTTACTTAATTACCTTGTCTCTTGCATTTAGGTACCGTACCTAGTGTAGTGCCTACTAAACCTCAATAAATAGCTGCAGAATAAATGGTTAAGTAAATGAATATATGGCTGAGGAAGAGGTATTAAGATGCTTAAAGTCAGAAGGGGTCAGGCTACCAGAGCAGGACCTCTCCTCACAGTGGACCACATGGTTCTGACTTCAAAGCACACGGCACAGTGATGAAACTGACGCATGTACCATGCACAGTGACAGGCATACACATGCATGGTTATACTCTTCCGTTTCTTTTTCTTCCCTATTATTGGTGTTTCTCAGTGATGTCTGATGGAGAAGTTTTCTGCTTTGATCTGGTTTTGTTTGTATTTATTTACTGCAGCAAATGGGCACATGTATCACTGTTGGAGAAGAATGTGAACAAATATGAATAGAAGAAGTAAATTTGGTAACATTTTTGTAGTTATAAAAAATTTAGGTTATGATGTTGTTTGTAAGGCTGATCTAACTAGTCTATTGTCCTCATTTAAACAGGAAGTAGAGTGATATCATTATAATAGCCGTTCTACTCTTACAACTCTCAAGAACATCTCCCAACTGTATTCATTGGTAGAATATGCCAAAATAATGGCAGTTCTTTTTTTTCTTTTTTCTTTCTTTTTTTTTTTGGTCACACCGTAAGGCATGTAGGATCTTAGTTCCCCGACCAGGGATCGAACCCGTGACCCCTACAGTGGAAGCATGGAGTCTTAACCACTGGACCACCAGGAAAGTCCCCAATAATGGCAGCTTTAAAGACCAGTGAAATGGTTTTAAAAATGAATCGGCTTTCTTAATTTCCATTTACTATTGCTCTTTTATTCTGGTGATATTGTCCCATGGTTAACAGAGGACTAACAATACTATACACCCATATAATCTCTATAATTTGCTACAGCTCCCTGACAGTTTCCACACATGGATCAGTTTGAGGGCTGTAGGTGGCATAACTTAATCTGCAGCAGCCTTTCCAAGGATGATGAATTATGAGCTTTGCAGAACTCTTTTGATGCCTAATTTTATCCAGCCTCACAACTTGTCAAGTTACATTCTTTTCTTCTTCTAGCAGGTGAGTAGTCTGCTAGCTCTTGCCCCCCAACCCTGAACCTCCATGCTTTAAAAAGGATCCCTTGGTCTCTGTTTTTCCAAAGTTTTACTATGATGTACCTAATGTGATTTTCCTTATATTTATCCTAGACAGGTTTGTAGGGCTTCTTGACTCGGAGGTCTGATATCTTTTGACAGTTGTGGAAAATTTTCAGCCAGTGACTATTCAGATAGGATAACTGCCTGTTGTCTTTGTCTTCCTCTTCCAAGACTCCAGTGATATTTCTTATTGGAATATTTTATGAAGACTCATATATCTCTTACCCTCTTTTGCATATTTTCCATCACTTTTGCTCTCTGAGTAAGCCTGATATTTTTCACTGACCTATTTTAGAGTTCACCAATCCTCTCTCCTGCAATTGAACCCTTCTACTGAGTTTTTAAAAAAATTTCTGTAATTGTATTTTCAGTTCTAGAGTTTCTACTTGTATTTTAATTTCTATATCTGTCACCTATTTTCTTAGGCACATTAACTAGAGTTTATATCTGATAACTTCAGTAACTAGGTTGCCTAAGTCCATTAGGGCTTCTAGAAAAAAATACCATGGACTGAGTAGCTTATAAATAACAGAAACTTATTTCACACAGTTCTGGAGGCTAGAAAGACCAAGATCAAGACACTGACATGGTTGGGTATTTGTTAAGGCCCACATCCTAAAGGGCATCTTCTCCTTGTGTCCTCACATGGCTGAAGAGACAAGGGAACCTCTTTTATGAAAGCATTAATCCCATTCCTGAGCACTCTGCCCTTATGACCTAAACACCTCCAAGTTCCCACCTCTTAATACCATCACTTTAGGGGTTAGGTTTCATATGTATTTGGTGATGCATATGCCTTCAGACCATAGCATGGGTCATCTGTAAGTCAGTTGATTATCTAATATTTTCCCCTTTGGGCTCTGTTTTTTCACATTCATAGTAATTTTTAATCAAATAGCTAATATCACATACCAAAAAAATGTAGAGGCCCTGAATGGCACTATCTTTCTCCAGAGAGTTCACTGCCCTCTGACAAATAGATAGAGTTGGGCGCTCTATCTATCAAAACTAGGTAGAGTTTTCATAAGACTCCATCAAACTTGTTTTCCTCGGTAGGGTTTGGTCTTCCAGGGATTCCGTTAGGGAGCCTGGAGTCCTTATTATGACACCACCTTTTTGGTATCTCCTGAAAGTCCAACTTTTACTTCAGCTCACACCTCCACATTGGCCTTCTTCCTGGGATTCTGCTCTTGAGTGTGGGCTGCCTCATTAGCTCTCTGATGTCTTCAGACACCTTTTTTGGGAGGACAGTAAGAAATTTGGTTTCTATGGTTGTTCTTAACAAGAGAAATACTCCATTGTATTTACAAATGGAATTTTGGCATTATATTTCTCCTCTAGGGAATTCCCTGGCGGTCCAGTGGTTAGGACTCTGCGCTTCCACTGCAGGGAGCTCGGGTTCATTCCCTGGTCGGGGAACTAAGATCCCACAAGCCGCACAGTGCGGCCAAAAAAAAAAAAAATTTCTCCTCTAAATTTTTATTTTAAAATTCCATTTAATGTGGAGTTCTGTTTTTTCTTTTTTATAACAGCAATGTTTCCCTTCTATTAGTCTAGAGCAGCCCTATTCTAGACTGATAGAATAAACAGAAGCCACAGATGCAAGACATATATGTAATTTTCCATTTTCTAGTAGCCACATTAAAAAAAGGTAAATAGGTGAAATTAATTTTATAACATGTTTTACTGAACCCACACTAAATATTTTCACATGTTGTCAATTAAAAAATTATCAATGATATATTTTACATCTTTTCCTTCGAGATAAGTCTGTGCAGTATGGTGTGTCTTTTACTCTTAGTTGGATCTCAATTTGTATTAGCCATATTTCAAGCACTCAGTTGCCTCCTGTGGCTAAATGGCTACTACATATGACCATGCCGATCTAGACAGACAAGGATGAGTAGATTTAACCAAAACTGGGGGGAGGGTAGTTGTATTTGGAAAGAAAGTTGTTACTTTCAGTGATATTTCAGTGAGCTAATTTTGGGGTTTTGTTTTCTCTAAATCTCTTAGAAGGCTAGAGAAAAAAGGAGGTAGACTTTATTAAAAACCTCAATATAGAATAAGAATGATGTGAACAATTTAAATAAAGGAGCACAAATTTAAAATCTTTTCTTGTCAAACACTAAAATAATTTTTTGGGGAAATCACATACCAATCCTTATTTTTAATGCTTTGATATCCGCTTTCTATTCCTGCAAGTGTTTGGACTAGGCAGGCCTTATGTGTAGATGGAATTAGTAAAGTAGGACTAACTCTGTGACATGAAATAACACCTCTGGGCATGAAATACTTTCCCAGCTCATTCAGAGCTGCTGCCGTATCTGTGACAGATGGCAGACCCTTAATTGCACAATTAGAGGAGGAAAAAAAGACCCTCAAGAATTAAATAGCATTGAGAGAGGTAACACACAAAATTCTGGAAGAATAGAATCCTTTTTGACCTTTCTTTCTTACACATGTGAATGGTGACACAGGATGACCAAGTATTTAAGTAACTGGATATGCAAGATAAGAGGGAGCCTGGCCTGGTGAAGAGAAACTGTCAAACGATATTTGCTAGTATTTATTGGGCACCTGTAATGCCACTGACCTTTGTTCTAAAATTTGACATTAAATCTTATAGGTTCCTAAAAATCTCTAGTTATAATTATTCTCAACCACATTCTGCAAATGAGGAAATCAGGGCACAGAAAAGGTAGTTGTTTAAAGTTCCACATAAAATAATGGAAGTGGAATTTTGGCTGAGATTGACTCATTCCAAAGTCTGATATCTGAATTACATCCCTCTACTCTTTCCTGCATATAGCATATACAATTTTGCCTTGGCCTGGATCTGTTAAAAACTGGCTTTTAATATTCTATGCAAAGCATTGCATAGAAATGTCAGGATGAATTTAGATCACCTATAAATGCCTATTAGATATTATTTGAATCATTATATTTTATCTTTATATTTTAAGGAGTATTTGAATTTCACAGGTATTTAAAAAAAAAAAAACAAACAGAGACAAAGGGTGCCCATTTCCTGAGTTTTGAATAGATAGCAGCAAGGTTTCTCCTATAATTCAGGGCTCTCTGACAGCTAAGTCAATATTAAAAATATTAGGGTTAATATTCCTTGGCCTGTTATGCTCGACAGGGTGTCATATAGTAAATGATTCTACTTTTATACTCCAAGATATTTTATTATCAGGCAGATTCGATTGTAGCCATCACTTCCTTAAGGTGTAGCACCTGTAAAGCTATCCACAGACTGGACTGCACAGTGTGAGGAGTGAAACGCTTATTCTATCTTGCGTTAATTTTGTTCACACGCCTTGGTCTTGTATTTCATTTTACCGTTTCATAAGTCACTCCAGCATTAGTAATGAGCACTTCCAACAACCACGCCACTCCAATTTTCCACACTGTGCTGCGTCCTGTATCTTCCAGAAGTCTCATCCCCCAGATGACTGCTACACACGATCAGTTTCTAATGAAGATCCTTCTCCATCTCTGATTTTCAAGTGGATTTTGTGCCTGTGAAAGGTGCCAGACTGACAGATGACACAGCTCTCTTTGTCACAAGAGTCGATAGAAGAGGCAGACACCCCTCTATGTGGTCGCCTGCCAGCAGGACTGCTTCTGGCCAGAAAGGAGACAGGCTCCATCGTAGCCTCTTTGCCCAAAGTATCTTAGCAAGTGCCAACTGTAATTTTGTGTCTGCTAGTCTCAAGCTCCAGGACTAATACAGAAGGCATAAACTAATAAACAAAAGCCTTCCCTGGACTCCAGTCTAACTCTCTTTATGTCCTCCTGTTTTACCAAAGCAGCCTATTTCAGAAACACTGCCAATTCCACAGCGGGCGGGGCTGCTGTTTCACACCTGTCTCTCCAGAAGAACAGGTACCTCCTAAGAGTGTTGAAGCTGGCTCTGAGTGCTGAGTTTTACACTGAAGAGATGAAAAAATACTCACTATCATCAGTGAGTATTTCTTTATTTGGCCTCTTTTGTAAACTGGAAGAAATGATTAAATACCAAGATACGAGGTCAGCTTGTTTTTAAATAAAATGCCAAGAAAGAACTTGCACTATACGTTGTGGGTTCACTATAACAAAGTGGCACTTGCAAAATAATTCAGTACTGAGATAATTGCATTAACACAATGCAATCCCAGAATGGGAGAACTTGAAGTACAGTGTTGTAAATTCAGTTTTTCTTTCTAGCTTTGTCTTTAACTATGAAATGGACAAGTAAAATGAAACTCAATCAGGTAATTCCAGAGAGATAGTAGTCCCTTTGGTAAGTCCCATAAAATATATTTTATGGTTAAATAAACATAAGTAAATACACCAGAATATATTTTATTTAACTCTTTACAAGAGGAAAAGTTTTTTGGTGGAATTGAATAATAAAAATATATATATATGTAAATTTTTCCACTAAGGGGAAATCTTCATTTAAAAGGAGAAGAAAAATGTATCCATATCTTTTATACAACAATTCTACTTTTAGGAATCTATCCTATAGCAGTATACGTGACACATAAGTTTATGTAAAGGAAAGATTTTACTGTAGCAGCGTTATAAGCAGGAGGGAAAGGGGAACGTTCTCAATATTCTTCGATGGGAAAATTGCTGGACAAATTGTTATATACCCACCATAGAATATTTTGTGGCTCTTTATATAATATCTAATGACTTACAGGTATGTACAAGTTATTAATTTAGAAAAGGAAGTTGCAGTGAATCCCATTTTGATAATTACAATGATTAAAAAAAAAAAACCCAAACCTTACCTTCACAATCCCTTTATATGTGCAAATAATGTCCTTGTCTGAGTACGGAGAAAGACTTAGAAGGATACAATCCAGTGTATAGAAAAAGGCCATGCAAAGAAGGAAATAGAACTTAGGGAAAACTATTAAAAAATAAAAACAAACAAAAAGGTACTTGGATTCAACTCTGTGAGAAGGCCATCTGCATGCTGGTATTACAGAATCACTTAAAAATTGCTTGTCAAAATTTCTTAAATTTCCACTACAGGAGTAATTCCATTGATTTTGTGAGTCTGCAAATCTATCTTTGAATAAAGTCATTAAGAGCAATTTATTTTTATCACAGTGATTTGTTATGTAGGTAAGTGAGACTGAGAATATCTTTAACATGAAGTGTGCCTGGGAGGTCAGCTCTAGGAGCAGAGGCAGCTGGAACAGATCCAGGCACCTCAAATTCACATGAGAACTTTCAGAATACGATAAATATTCAGTTGGCATGCCTTTTTAGAAGAAAAAGTTTCCCAGAACATGTTTCTAACATCTCATTGGCCTGGTCTGCATCACATCCAATACTAAACTAGAATTGTCAAATGGGATAGAATTATCCTGATTGGCTTAGGTTAATTAACATCCTACCCCTGGAGCCGGGGGCTGGGGGTGGGGGGCACATGAAACAGATGGCTGTCCAGGATCTGAACTAAATCAGAGGGCTTAGTAAGAAACACTGCTGCAGTAAGTCTGGAGTGTTTTTCAACACCACCAAGCAAGTCTCTAATTCTCAGGGGACACCCCACTGAGTGTCTTACAGATTTAACTCAATTCTGATGCTATCTACCTGGAGACGGCATCAGCTTCCAAAGGTTAAGGGCTCAGTCCTGCAAGACTGCCCCCACTGCAGACACCAACTGCAAGTCCAGGCTGTCACTTGTACTTCTGGCCTATGGGCTATGAATTGGGTTCCCACACTTGCTTCTCAGGTTTGATAATTCGCTAGAATGGCTCACAGAGCTCAGGAAAACGTCTCCGTATGTTGACCAGCTTATTATAAGGGATATGATAAAGAATACAAATAAGTAGCCTAATGAAGAGGTGCATAGTGCAAAGTCCTGAAGGGTCCCCAAGCACAGGAGCTTCTGTCCCTGTGGAACTAGGGTGGCTCATCCTACCAGCATCTGGATGTATTCACCAACCCAGAAGCTCATCAAATGTCATTGTTCAAGAGTCTTTATAGAGCTTAATCTCTAGCCCCCTTTACCTGTCCCAGAAGTTCGTGGGTGCGGCTTAAGTTTCCAACCCACTAATCACTTGGTCTTTCTGGTGACCAGCCCCTACCTGAGGCTACCTAGGGGCCCCACCCTGCCACCTCATTAGCATAAACTCAAGTGGGCTCAAAAGGGGCCCCTCATGAATAACAAAAGACACTCCTCTCAGCTAGGAAATTCCATGCAAGGGTAGGAGGAGATGTGTGACAGAAGCCGGGGACAAGGACCAAATATATTTCTTAATATGTCACCGTAAAAAACAATGAATAGACAATAGGTAACCAACATTGGCTGCCAAACATCTATTTTATTTATTTTACTGAGGCTGGTTTGCTTGAAGGACTATCTTCCGACTAGACTGAAAGCCCCTTGATAACTGTGCTGGGTTTGTTCTTTTTTCCATCCCTTGAATTTGGCACTTGAAGAATACAATGTAAATGAACCTTCATTTATATGATCCTCAACAATTTTGCTATATACCATTTGTAAGGCCAACTGGCCCGAGGCAGGGGAACACAATCAGATTCACAGGTTGCATCAGACGGAAACTCTCCGGACCACCCAGTTCCAGGAACTGACCTGGGGACTTTGAACCCAGCCCAGCCTTCCCGCCTTTCGAGGGGCGGGACTAATGGCCCTCAGGATACCCGAAAAGACCACCAAATAAGGAATACCCTGCGCCCTCCCAGATTCACCACACCCCTTTCCCTTCTTCCCCTATAAAATCTTGCCCAACTTCTCTGGCCCCTTTCTCTCGGACCAGTGAACCTCGCCCGGGAGCGCTCCCTAATAAAGCTCACTTGAAGCTTTCCTCTGTTTTGTGGTGCCGTTTGTTAAGATCCAACCTTCCACCATTTTCCTCTTACCCCATGGTGGAAAAAAAGCTATCCTCGAGTGTTTAGCAGCTTGTTCACCAGTACCTACTACAAAAATGCAGAAAAGTAAATGTGCCATAGTTTCAGTAGATTCCTTATGAGGTTATGCACAGCTGGGTGATTGATTTATTGGTTAGTTAAATACCGTAAGAAAGTTGACCTTTAACTGGTTTTAACTATACAAAAGATTGTGAGCCACACAAGTAAATGTCCAGGTTCACCATTAAAATGCTGATATCATGTAATAAAATCGAGTAGTATTAGGCTGCACTCCACGCGTCTGCAAGCCTTGTGATTGCCCAGCCTCAAGACTGAAGAAAGAGGCAGGAGACAGCAACAGAGACGTCAGTGGTTTATTGGATAGGGAATCTTACATGTCTAAAGGAAAGGGGTCCTGGAGTGACACCCCATTGTGGACAACGGATGGCAGGCAGGACATGGAAGCAGTCTTTGCTAAGGGGAAGGGGAGTGTTACCAGTTATAGAAGAAATTGACGTCCCGTTGGCTCATCCTCTTCGGTTACCAGGGAAACCAGCAGGGGAGAACTACCCTAACGGACCCTTTGATAAACTATCAGAGTGCAGACATTCTGATCTAAAGATTAGAATATTCACTGGCTGGGGCCGGGGTCAAGTACCTGGGCATTTACTGATTAGGCTCTATGATTAGGATGGAAGGTTGGTCAGGTGAGGCCAGGACTGGTCAAGAAGGGGATACAGAGAGCAAGAGAACAGCCTTCTTGGGTGGCCTGATCTTACAAGTAGTCACTTTTATAAAATGGATCATAGCATATAAAATGGATCCTGATGTGAAATAAGTAATGTTGCCAACATTTACTTGCTCCAAGTGACTTGAGTGATATACTCATAAAATAAATGATGAGTTCTTTTCTTTTTTACTTCTTTTCTTGTACAAATTTACAGATCTTTATTAATCTTTATTAACCTATAGCTTAATTCATTCATTCATTCTTAGATTTCCTCTCTAATTTCCCTTTTTTGAAGGACTAAAAAACCAAGACTTCATTGACAAGTACTCTTTTTCCCTCCATTTTTTTTTTTTTTTTTTTTTTTGCGGTACGCGGGCCTCTCACTGTTGTGGCCTCTCCCGTTGTGGAGCACAGGCTCTGGACGCGCAGGCTCCGCGGCATGTGGGATCTTCCCGGACCGGGGCACGAACCCGTGTCCCCTGCATCGGCAGGCGGACTTTCAACCACTGCGCCACCAGGGAAGCCCTCCCTCCATTTTTATTGAGAAATAATTGACATACACCACTGTATAAGTTTAAAGCATATAGCATGATGGTTTTGATTTACATATATTGTGAAATAACTACTGCAATAGGTGCAGCTAACATCCATCACCTCATACAAATACAATATAAAGAAAAGAGAGATGAAAAGAAGAAAATTTCTCCTTGTGATGAGAACTCAGGATTTAATCTCTTAACAGTTTTCCTGTATATCATTCAGCAGCATTAACTATAGTCATCCTATTGTACGTTACATTCCTAGTACTTACCTTATAACTGCAAACTTGTACCTTTTGACCACCTTCCTCCAATTCCCCTCACCCCTCCCCTCTGCCTCTGGTAATAACCACATGTCTGATCTTTTTTTCTAAGAATTTGGTTATTTACTTATTTATTTCCTTAAGATTTCACATATAGGTGACATCATACAGTATCTGTCTTCCTCTGACTTATTTCACTTAGCATGTCTTCAAGGTCCATCCACGTTGCTGAAAATGGTGGGATTTCCTCATTTCTTATTGCTGAATAATATTCCATGTATATACATACCACAACTTCTGTATCCATTCACCCATCGATGGACACTTAGGTTGCTTCCATACCTTAACTATTGTAAACAATGCTGCTATGAATGCAGGGGTGAAGATATCTTTTTGAGTTAGTGGTGTTTTTGTGTTTTGGGGATATATTCTCAAAAGTGTTATTGCTGGATCATACTGTAGTTCTATTTCTAACTTTTTTTTTAGGATCCTCCATACTGCTTTCCATTGTAGCTGTACAAATTTACAGTCCCACCAACAGTGCACAAGGGTTCTCTCTTATCCACATCCATGCCAGCATTTGTTATCCTTGTCTTTTTTTTTTTTTTTTTTGAATATTCTTCTCTTTCTGATGATGGCCATTTTAACAAGTATAAGATGATATCTCACTGTGATTTTAATTTGCATTTCTGTGATGACTAGTGATGTTGAGCACATTTTCATGTACCTATTGGCCTTTTGTATATCTATTTTGGAAAAATGTCTATTCTGGTACTTTGCTCATTTTTAATTTTTTTTTTTTTTGGTATTGAGTTGTGTGAGTTCTTTATATATTTTGGATATTAACTCCTTATCAGATATATGGTTTGCAAAATTTTTTTCCTTTTTGTAGGTTGTCTTTTCATTTTATTAATGGTTTGTTTTGCTGTACAGAAGTTCTTTAGTTTGATGTAGTCACACTTGTTGATTTTTTATTTTGTTGCTTGTACTTTTAGTGTCATATCCAAAAATCATTTCCAAGGCCCATGTCAAGGAGTTTTATTCCTATGTTTTCTTCCACGAGTTTTATGGCTTCAGGTCTTACATTTAAGTCTTTAATTCATTTTGAGTTAATTTTTGTAAATGGTGTAAGATAGGGGTCCAGTTTCATTCTTTTACATATGAATATCCAATTATCCCAGCACCATTTACTGAAGAGACTATCTTTTCTCCACTGAGTATTCTTTGCTCCCATGTCAAATATTACTTGACTGCACATGCCTTGGTTTATTTTTGTGCTCTTGATTCTGTTCCATTGGTCTATTTGTCTGTTTTTATGTCAGTACCATATTGTTCTGATTACTATAGCTTTACAGTATAGCTTGAAATAAGGGAGTATGATGCCTCCTGCTTTGTTCTTATTTCTCAGAATTACTTTGGTTTGGGGCTCTTTTGTGGTTCCATATAAATTTTAGGAGTGTTTTTTTTTGATTCTGTAAAAGATGCTATTGAAATCTTGATAGGAATTGCACTGAATCTATAGATGGTTTTTGGTAATATTGACATTTTAGCAACATTAATTCTTCCAATCCGTGAACATAGGATATCTTTCCATTTATTTGTGTCTTCTTTGATTCCTTTCACTAATGTCCTGTACAGCTCATTGTTTGGGGACCCAAATCATTCCAGAATGTGCACTGAATTCCCTGGTCAGGTGAGCCCACCAGTTTTACTCTGCAGATGGGAAGCCATGGGCTGTGCTCTTTGTTCAAATGCCACTGTAAGCAGGACTGTTGGATGGACTAAATAATTTCCTGTGTGCTCTGGTTAGGTTTCCTGGTCATGCAGGCTAGAGACTGTATTCAGTAATGAGAAGGGCTACAAATTAGTTTCCCTGCCTGGTTGCAGTGAGAAAAGGAGCACAAAGCCTGGTTAAGTTCTTTGTTTATTGTCTTAACTTGAGCTGACCCTTGTCTCAAGTTCCCTGGCCAAGAAAATCCATTGGCTTTGTTATGCAAACTACTGGCTCTGCCTGCCCTTCTGTAGGTGTGAGCTGTGCTGGGCTGCCCAGCTACCAGGTGTTCTTGCCAACCCTTCTGATCAGATGGGGACAGGAGACACAGCAGGTGGGTGGAGCTGTGCCTCAGCTCCCTTGCCTGGGCAAGAAGGGGAGGGGCCACCTCAGGCAATTCTCGATTTCCCAGTTTCTTTTGTTGAGAAGCGTCAAGAGCTACCCATAGACTTGGCTATGAATTAATCCCTCTGCCCTTGTACAGAAAAAGAATCCTCCACCCCTGGTACTAGCTTTGCTCTGGAGGTGATCAACTTTGCCCACCTACCTCTTTGTTTGAGTGCCACTGGGCTGCAGAGCTTCTAGGTGTTTCTGCCAGCCCCCATGGTCAGATGTGGCTGGAAACACTCCACACTGAGTGGGCTGTGACTCGGCTCCTTGCCTGGACAAACCAAGCTCTAGGGCTAGCAAAACTCCTCTCTTGAGGATTCAGATCAAGCAGATCTGCACCCTACCAAGTTCTCTGGTCAGAGGGAACCACCAACTTTGTTCTGCAGGTGAGCAAAGCTACTGGTTGGGACTACTATTTGGGTAGTGAAGATATGAACTCAGTCTGCCAACATCCATGTGCTGGTTGTTGCAAGCCCCTCTCCCTTTCTTCATCACAGTCAGAGTCCCAGTGGTTGAACCCTGCAGATTTCCCAGCAATCTCCATGGAGAGAGGTCAGAGTACTGGCTCCCACAAAGTGACCTACACAGCTTGAGTGGGGGCACTGGTTGTTCCCCCCTGGGTTCTCTTTACCCACTGGAAGAGCCAGAGGCTTAAGAGAGACCTCTCTACATGGTACTGTGCTGGCCTGGGGGAGAGGCAAGGTGGTCAATGTGTTCTGCTTCTCTTACCCTTCTAATGCAGTCTGTCTTAGTCTCCATAATGCAGGGGAGTTCTTTAGCCTCACCCCCATGTTCTAGGAGTCTCTCAGTGGTGTCTTGTTCTTGAATAGTTGTTAATTGTTCTTCTTGTGAGGGGGAGTAAAGCCAGGAATGACCTATGTCGCCATCTTGGTGATGTCATTCCCTAACAAGTACTCTTTTCAAGGTTATATCTGAGCATTTAAATTACTTACCATACTTATTCTCATAATGTACCAGGACACTGTAACTTCCAAGGAGGGCTTTTATATGAGTTCTGACTTCTAGTTTAAAAATATTGGATAGATGGGCTTCCCTGGTGGCACAGTGGTTGAGAGTCCGTCTGCTAATGCAGGGCACACGGGTTCGTGCCCCGGTCTGGGAAGATCCCACATGCTGCGGAGTGGCTGGGGGCCTGTGAGCCATGGCCGCTGAGCCTGTGCGTCCGGAGCCTGTGCTCCGCAACGTGAGAGACCACAGCAGTGAGAGGCCCGCATACCGGAAAAAAAAAAACAACAACTGGATAGCTAATGAGCTTTAATAGCAAAACAAATACTGGATTAAACTTTAGATAAATGGTTTTCAGAGAAATCAAATACTTATCTGTGTAAAGCTCGTATCATATTTACTTTTGATATAAGTTTTACATAAGTATTTACTGAATTTAAGTTATGCTAATCTTTATTTTGGAAGCCAAACAATAAAAAATAAAAATAGCTGACAAAAGCACATCTATATAGATAAAGTGTGGTGGGTAGAAAATTGTTTTAAATGTGTTTCAGAAAATGGAAGCCAAAATTATAGTTTTCTGTGTGTATATTTTATAAAACAAAGTTTATTTGAAACATGCAAATCATACAAAAATTTTTTTTTTTTTTGCGGTACATGGGCTTCTAACCGTTGTGGCCTCTCCCATTGCGGAGCACAGGCTCCGGACGCGCAGGCTCAGTGGCCATGGCTCACGGGCCCAGCCGCTCCGCGGCATGTGGGATCCTCCCGGACCAGGGCACGAACCCGCGTCCCCTGCATCGGCAGGCGGACTCTCAACCACTGTGCCACCAGGGAAGCCCCAAAAATTTTTATTCAAATAAAAATAGTTAAAGTGGCACACTTATCAAACTTTCTCCTGATTCTTTTTCTATGAAAAGCATGTCATGTTTTAGTGTTTCCTCTCTCTCTCTATTTATTGGTAATCTTGAAAATGGTAAACTTGAATATGGGCAATGGGAAACCCTTAGTTTTCTAGAACATATCTACTTAGGATGAAACAAAGATAGGATCAAATCTCTTGGAATTCTTCTGAACGTTAAACCATAAGAATCTGTTCCATACTGCAACACAGACTAGCAGGAGCCTAGATTCTTGTTCGAAGTATTGTATAATCTTGAATTCAGTGCTTGCCAGTACTTAACATAGTTCAACTAAAAGAAATAATATTGATGTAAGATCATCTGAAAGATATACAGTGCATCTATTGTTTTAGATAGTAAACAGTATACTCTTGAGTTAAGCCAAGCCATCCAAAAGCATACTAGCCCACTTGAGGGTAGCATTTACTGAACTGGGTCTTGGAAGGAAGCCATAAGACTGAAGAGAAGACAAGTATGACAAATAAAGCTATGAAGCTCTTAGTGCTGCTTACTCTGTGGTAAATGACGCTATTGCGTAATATGATACTGTGTCCTTATAAGTATCCTTGAAAGAGATTTATTTTTCATTCTATGATCAGGGATCCCTGTGCTTCCCCACTATTTCCTTTTGCTTTTTGTAAAAAAGCAAAAAGAATCCAGTCATGTAACCAACAAAACTCTTTTCATCCTGCTTAATGTCAGTGCACAGCCAATGTTTAGGAATTGTGTTGGATAACGGCATTCGTTTTGCGAGGTTTTCATTCCTAGCTCATGTTCTTTTCCTTGGCTTAATCTTTTCATGTACTTGTAATTTATTTCATTTTGCTTTATTTGTTTATATTTTAAGTTTCTTTAGATCTATTTTGGATTAAGGGCCAAGATATACAGTTCGGGAGAGGAGAGAAGAGGAGAGGGAGAATGAGAAGAATTTGCTTTGTATTGTTTACAGCACGAGACAGAGTGCCTTGCAACAGAGGGCAGAATAGAAATAGAATAGGTTATTTTTCCTCCAATTTGCAATAAGCATATTTTCTCCTGTGGAACTCTAAGAATTTCTGTCAATTTGTTAAATGATACTAAGATTAACTTTTGAGAAAGCTATGGGATTGGATCATGATAGTTTGAATTTCAGATGAAAACATAAACTGGACTTTTAGCAGTTGATGAACAGGCTTTATTAATTATGAATTTGGACAGGCTAACCTTAGGAATTAAGAGTCAGTGTGAATTAGACTAAATTTATGCACTTAAGCAATATCTGGATTAATTTCAGTTACAGATTCTACCCTCTCTTTCTGTCTGTGATTTTGGCTATAAAAGAATCTGAATGAAAGGTTTTTCATTGAAACCCATTACCATACAGGGAAAAAAAAAATTCCTTTAAGAAACTGTTGAAGTATATGACCTTTTAACAATATATAAAAACCCAGCAATTTATTAGGTAATTGTTAACATGAACTTTACTGATAACTAAGGTTTGAAAAAAGACAAATGGTTTTGTTTGGGTGGGATCAAAATGTATTGCAAGCAGTTTATATTATTTTTTTCCAAGATTGGAAAACCTTGGCCTGATTCCAAAAACAATGAAAAAAATCTGCTACAATGTTCAGTGCTAAAGCATTCATGAGAGAGATGCTGTCATTCGAGAAAACTAAGTTCAAAACAGGAGAAAATGCAAAACACAGCCTCCTGGACCACTCTCTCCTTCCACCTTCTCATATTGCAAATACAATATTTCCATTATCAGAAGATCCATTTTCAAGTTAAGAGCTGCTGCTAAAACAGCCTAACAGAAAAAAAAAAAAGAAAAAAAAGGTAAAACGGTAAAAGAATTGCTTTGTAAATCATCGTTCAAAAGCTGTCCTGGGAGGATGTGATATACCTCAGCATCTTAAGTGTTTAGCAAATAATTTCAGCTGTGCATTCTAAATGGAGCTCTCCCTCCTTTATCTAATTACCAAAATATGTGCTGCAGTTTGCAGAACCTTGCCACCATCATAACTTTTCTTGAAGTTCAGCCAACCAATGATAATAAAGCTGTCACGAGATTAAAGGGGGTTGCAAGTCATTGCTTCTGACATCTATATGTAACCTGGGAAATGCAAACAAGTATGTGGAGTTATTAGTAATATTATGGGCTTTGAATCCTTAAAATAGAGTGCTTAAGACATCTGCCTCACCAAGGAGAGTGAGAATGAGGTAAATCCAAATTGCATCCTCCTTTTGTTTAGATCAGTCAACCAAGCCTGAAAAAGGCAAAGGGAGCCGTTTATTTCATTTTCTGCATGTAGCACCAGTTTGAAACATATGCCTCAGACGCCCACCCTCAGAAGGAGTAATCTTGGTTGTGGAGAGGAGAAAACTGTAAAACTTTACATACAGCCCTGGGGCCTTTTTCTGGGGCCCCTTCCTGGTCTAGCATTCTGTCCTTGATTTCAGCGCCAGCTCTGTGCTTGGAGCAGCTCAATGCAGTGTGGAGGAAGCAGAAAATGTCTCCTCTGAGGGTTTGTTACTATTTCGAAGTTTCTTTGGTTTGTTTTTGTTAAGTGAAGAATACTACATTACGAAAGATGGCTTAGAGAAAAAAATAATGTGTTTTAAAAACTCTGGGGAAAACTCCCATTTTATCCTCGTTTTTTAGCTTATTCTTATCTCTCTTCTTCTAGGGTTTGAGGTGTATCAAGAGAAGAACCATTGAAGGTCTCGACCATTTGTCCTTGGCTCCAGTATGCAAAAAAAGGCAATGCATTTCATTATCTGTGATGATGATAGATGGTCAAAATCTATCTGATTAGGCTGATTTGGAGCTTCACTTCATTGTACACAAGAATACTTTAACTTTTCAAGTTATTTTGGTGCTGATATTCAGGTATAAATTTGGCTTCTGGCAATAAGTCAGTTGAAGAAGAAAAATAATGGCTATTTGTGGTTGAAACTGAGTGGGACCCTGCGGGAGCCTCCTGGTTATAAAAGCCCCTCCGTGTCCCCCATTTCTTGTTTGTAGGAAAAGTCTTTAGTCTCTTAGGCCTTCCCTGAGTTACAAAGAGCAGGAACATGCAGTTACTGAGTATGTAACTACTGTAGTAGTTATTTACATTTACAATAAATATCTCTACTGCTGCTTTACTTAGTGAGGGAATGCAGAAAGAAAAGGAAGATAATTCAAACAAGAAAATGACAATAGTTCAGTGATAAAACAGAGACCTAGTTCCTCCTCAAAGGGACATATATCAGAATCTGACCGATACCTTTGAGTAGTTGTTCAGTAGCTAAGTCCCCCTGCCACACACACACACACACACACACACACACACACACACACAACCAGGCGGAGGAAAGTGACTCAATGCTGAGCGTAAGCACATAGACCGCAGACTGTTTGGAACCAGAAGGTTGATGACTGATATTCCTGAAACACCACCCTGTTACCTCCTCACCACCAAGCAATCAGAAGAAAGTCATGCATCCTGCAGCCCTCACCTCCAAATGTTGCCTTTAAATATGCTTCCCTGAAAACCATCTGGGGGGTTTGTTCTTTTGAGCATAACCTGCCCATACTCCTTGCTTGGTGCTTGTAATAAACGCTGTACTTTTCCTTTGCCATAACCTGGTGTCAGTAAATTGGCTTTGCTGCATAGAGGGTGAGTGAACCCAAAGTTCAGTCCAGTAACATAGTTGATATGATAAATATTTGAAACAAGACCCTTTTCAAGAAAGTCTGTGATTTAAGGCATTCAAGTCTTCCTGATTTTTTCATCTCTCTCCTGCTCTTGGAAAGTGCAGTTTGAGTGTGATTAGTGGAAGGATGATAAATTGCAGAGGACAGAGTGCTGGGGGTTTATAAGGGGAAGTGGGATATGGAGAAAAGCGACTGGGAGTCCTGAAACATTTGGTCTAGTTCCAATTCTGCTAATAACTATAATTATCACCAAATGAGCACCTACTACATGCAAGTCACTGCATTAGGTGCTTCCACAAACGGAACTGCATTTAATTAAGGCATAATTTTTATCTGCTATGATCTTATTTAAGAAAGCAGTTATTTTTTCTTCTTCAAATAATTAAACATTGCTGAAAGTGAGTTTTGTTTTAAATCTAAGTTCAGGACTAACTAGTTCCATTTAGGGGATTAAAGCAAATCTGAGTGATTGCACATAATGTTTGTTTTATAACTACCTATTGTGAAGATGAATGAACTATAATGGACTTGAGTCTACCAGTGATCAAGGAGAAAACTGCTTATTTGTAAAAGTCCATGAATTGTTATCATAGTTCATAAATTATTTCTAGTCTACTAAATGTTGTATTGTGTCATCAATAAAATTTAGTATGTGTCTTTCTAGAAACCACTGAACCTAAAATACGTCCGACTAACAGAAATGTAATAATTTTTTGTAATATATTCAACACACTGAAACAAAGCAGGACCCTGTGGGGCCCTCCCTGGTACCAAAGGCCCTCTGTGTTCCCATTTCTTATTTGTAGGAAAAAGGCTTCAGCCTCCTAGACCTTTCCTGAGTTCCGAAGGGCAGATTCAAGCAGTTACTAATTAGGGAAGGGAGGGAATGCAGAAACAAAGGGAAATTAGTCAAGAAACAATAGTGCAGCAATAAAGCAGAGTGCTAGTTCTTCCTCAAGGGATATACAGTCCAATGTATCTTTGAGTCCTTCTACAGGAACTAAGACCCCCAACCAGGTAACTTCAGGCTGAACACAAGATTCCTGAGCACAAGACTCCCTGTTACCTCACCACCAACCAATCAGAAGAAAGTCACACACCTGCAGCCCTCACTCCAAGGCAAGTTTGCCTTTAAAAACTCTTCCCTGAAAACCACTGGGGGTTTTGGTTTTTTTGAGCCCAAGTCCCCGGTTCTTGCTTGGTCCTTGCAAGAAACCTTTCTCTGCTCTAAACTCCAACGTTTTGGTTTGTTGGGCCTCACTGTACATCAGACACACTAACTTAGGTTCAACAACAATGCCACTTAAGACGGTTGTGTTATTATCATTGATTTTGTCAATTAAAAAAAACACACATGACATGAGAGCTGTGTGTTCAGTTTTATTTGGGGACTTAGGACTGAGGACGATAGTCCAGGATATAGCCTCTCAGCTCTGAAGACCTGCTCTGAGGAGGTGGTGGGGAGGTCAGCATCTATATGATTTACATGAAATCAAGCACACATCTCCGTAGAAGGTTGCTGCTAGCCGTGAAGAGCATATATCTTAGTTAATGGTTTTAGGGCTTTTCTAAGTATGGGAAGATGCAAGAATTTGGGTTCATAAAAATATTTCTCCTGAAAATTTCCAACTATCTGAAGGCCTGTTCTGCCAGTTTTCCCAGAGCACAGAGTGCCTCATTCCTGATCTCCATCCTGAAGTCCTTCCTTTCATGGTGTGTTAAAGGTTAGCAACTGCAGTGGCTAAGGACGTCATTCTCATAGAACCAGATGGCGAGTGACATTTTTTAGTTGTCAGTTTCGTATCTAAGGTTAAAATTTTCCTAAGGTCCAGAAAAATTTGGGAGGTGAAATATAGAAAGTAACTACTGGGAAGACCCCATTAGTGGTGGGCTTGTTAAATAGCCTCCTGCAAGCCCACCCCTCCCCCACCCTAAATTTACATGTCTCCCTCCCTCTCTCTATCTCTCTCCTTTCATCTCTCTGTGTGAAATAATGATGGCCAGTCCACACTGTATATACATTTTAAGTTAATCTACACTGTTTTTATTTAATTTATTTATAAATTTATTAATTTTTAATTGAAGTATAGTTGATTTACAACATCGTGTTAGTTTCTGGTGTTACAGCACAGTGATTCAGATATATATATATGTGTATATATATATATATATATATTCCTTTTCAGATTCTTTTCTCTTGCAGCTTATTACAAAAATTAAGTTGAGTTCCCTGTGCTATACAGTAGGTCCTTGTGGGTTATCTATTTTATATATAGTAGTGTCTACACTGTTTTTAAAAAGTGATATTAAACCTTCAAAGTATTACTATGTGAAGAAACTACTGTCAAATGCAAAATTTCAGGGAAATTGAACTGTAACTTTGAATTCAAATTCTTTCAAGGAAGAATGAGATGGTTCAGTAAGGTTTACAAAGTGACTGAGAACTATCAAACACTGATTTTTTTTTTTTTTAAAAAGAAGTAATAGCCAGTTATGTTTTAGTGCCAGTTTAAGTAAATTAACAGGGTTCTAAGGTCTTCACAGGAACATTGAAATGTAAGACTTCAAACTTCTGGAGCAAAAGCCCTCTGAGCCTTCACTCCAGCAGTCAGGACTGTCTCTGACATACTTGATGTGCATTTTCACATGACCTTTTCAGGGTTAGAACTAAGACTAAGAAGTTTTACCAATAAAGGAGAAGAAAAGAGTCAGGCAGAGGAGCAAAGCAGAAGTGTAAATAGTGAATACGGTCTGGAATGAAGATATTTGAATCTGAATGGTGAGTTAATGATTCAATTAGTTTTTCACTTTGTTAAACTACATTAATCCTCCTTTACCAGGTCCCCATATTGAAGGCCTTTCAAAAGAAAAATGCAAAGGATCTTAAGAAGAAAAATTCTAAGACCCAGAGCCTTTTAAAATCATTAATGCTTCCCAAATACATGCTGCCTATTGGAAACAATGTGGATGCAGGGCAGATATTGTTTTAGAAATCTCAAGACATGAATAAGGATAGTTCCAGTGGTCAAACAGCAGTGGTGAAGTGGTTCCTATCTGAAGGAGGCTTACAAAATATGTGCTCTATTTTTAAACCATGGAAGGAATCAGTTAAGTTTAAAAAGAAAAAAAAACTGGGGGAGAAGATAGAGGACTATACCTATAATCAGAATACTTCAAAAATAAATAACTACTAAAATGGAAAGGCACAAATGACAGTGCTGAGAATGTTTTTGTTTTTTCTTTTATTTTTTAGATTCTGTTCTGCCTTTAAACCATTTTAAATTTATAAAGTAAACTTATTGATTTAAAACCTCACACTCAGATTACCACTGTCATTTTATCATGCTTACAATCATATGAAACATTTTATTAAACATTCAGGCATTCCTGATGCTAGTCTAACAAGTAAAGAGGAAGTTCCTATCTTGAATATTTACAGTTTAACAGATGTTCAGTTGATTTACTAAGTATATTAAGGGCATAAAGAGAAATGGAAAATTACTAAAGAATATTACTCATAGGAGAGTGAAACACAACCAAGGCAGTCTAATGATGGGGGTCAAATTGAGAGCTGGAATTAAGATTCTGAATTTTTAACAGAAATGGGTTTTATTTCAAATTCAAATCTAAAACTCCAACTCTGTTAACAAAGATATGGTAATGGTCTGTTGGAATCCACTTTAGCTTGATTATTTTTATTTTTATTTAATTTTTGTTTATATCTTTATTGGAGTATAATTGCTTTACAATGCTGTGTTAGTTTTTTCTGTACAACAAAAGTGAATCAGCTGTATGTATATACATATGCCCATATCCCCTCTCTCTTAAGTCTCCCTCCCTTGGTTATTTATAAATTATAATTGCCTCTATGTTTATGTGTAGTTATGTGTATTAGACAAACATTTGTTTTATTTTAAGCATGATGAGCAGTTAAGTGAAATACTGTTAATATCACTTATTTCCTTTTATTAGTTCAGTTAACTGGTCTATAGGTCAGCTCAGTCCAATTCTAAATGGTCAAAAATTTGGATTATGACTATTTTTGATAATGTGGTAGTAGCAAATAAATTTAGTAGGTAGAAGATAGAGAGAAAGAAAGAAAGAAAGAGGAAGAAAGAGAAAGAAAACTATGAAAGTTGCATATTTTGAATAAGAAAAGTAAATCTCTTACTTGTTAAAGGAGGTTTTGTGTGTGTGTATGTGTGTGTGTGTTTTTGTTGTTACTGTTTTAATCCATTAGCCGGAACATCAGAGCCTCTTTTGAATGGAGTCATTTTTACAGTGCTTTTCCATATAATTTTCATATACACTATCTGATCTGAGAAAGTATTTTGTATTGCATGAGAGTGCCAAGATATTAAATGATGCGTCATAGGTGAAAAGGTAGATGAGGGAGTTAGATCAGACATGCAAATGAGGAAACGGAGTGAAAAGAGAAACAGTTTAGGTGAAGTGTGGATCCACATGTGATTCATAATTAACACAAGTAAAAGAAATGATACCTCTGATTTTACAAAACTGGAGATTACAGCCAAGAATACAGACTCTGAAGTCTGACATCTTGGTGGATATTGAGCAAGTCATTTAAACCCTCTGTGACTCATTTGCCTCATCTGTAATGTGAGGATAATTATAATTCTACTTCTTTTTTTTTTTTTTTTTTTTTTTTTGCGGTACGCGGGCCTGTCACTGTTGTGGCCTCTCCAGTTGCGGAGCACAGGCTCCCGACGCGCAGGCTCAGAGGCCATGGCTCACAGGCCCAGCCGCTCCACGGCATGTGGGATCTTCCCAGACCGGGGCACGAACCCGCGTCCCCTGCATCGGCAGGCGGACTCTCAACCACTGCGCCACCAGGGAAGCCCTATAATTCTACTTCTTAGACCTGTTCTGTGTATAGGAGATTATGAATGTCAAGTTCTTAAATCGGTGTCAACAACTTACTGACTGCCTGATAAATGTTGGCTATTATTATTATCTAGATTTTCTAAATACACCATGTAAATTTCTCATTTTAGGGTTGAAAATTATGACTCCAATAGTACATGTATTGGAAGAGTGGGAAGGAGTTATTTGAGAGAATTCAGTGGAAAGTTCTGTAAGTCTTTATCAAATATATAGAGATAATAGATACAAGCTCTCAAGTTAGATACTAAGAGATTCTGCTACTTTATTTGTTAAGTGGTTCCACTCCTCTCAATATCTTAAGGACTTTTTTCACATCGTGTTTTTCATTAAGTGTTTTTGATTCTTTAAAATTTCACCTTTTTTATGCAATTAAGAAATAATTTTAGAAGTTTAGATCTATACAAACTTTAAGCCAGACAAAAGCCTTTTTTCTTAAATGATTAAGTTTAGGAAAAGACTGTAATCTAAGACTAAGCTAATATATGTGATTTGTAAAATACTTTATAAAAAGTACTTTCCAACTTTCTTATAAACCTCTAATTATATTTGCCAAGTTAAATATGTGTTACAATCGTTTTTTTGTTTTGTTTTTTTTTTCCTACTGATCATATAGTTCCTATATCCTCCATTGTATAAAACTGACTGAAATCAATGTTCCTCCTTTGTCCTGGCTCAAATATGGGTTATTGCACTCCATTTTGCATCATAACAGCTTTTCTGGGGATCAAGCTACTTTTCTTTCTGATCCCAAAACCTAGTATAAGATAAGTAAGTAACATGTCTTTGATCCCTACAGAGCAATTTGGCTTAAAAACATCGGATCCTGTTATTCTATCAATGTAGAGTGTAGAGCATAGTTTACAACACACGTTTCCAACAAATCTTACCAGAGTATTCCCTGGAAACTCCAGTGCCAAACATTTACAACTTTCACCAAATTAATAATCCTTAGCTTCTTTGGGAAAACAATTAGAAATGTGGAACTGATTAACTTGCAATTGGTTTTTATCAAAGTGACTTTAACAGAGGCTGAATACTTTCTTTGGGAAGAAAAATTAAAAAAAAAAGACACTGGAAACAAAACAAAGGATACAAAAATCTATAATTGTGAGTGTTCTTTGAAACACTGTAATATTTCATCAAAAGTTAACTTTCCTTAGGACTGCCATTTGCTAAACATTAAATCATTGCTGAAGAGTTTTACAAACAATGTGAATGTTGAATATTTGTTTTTTGGCCCAAGGCAAACACTTTACATCCCTGACAAACCTATCCCAGATTAAAACAGTTAAAAAAGAAAACACAGGCCCATCTTTCTTTTTCAAAAAGGAGAAACACATTCTTTCATTACCGCAGAGTGATCCTCTCAGAATTAAGGGAAGAAGTCCAAAAACTGACAAAACCAGATAACTTCAGATGGGACCTCGGGAATTATCCTTTCTTCAGGGACTCACAATCCTAGTTAGGGCTCCAAATACTAAAAGCACCAGTCACACCTGTAAACAGCAGAACCCTTTCAGTCTAATTCTGGAGTTACCATGTATGTGAAAGCATCCCACGTAAAAAAACTCATCAGAACTTTCCTTTTCCAATGTCCTCACAATTGTCCCCTAGAAAAAAAGGCTTTACTGACAAGGTTGTTATCTCTGCTTTAGAGCTTCCAAGGTGAGACTCTGTAATTCTGACTTTTCTTAACAAAAACAGAATCTTACATGTATTTCAGGAATGCTTCTTCGGCATTTCTTGATCTCCATGCCTGTTTTTGGCTTCTACACGTTCAGCCAGTTAGTTGATTAGCGTCCGTATGTTCAAGGCTGATCTTTCCTGTGTGGCCTTTGGTAATGAATTCTCCTTTATGAATAATAATCCTTTAGAGGGAGATGGGGATGAAGAACAGCAGGCATTCCTTCTACAGATGAACCTTTATGCCTCATTTCTTTTAAACAGGTTGACTTCACAAATAATATTTTCTGGTATTAACCTATTCTACACCGTGATGAATGTTTGGTTGAATTCTTTGTAATCTTGAAAACTTACACTGGCTTTTCAGTTATCTCCTGGCAATAAAAAGCTTGAGCCCAGTCACAGTGGCTCACTGCTTCACGTACGACCCTACGTCTTGAAGCAGTGGGCACGCTTGCATTACTTTAAAGATCTGTAGTGGAGGCAGCTGGAGAGGTGAGTAAAGCAAGATGTATTTCAAAGGAGTTCTTGAATTCCACTTGGAAAGCATTTTATTTCGTATTAATTTCGAACCTTAAGGCACATGTTCCTCCTTACCACCAGATAAGACTGACCCCAAAAGGGTAGTCGTCTTCAATGACTGCACTTTATAAAAATGCAAAGGTCATAGGGAGTTAAAAGATCCATCACAGTTCTTGACACATAGAGGAAAGGTGGACAGGAGGTGAGAGGGAGGGGGTTCTTCATGCCTACAAAGCATTTTGGAGATAAAAAACCCTAATGAGTGTTAATAATGATGATGATAACAATAATAACACACTCTTAAACATTTAGTTATCTCCTCCATAATATTTTTGGGTTGTGGGATTAAGTGGTCTTGATTTTTTTTTAAAAAATGGGGCATTGGCTGAAGAAGAAAAATTAGATGTGCTTAAATCATTAATAGGTACCCAAACCAAAGTCTCAAGGACCCTTAATGTTCAGCTTCAAAGAGGTAAGTTAGATAAGCATGGCCAGAACTGGATAAAAGGTAAATACAGCAACCAAACCCCTACCTACTCCATTGAAGTTGCAAAGAATGAGGGAAACATTTGTCATGTTTTGTCTATAGAAAATTTTTTTTGTTACGGCTGACCATGGGTATCTTTGTACAAATGACTCTCATATCATTTATAACTAAAAGGAGAAGGCATATGCTTTTTTATCATTTATTAGTTTTAGCCATCTACAAAACCTCCCACTGTAGCATTAGCCTCCAGGATAATTACTAACCAATCATTGGTAGGATCATATCCATTTAAGGGTGCTGCAGGATTAAAACATTAATTATAACCTATTATAAGAAAAGCCTATTACAATTAATTTCAAATATGCAAGTTAAAATAAAAGTGAGTTAATAAACTCTCTTAATGAGTTAAATAAAAAATAGTTGTTTTAGCTTAATAAACTTAACTTAGGTTTTAGACTTATAATTATAGCATTGCATTTTAATAAAATTTAATTGTTCATGATAATAATGCTTATTAACTAATTTTATTTCTGGATTAAGTGTTTTTAATATGTGAGTACATCGTATTGGCCAATTTACAACTAAAGTGATTTCTGTGAGTCTTTTTTTTTTTAATAAATACATTTTAAAGAAGGGGAAGGGAATGATCCTTCCCTGGTCCTGATAATTTCTTTCCTGAAGAAGGGCGTCTATTAGTGGACCTCTCCCTTACCTGGGAGAGGTAGGAGGAATATTGTGGGACTCAGGAAACTTGGATTGAGCTACACTGGTTTCAGCAAAAGAGCTAATGTCCACAAAGGGGACAGGTTTCTATGGCTCGATCTTGAACTTCATGGATGCTGGCCTCCTAACATACATACTCAGGCTCTTCAGAAACCCTTGCAGACCCAGGCATGCTGCAGGGGCTCCAATAAATCATGATGTCAAGATCTACAGTAGAAAGAGCCCTTTTCTCTGTAGGTCTTTATGTATTGGTAGATGGTACAAAATTTATTAATTTTATGCCACAATGACGCTGAGTTCTATGTTGAAGCAGAGCACAGATGAGGTCCTAGAGTAAAATTGTTAGTGTCAGGCATAGGTAGGCAGGACAAAGAAGAAATGGAAATCAAGGTTTCTCAGTATACTAGTGGAGAAAGAAAGACACCTCAAAGAGGACTGGTCACCCTCTCAGATTTACAAACACTGCAAGATATCTTTAGTATTGCAAATACCACTCTTAGAGGAAACATGCTCAGATGGGATTTTCCCCAGACAGTAGAACAGCAGTTGTGCAAAAATTAACATCTTGCTCAGAGAATTTGCCAGGTTAAATAAATTCACAGGCAATTAGCAAAGACTGACTAGCATTCTCCCGAGGCCATAACCAGGAAAGTTTTTCTTTGTCCTACTTCGCTCAAACACTTCTGAGACATTGCTAGTCTTTGGGAAAATATGTATTGTCTTTTAGGAATATAATTGCCTCTTGGATAATCACTACGGAAGCTGGGGAATGACTTCCTATGAGGCCAGTACTATGATTATCTTGCACATTCCATTAATTTATTGGAGTTTCTGAAAAGTGTGACAGAGTAGATGGAGGTTTGGCACTGAGTAAATTCAACTTCTGAAATCTTTAAGGAAGAACATTTATTCCCACTGAAGATGGTGCAATTGGCCAAAGAAACTTCAGCTTCACCTAAGCATTAAGTGTCTCTATGTCTGAAACAGGTATAATAAAGTGGGGTGTGTTTGTGTGTGTGTATGTATGTGTGTGTAATATCTTGGACTTTTAGCTCATAACAGAAAAATATTTTGTATATTAGTTCCCTTTTATCTTTGAACTTGGTCTTACAAGTGGTTTTTAAACATGATCTCTCGGGGCTTCCCTGGGCTTCCCTGGGCTTCCCTGGTGGCGCAGTGGTTGAGAGTCCGCCTGCTGATGCAGGGGACGCAGGTTCGTGCCCCAGTCCGGGAGGATCCCACGTGCCACGGAGCGGCTGGGCCCGTGAGCCATGGCCGCTGGGCCTGTGCGTCGGAAGCCTGTGCTCCGCAACGGGAGAGGCCACAACAGTGAGAGGCCTGCGTACCGCAAAAAAACCCACAAAAAAACCAAAAAAAAACTTGATCTCTCTGAGAATATGAAAAAGAGGGGTATTTTATTCAAATGTGGGGCTTCTTTCTGTTCCTGACATTATTTTATTACAATGTTTATTCATGTTATTATTGGAATATCTCTATGATATTATGATACTTCATATTATAGAACCTCTAGTGAGATATAATGGAAAATGCAAACAGATATGATTTGGGATTGGAAATAAAGCAGACAATGCACTTTAGCTTTGTGTACAGAGTGGTCTTGCAGTTGATTTAATGTTTTGTTTATAACTATTCAATGACTTTTTGGGGCAAGTCTATATTTTCCATTATATGTTCCCCAAGAGCACACCTAGAAAAGTAGGGGTTGGCCTGGACCCAGGAAGGTACCAAGGAGCCTGTCCAGGTAGCCTGTTGTTCTCCATTCAATCCCCCAGGGCAATAGGCACCCCTTGGGAGATAGTAGGCTAAATGAGGCAATGGCTTAATCAAGGGGTTAAATTGGGAAATCCTAGTGAGTAATAAATTTAATTCCAACAGTTCCTTACACCTAAAGACGAAACATTAGCATAACTTCCTGGTCTCTCTCCATCCCCTCCCTCATTCCTTCCCTAGCTAGTTCTCTCCCTAGGAGAGAACTACTACATATAACAGGTAACTCAGAGAGAGAAAGCAGGTAGGCCCCCCCTCTCTTTCCTTTCTTTGAGAGTGAGCTGCCTACAGAGCACTTGTTCTGCTACACTACACCCTGGGCCCCTTCACAGCCGACAGTGTGGGTGGGGGACAGTTCAGGGATCAGGGAGGGCTGGGGACACAAGCCAAACAGCATCAAGAGGCTTGGTGATGCTGCATGTACATCATATTCTCTAATCTCTGCTTTACTAGTAATGAAGGGTTTTTTGGTTTTTTTTCCATCTTCCTTATTTTCTTACTCTATTTCTCAATTTGCTTTGAGCCCAGTTGGAGAATAGGAGTATTATTATTATTGGGGCCCTCAAACCTCCAACCTTATAAATATCATATTGAAGATGCTACCAATCTTGTGCTCATATTCAGACACAAAGCCAAGATAGGAAGCATGTTTCTTGGGTTTGACATTAATAAATGGGTTCTCCTGCCAAATCTGTGAAGTAGATCAATGCCAAGTTTAGAAATATATCGATTACAAAGAGAGGAAGACTACTTAGTAATTGGTAATAAAATGGCAAACTTATTAGAGCAAGAGAAGCTGAATGCTTTGCTCTGATCATATTTCATTTAATGGCTTTCTTTCCAATATAAGAAAAAGAGGTGTTATTAAGAAGTTGATTCCCAGGGTTTAGTTTTTCAAAGTAAGGCTAAAAATCAGACAACTTAATGGAATATTTTGGTACTGTTGCACCCCACCCTGAGTTTTCTCCCTCTTAACTCCGCACACAGTATTAATAATAGCTAATGTTTATTGAGTTCTGATCATGTTCAGACAACATGCTAAGTTCTCATACATATATCGTCTCACTAATTATCACAACAGTTCTTCAAGTAGGTACCATTTGTTTTTCAAATGAGACACCTGAGGCTTCAAAAGGTTACATAAATTGTCTGTAGTGGCAGATGTGGTAATTGACAGAGCAGTATTCAAACCCAGGTATGTCTGAATCCAAAGCCCAAATACTGAGCCCTTCAACCAAGCTGACTTTTGGATTCTATTACCAATGAAATTAATATGTGCGATGGCAGAAGCTGAGATTTCTGGAACCACCTGTGGTGTACTTTTTTCAATTAATTTTTTTTCATCTACATAATATCCTACTGAAAAGGGAGTTCAGCCTTTTTTGATAAAGTATAGATATCCACATAATATCTCAAGTCCTATTTATTCTTGGCTCATGAAGGTTAAGATTCTATGAATTCTGTTTCATGTTTGTTATTTTTTTTTAAGCCAGTGGAAAACAGAGTAGCAATGGAGAGATTTTATACAGTCTCTGTCTCTTTTCTAAGTTAAATCAAAGACAATTGTCTTGACTAGTCTGACATAAGATCTGTTCACAAGGACATAACTGTGTAAAATGATTATACAAGAACCACTCCTGAAAAAACAAGAACGATTATACAAAAACTTTTCTAAGATTATTATAAAGGAAGTAGAATAAAATCAGGCAAAGCTAGAATGACACAGGCAATTCGAGCTCTTTCCCATTTGTCCCATAACCAAATTTAATAGAAATGTAGGGGTTCCATTAAAAATTTAACTTCAGGGCTTCCCTGGTGGCGCAGTGGTTGAGAGTCCGCCTGCCGACACAGGGGACACGGGTTCGTGCCCCGGTCCAGGAAGATCCCACATGCCACAGAGCGGCTGGGACCGTGAGCCATGGCCGCTGGGCCTGCGCGTCTGGAGTCTGTGCTACGCAACGGGACAGGCCACAACAGTGGGAGGCCCGCGTACCGCAAAAAAAAAAATTTAACTTCACATGTTTCATTCTTTCTTGAAAATGCATTTGCTCATCAGATGCAGACTCATGCTATGCATGAAAAATGCAGTTTATAACATATTATGGAATACCACTAAATGCTTCACACTCTTAAAAGTGTTTCCTTTTAATAATACAATCCAGCATACATAACTGAAGCTCAATGCCTATGCTAAGTGTGTATAGTTAATTTTGATTTAGGTTTGTTACCTAATAGAGGACACAAAACATTCTACTTTTGAATCAAAGATAATTTTAAAAAATTCTTTTATCTATTATGATACACTGTGACATATTTTATTTTGTTCAGTGTTTATTACCTACATTGCTAATCATAAATCAGAAACAAGGTGTCATTAAACATTTCCAACAACATTTTGAGGTAAGTTTTCTTTACCATGATTTATAGAAAATAAAGACTTTATGTCAGAGAGGTTACATAAAAATGAGCAATGTCACACAGCTAGATAGCATCCCAGAGGACACAAAAAGGGCAAATCTGATGCCATAGTTTGTGCTTTTATTTACAGTGCTCTTTTATCTCCCAATATGCTAAGGATTGAATCTCATCAACCTTTTCTTGGTAGTCTACAGTTGCCACCTCCTTCATTTTTTAATTGCAGAGTTTCAACCCCTGTGAGGTTTTTTTTTTTTTTGTGGTACGCGGGCCTCTCACCATTGTGGCCTCTCCCGTTGCAGAGCACAGGCTCCAGACGCGCAGGCTGAGCAGCCATGGCTCACGGGCCCAGCCGCTCCACGGCATGTGGGATCTTCCTGGACCAGGGCACGAACCCGTGTCCCCTGCATCGGCAGGTGGACTCTCAACCACTGCGCCACCAGGGAAGCCCCCTGTGAGGTTTTGAAGTGTAATTTCTTTTTCAGCTTTATAATCTTTCAGTTCTATCCCCAGAATCCTTGTAACTACTAAACTGGATTAAAGACTGGAACTAGATTGGATTAAAGACTTGAATCTAGATGAGATTAAAGATTAAGAAGCTTGAGGATAACAAGATTAACATGTAATAACTTTCATCTTCAGAGTAGAAATATATAAAGCTTAAGCACACAGAGAGATGGACAACAAAAATATGGCAACTACTTTGGGCCTTTTATGAGTGTAGAGTTATTTCAGTATCATAACAATTAAGTCATTTTCTCAGGCTGCAATTCAATCTCTTAAAATCTGATAGATTTCTACACAACCCTAGCATCAGTGAACTTAATCTCCTTAAGAGAAAGGAATGATGGCCCCTTAGAAATGATTTTCAATTGTCTTAATCCTGTAAGAGTGTAGTATAGGTATAAAAACATTTCTCCTGGGGCTTCCCTGGTGGCGCAGTGGTTGAGAGTCTGCCTGCCAATACAAGGGACACGGGTTCGAGCCCTGGTCTGGGAGGATCCCACACGCCGCGAAGCAACTGGGTCCGTGAGCCACAACTACTGAGCCTGTGCGTCCAGAGCCTGTGCTCCGCAACAAGAGAGGCCGCGATAGTGAGAGGCCCGCGCACCGCGATGAAGAGTGGCCCCTGTTTGCCACAACTAGAGAAAGGCCTTGCACAGAAACGAAAGACACAACACAGCAAAAATAAATAAAGTAATTAATAAAAACTCCTACCCCCAACATTAAAACAAACAAAAAAAAACATTTCTCCTGTCATTATCAGTGAGTTTTCCTTTCCTTTATTTAATTTCTCTCTACCTAGAGGAAAGAATCAGTTATAAAGTCAGCTGATAGAGAGTTCGGCTTTAAATTTAGGAGGTGGTTATATGAGAATCCTGGGATTAAATTATTTTTTTTTAAGTTTTTAATTAAAAAACACACAATTTAACTATCTGTACATTCTCATAAAAAATAAAACAATTATAGTGGATTATTTTAGTTTTTAATGTGTAATTGTAGCAAAGTCTGAAAATAATGGCATTTAAAAAAATTTTATTACATCCATTGTTTAGACTTGTTGCTATTGTTTTCATCTAACACATTTAGACCCTCCGGGATAATGCTGACTAGTAATGGTGATGGTAGACATCATCAACTTCTTTCCAATTTTTATTTCCAGCTTCCTAAGAGAGCATTTCTCTCTTTCTCCCTCTCTCTCTTTAAAATTAGAAATGGATGTCAAATTTTATCCAATATTTTATCAGCATCTATTAAGATGACCATTTTTTCACTTTATATGTCATAATACAGCAAATAGCCATATTGAAATATTATTCTCTTTCTGGGGTGAACCAAGCCTGGCCATAATGTATTAATCTTTTAATATTTTCTTGGATTCTAACTGCTAATATTTCACTTAGCATTTTTTCTACATATATTCACATGTAAGTTTGGCCTAGAGGTGTGTGTGTATGTGTGTGCATGTATATGATGTATTCACCACCATTGTTAGGTTTTCACAGCAGACTAATGTTAGGATGAGGCAAAATATTAAATAATTTTCTATACTATGGAATAATTAAAATGATAATAATTAACTATTCCATAAAGTTTTGATAGACCTTACCTATAAATTTACCTTGATTTGATGCCTTTTGCGGTAGATCTTTGACTACCTTTTACATTTCTTCTCTGTTATTGGTCTGTTTAACTTTTGTATTTTATTTTTTTTAGACCAACTTTGATCATTTACATTTTAATGGAAAATCTTCCAATTCTTTTGTACATGTACTGAAATAAAAGTATCTATATTTTTCACAGAATTTTAAAAAATCTCTTGTTTATCTCCAATTTCGTTCCTGTTCTTCTTAATGTTATGTTTATCTATTTTTTAAAAATTAACTGGTTTGAATAATAAAAAGAAAAAAAATCAGCTTTTTTGTTTTCTATTTTATTAAATTTTATTTTTAATTAATTTAATCTAATTAATTTGAGGCTTTTTTTTCCACTTTCTTGGATTATATACTTGAGTCATTACTTTTTCATCTTTCCAGTTTTCCAATATGATTATAATATATCGCTTCCTTGCTCTTCCATCAGTTGGCTAAATTCCACACTTACATAATCTGGAAATTTAATTTTAATTTATTATATATTTTCATAGAGTGAATCAATAAACTTTAAGCTAAACTGTAAGTATCAGTTTATTTTCTTGCTTTTGTTTTATTATATTTCCCTCATCATTGTTATAATCCATGCTTTCCTTTTCTTTCAATTCACATTTAAATGTCAATTTATTTGTTTTGTTTTATTATATTTCCCTCATCATTGTTATAATCCATGCTTTCCTTTTCTTTCAATTCACATTTAAATGTCAATTTATTTTGTTTTGTTACTCTTTTATTTCTATTATTATTTTTTTTTAACATCTTTATTGGAGTATAATTGCTTTACAATGGTGTGTTAGTTTCTGCTTTATAACAAAGTGAATCAGCTATACATATACATATATCCCAATATCTCCTCCTTCTGCGTCTCGCTCCCACCCTCCCTATCCCACCCCTCTAGGTGGTCACAAAGCACCAAGCTGATCCCCTTGTGCTATGCAGCTGATTCCCATTAGCTATCTCTTTTACATTTGGTAGTGCATGTATGTCCATGGCACTCTCTCATTTCATCTCAGCTTACCCTTCCCCCTCCCCGTGTCCTCAAGTCCATTCTCTACATCTGTCTTTATTCCTATCCTGCCCTTAAGTTCTCCAGAACCATTTTTTGCTTTAGATTCCATATACATGTATTAGCATATGGTATCACATTGATTGATTGGTGTATATTGAAGAATCCTTGCATTCCGGGGATCAACCCCAGTTGATCATGGTGCATGATCCTTTTAATGTGCTGTTGGATTCTGTTTGCTAGTATTTTGTTGAGGATTTTTGCATTTATGTTCATCAGTGATATTGGCCTAAGTTTTGTTTCATTCTGACATCTTTGTCTGGTTTTGATATCAGAGTGATGGTGGCCTCGTAGGATGAGTTTGGGAGTGTTTCTCCCTCTGCTATATTTTGGAAGAATTTGAGAAGGATAGGTGTTAGCTCTTCTCTAAATGTTTGATAGAATTCGCCTGTGAAGCCATCTTGTCCTGGACTTTTGTTTGTTGGAAGATTTTTAATCACAGTTTCAATTTCAGTGCTTGTGATTGCTCTGTTTATATTTTCTATTTCTTCCTGGTTCAGTCTCAGAAGGTTGTGCTTTTCTAAGAATCTGTCCATTTCTTCCAGGTTGTCCATTTTATTGGCATGTAGTTGCTTGTAATAATCTCTCATGATCCTTTGTATTTCTGCAGTGTCAGTTCTTACTTCTCCTTTTCATTTCTAATTCTATTGATTTGAGTCTTCTCCCTTTTTTTCTTGATGAGTCTGGCTAATGGTTTATCAATTTGCTTATTGTCTCAAAGAACAACCTTTTAGCCTTATTGATCTTTGCTATCATTTCCTTCATTTCGTTTTCATTAATTTCTGATGTGATCTTTATGATTTCTTTCCTTCTGGTAACTTTGGGGAACTTTTTGTTCTTGTTTCTCTAATTGCTTTAGGTGTAAGGTTAGGTTGTTTATTTGAGATGTTTCTTATTTCTTGAAGTAGGATGCTCTTGCTATAAACTTCCCTCTTAAAACTGCTTTTGCTGCATCCCATAGGTTTTGGGTCATCATGTTTTCATTGTCATTTGTTTCTAGGTATTTTTTGATTTCCTCTTTGATTTCTTCAGTGATCACTTGGTTATTTAGTAGTGCATTGTTTAGCCTCCATGTGTTTGTATGTTTTACAGATTTTTTCCTGTAATTGATATCTAGTCTCATAGCACTGTGGTCAGAAAAGATACTTGATACGATTTCAATTTTCTTAAATTTACCAAGGCTTGATTTGTGACCGAAGATGTGATCTATCCCAGAGAATGTTCCATGAGCACTTGAGAAGAAAGTGTATTCTGTTGTTTTTGGATGGAATGTCCTATAAATATCAATTAAGTCCATCTTGTTTAATGTGTCATTTAAAGCTTGTGTTTCCTTATTTATTTTCATTTTGGATGAACTGTCAATTGGTGAAAGTGCAGTGTTAAAGTCCCCTACTATGATTGTATTACTGTTGATTTTCCCTTTTATGTCTGTTAGCATTTGCCTTATGTATTGAGGTGCTCCTATGTTACAATTGTTATATCTTCTTCTTGGATTGATCCCTTGATCATTATGTAGTGTCCTTGTAATAGTCTTTATTTTAAAGTCTATTTGGTTTGATATGAGAATTGGTATTCCAGCTTTCTTTTGATTTCCATTTGCATGGAATATCTTTTTCCATACCCTCACTTTCAGTCTGTATGTGTACCTCGGTCTGAAGTGGGTCTCTTGTAGGCAGCATATATACGGGTCTTGTTTTTGAATCCATTCAGCCAGTCTATGTCTTTTGTTTGGAGCATTTAATCCATTTCCATTTAAGGTAATTATCAATATGTATGTTCCTATTACCATTTTCTGAATTATTTGGGGTTTGTTATTGTAGGTCTTTTCCTTCTCTTGTGTTTCCTGCCTAGAGAAGTTCCTTTAGCATTTGTTGTAAAGCTGGTTTGGTGGTGCTGAATTCTGTTAGCTTTTGCTTGTTTGTAAAGATTTTAATTTCTCCATTGAATCTGAATGAGATCCTTGCTTGGTAGAGTAATCTTGGTTGTAGGTTTTTCCCTTTCATCCCTTTAAATATGTCCTGCCATTCCTTTCTGGCTTGCAGAGTTTCTGCTAAAAGATCAGCTGTTAACCTTATGGGGATTCCCTTGTATGTTAATGGTTGCTTTTCTCTTGTTTTTTAATATTTTTTCTGTGTATTTAATTTTTGATAGTTCGATTAATATGTGTCTTGGCGTGTTTCTCCTTGGATTTATCCTGTATGGGACTCTCTGTGCTTCCTGGACTTGATTGACTGTTTCCTTTCCCATATTGGGGAAGTTTACAACTATAATCTCTTCAAATATTTTCTCAGGACCTTTCTTTTTCTCTTCTTCTTCTGGGACCCATATAAATTCGAATGTTGATGCGTTCAATGTTGTCGCAGGAGTCTCTGAGACTGTCCTCAATTCTTTTCATTCTTTTTTCTTTATTCTGCTGTGTGGTAGTTATTTCCACTATTTTATCTTCCAGGTCACTTATCCCTTCTTCTGGCTCAGTTATTCTGTTATTGTTTCGTTCTAGAGAATTTTTAATTTCATTTATTGTGTTGTTCATCTTTGTTTGTTTGCTCTTTAATTCTTCTAGTTCCTTGTTAAACGTTTCTTGTGTTTTCTCCATTCTGTTTCCAAGATTTTGTATCATCTTTACTATGATTACTTTGAATTCTTTTTCAGGTCGACTACCTATTTCCTCTTTATTTGTTTCATCTGGTGGGTTTTTATCTTGCTCCTTCATGTGCTGTGTATTTCTCTGTCTTCTCATTTTGCTTAACTTACTGTGTTTGGGGTCTGCTTTTTGCAGCCTGCAGGTTCGTAGTTCCCGTTGTTTTTGGTGTCTTCCCCCAGTGGGTAAGTTTGGTTCAGTGGGTTGTGTAGGCTTCCTGGTAGAGGGGACTGGTGCCTATGTTCTGGTGGATGAGGCTGGATCTTGTCTTTCTGGTGGGCAAGCCCACGTCTGGTGGTGTGTTTTGGGGTGTCTGTGACCTTATTATGATTTTAGGCAGCCTCTCTACTAATGGGTGGAGTTGAGTTCCTGTCTTGCTAGTTGTTTGGCATAGGGTGTCCAGCACTGTAGCTTGCTGGTTGTTGAGTGGAGCTGGGTCTTATCGTTGAGATGGAGATATCTGGGAGACCTTTCGCTGTTTGATATTATGTGGTGCTGGGAGGTCTCTGGTGGACCAATGTCCTGAACTCAGCTCTCTCTCCTCAGAGGCATAGGCCTGACACCAGGCCAGAGCACTAAGACCCTGTCAGCCACATGGCTGAGAAGAAAAGGGAGAAAAGAGAAAGAAAGAGATAAAGAGAGAAAGAAAGAAAGAAAGAAAGAAAGAAAGAAAGAAAGAAAGAAAGAAAGAAA
>NW_021703771.1:25071355-25183176 GCF_005190385.1 Monodon monoceros | reverse complement strand
AAAGAAAGAAAGAAAGAAAGAAAGAAAGAAAGAAAGAAAGAAAGAAAATAAGATAAAATTTTATAATAAAAAATAAAATTAATTATTAAAAAGTGGTAAAAGAAAGAAAAAAAAAGAAAGGAGAGCAAGCAAACCAGAAAACAAATCCACCAATGATACCATTTGCTACAAAGTATACTAAAAAACCAAAAAAACAAAAAAAAAACAGGCAGACAGAACCCTACCACAAATGGTAAAACCAAAGCTATACAGACAAAATCACACAAAGAAGCATACACATACACACTCACAAAAAGCAAAAAGGAAAAAATAAAATATCCAGACGAAGTTCAACAATGTTGTGATACTTATTTCCCTTTTAGGAGTCCACATGGTATTAAAAGGCACCGTGAGAAGAGTATAGTAATAGCTACCATGTCTTGGGTCCTGTGGATTACCTTTTCCTTCAGCTGCACCACTTCCCAGCAGGCCCTGAGGAGACGGGGCTCCTGTCAGTGTGAACTGGACCCCACAACGTCCCAAAGCCAAAGCCTCAGCAAGTCCTGAGGAGACTTGCCTCCCATCAGCATGGACTCAACCCCGTTTTGTCCCGAAGCCCCCGGGCTGTCAGCATGGACTCAGCCCCGTGTGTTCCAGTAGCCAAAGCCCCAGCAGATCCTCTTGTTCCTCTTTTAGAATTGTGTATTTGTAAGAAATATAAGTTCTTTTATTTCAAAAAATATCTACAATTTATCCTCACATTTGAATGCTAATTTGACTGAACATGGGATTTGGGATTCAAAATCATTTTGCTCAACAGCCATTGTTTCTCTGTCTTATAGCCTCTAGTCAATGAGAAACCTAATGTTACTCTGAATATTAATCTTTAGTAGATACCTTTTAAATTTTTTTATCTTGATGCTAAGCTATTATTATAATTATTGATTTTAAAATCAGTCATTTTTAGTTTTACTTGAAATCGATGAGCCTTTTGATATTTGCTATCTCTTCTGCTCTACAGTATTTTTGACAGTACTTATTTTTTGTATTATTTCACATTTTACTCTCTTTCCTGCATTGTCTATATGCTTTCCTTCTGGAAAATCTATTATATAGATATCAAATCTTCTAGGTTTGTCCTCTTAATCTCTTGAATTTTCATATATTTTTCAATGCTTTATTTTTATATGGTACATTATGGAGGATTGGTTATCTCTTCCCTCACTAACTGGCTCTTTTATTGTGCCCATTCTATTTTTAAACTTGTCTTATTTTTTCTTACTTATTTCGCTAATCAAACACTTTTATTTCCAAAATCACTAATTATTTCTGTATTATTTGATGGACGCAATATCTCTTTGAATGTCTTTAAGGATAAAATTGATTATTTTTCTCTTTTTAAAATGTATTTCTTTAAAAAAGGTTTTAAATGTTTTTAAGTTTTTTGTTTGTTTGTTTTTTAAGTTTTTTGCCTCTTTATTCTGATGCATGGTTGCTAGTATTTTGGCTGTAAAAGACTTTTTGCCTGTCGTTGGATGCAGGTTACAATGATAGTAATTTACCGTGCTAGCTGGGGAGAAAACACAGGCATGTTTGTGGTGACAGGAACTGATAGTGGGTGTTCTGGGTTTTTGTAATTCCTGAAGGGTCCATGGCTACTTGGGCATATTTATTTAAACATTCTATTATCTTTACAACGAAATTTTGTTTCATTTGCATATACTCAGTCAAAATATACATTGAAGATGATTTAATGGATCAGAATATAAATATAATTTAAGATTTAGTTTTGTACTATAATCGAATGTTAAAGCAGAGTTTATTATTCAGTATACTAGGTAGACAGTCTTCAGGCTTTAGAATTGAAAATAATTGTCTGAATCCTAAATTCTAATTTTCTTTATATTACTAGCTATGAGAATTTGAGCAAGTTACTTAACTTTTATGGGTCTGTTTTCTTGCCTGTAAAATGTGGTTATAATAGTAATTAGTCAACATTATGTATGAATATGAAAATCTATAACAAATGTTACATCCAGAATGATGCATAGACCATATTTGGTGCTCAGTTGATGTCAGTCACCTTTAGTGCGCAATTTGGTAGATGAAGATAGCAAAATCTAGTATAAGAAAGTGGGTCAGTTTGGTGAATAGGAACAGCTCTTCTATTATGAATGTAAGATTTATTAAACTCATAGATATGTCTGTTATTACATGGAGAAAAGTACTTACTTTTTTCTTTAATATTTATGACTGGATCTTTGAAAAGAACAAAAAGATTGCTATACAAAAGTACCTGTCAAAACCTGGCTTGCACTTACCAAAAGGTAGTTTCTAGATATTAGACACATTCAGCAAATATTTGGTGAATGACTGTCATGTTCCAGGCACTGTTCTAGATTGTGGAAGGCTGAAGTATTAGTAAATGTGTATTCTTGTTGATTTAATTAAGGTACAGTTTGGAAAGAAAACAAAGTAGATTCCAGGTTTGCCATTATCCCTGTTAAAAGTATGTGATCAGCCAACCAGTATCATATGTGGGATACTGGAAACCCTCCCTTCCTCAAAATATTATCCCATAATATATGTATATATTCACTTAAATATTAAGATTTTATAGAGAATCGTGTCAGCTCACTCTGTTGTGTAAGTCTTGCAGTTAGAGACTCACACTATTCTTTATAAAATGTATATATTTAGTGGAATGCTGAGGCATTTAGTAATCACAGGTTAATGCTAATTGATTTGTCACTTAATTATCTTTCCTTATGTCAGCAGAGACCTAGGGAAGCCTGAAGGCATTAAATTTTTTGAGAAAAAATAAGAGTTGAAAATCTGTAATGAAGTGAACAAAGGAGATATAGCATGGCCTTATGATGGTTGCAAGGATTGTACTGAATACAGACTTTACCCAAATCATAATTGCTTTATTTAATTCTTATGGATGCTGAGTGCATTTAGGGCCCACGTGTGAGCCTCTTTCCAACCATGAGCCTCTTTTTCTTGCTCTTGCCTGGCTCCTGAGGGGCTTGGAGGTCCCATCCTGATATCTGACCTTTTATCCTTTTTCCAAGCATGTGGGTTTATTTAGCCCTTTAGAGTTTGCCACAACAAAAGTAACAATCCCCACTCCTTGCCCTACAACAAGAGATTTATTAGATTTATTAGAAAGGATACCACGTAGCAGAGATAAACTGAGGGCAAAATGTACTATGTGATTAACTGAGGGCAAAGTGATTCCAGATGCTGTTCGATTGGCTATTTGGCCTCCTTAAAGGGTCACTGACCAGTTTCTGCTACAGTTGTCCTGGCTCTGCCACCACTCCATGCAATTTCTGGGAAGGGCAGTTATTAGAGGGCTCAGTGGACGGGTGACATGCAGATCTAATTCATGATTTTGGCAAGTCCTAGTGGGATCTCTTCGGGGTCTCACAAAGCAAAATTGTCCTTGCCTTCCTTCTTCCCCTACTCTGACCACTGTTACTTGCTTCTCCAGGTATGCATTGTAGTCGTTCTTCAAAAAAGCAATGTGTGAGAATTGGAGCTAAGAAGACCATTATTTTCTGGATTTTTGAAACGTTAGGAGTCTGTGATCATTTGCCTTCCACCCAAGCAGCAGCTTCTCGAACAGGCATGAGGCTATCAGGAGGTGCTAGGAAGCTAAGATTGCACAATTTATCCAAGGAACACAGGTCCAGGAAAACAATAAATCATCGTTCACATAATCACCTTCAGACTAAAACCAGGGCTTTTCTCTGTTTACAAAGGGAGATTTATTTGGTAAAGGGCAGGAGGATGTAGCATAATGAATGTTTTGAAGGAAAATGTCAGAGCGTGTGTCTGTTAAGTATTTCAAAAAGGCCTCTTGGACTATTTCAGGTGTGTGGTTCACCAGCTCTCCTTGTCTAGAAAGAAGGGTGTATCAAGGACGTTCCTTTCTAAAGAGAAGCCTTGTTAAAGACATAGGGATAGATATCATTAGTCAAAGCTCCTTAAAAAAATTCCCTTTCATATGGTTTATAGTTTTGGTTTGAATGTTCTAAAATATGCCATAGTAATCACAGATTTAAAATAACTACTTATGATGGATGACTCGCTTTTCTTGTTTGCTACATCATTTTCTTTTCATGTAAAACTATTGTGCACTGGTTATATGAGTCACAACAGGCTAGGTTATGCTGTCTAACTGAGATCTCAATGAATTAGCAAAGGAGAGCTCGTGCAAACTCTGCTTTATATCCAAAGGCTTCCCAGGGTAGCTTCTAAGTGATGACTCAGGAATCCTCCATCTTTGGCTCCATGATCTCAACATTTGGCTTCGGGGTCACCATAGCAGGATAAAAGAATATGGGACTTACATCTCCTCTTAAATGCCTTGACTCATAAATGGTACACATTATTTTTGTACACAGAAAAGATCACATAACTCCACCTAACTGAAAGGGGCAGGAAAATGTGAGGCAGCATATAGATACTTGCTAAGTAGTAAATGCCTCTACCTTATTGAGCAAGATGTTTCTCCTTTGCTTCCCAATATTTACCATATATTTAAATCTTATTCCAGGTTAGTCTCCTTATTATTTATATGAGGATGGATAATAAGTAGTAAATTTGCTCATTCAACTTAAAGAAGCCAATCGCCACTAGTAATAATAATGGGATAATATAGAAAACAACTTCTCTATGTGATTCTATCATATAAGATATAATAGATGCTTCCAAATAATAGAGATGAATGGTGACCACAAAGGACATCTGGAAATTTATTTTCAATATTGAAGTTTAGGAGAATAGCCCCCAGGGAATAAGTCTTCACTGCCCTCTTAAAAAAATCCAAACTAAATAGATCCTTCTTTAAAATGCTCTCATTCAGGACTTCCCTGGCGGTGCAGTGGTTAAGAATCCGCCTGCCAATGCAGGGGACATGGGTTCAAGCCCTGGTCCGGGAAGATCCCACATGCCGCAGAGCAACTAAGCCCGAGCGCCACAACTACTGAGTCTGTGCTCTAGAGCCTGTGAGCCACAACTTCTGAGCCAGCATGCCACAACTACTGAAGCCCGTGCGCCTAGAGCCCATGCTCCACAACAAGAAGCCACTGCAATGAGAAGCCTGTGCACTGCAACGAAGAGTAGCCCCCGCTCGCCGCAACTAGAGAAAGCCTGTGCAGAAACGAAGACCCAATGCAGCAAAAAATAAATAAGTTTATTAAAAAATAAAATAAAATAAAAGGCCCTCATTCACTGCAGTCTGAGCAACTTCCTATTGCCCATCGTTCTTGATGACACAACATTCACGCAGATGATAACTTGTCTCCCCAGTTCCTTGCCATCTCACTGCCAATGATTCTACAATCGCATTATCATCACATCTCCATGGTCTCATTCAGTGGACTGTCAACACCAGAATATATACACTACATTATAATTCATGTATTTAAATATTCATAAGTAGTCATATAACATCCAAACTGGGAAAACTTTGAGAATGACAGGATATGCTATCAATTATTTTACCAAATATATGCCGAAACAGCAGGCATAAACAAGGCTTATCCTCAGCAAGAGACATCATCCTTCTAAATACTTGACTCTCTGACCCCGCCTTCTAGTCTCTTCAGTTCAAGTGCAAGTGCTGACTTATATAATCTTAGATCTCATCACTGAATCTTAATCAACTGATTCTACTTCTTCCTTTCTATTCTTTAGCCTCCTCCTGCCATTAAGTGTCTCCTCATTACTCTTATAATCCATAGTCCATCACTGTGATTATTTCATGTAAAATAGATTCACCTCCATTTTCCCCATTTTTCTCTGGTATGCTTGGAAAAAAATCCCAGCTTTTTATATTTCAACCTCTATCTTCTATGGGTTTGGTCAGTGCTATAAGACATATGGACATCATTTCATGATCTCTAACCTCAAATGGGCCTTAACACGACTCAGTGGTGCTAATTTTAATTTCTTTATGATCATCTAGATGACTTCCATGTCACTAAATCCAATGGACATTTCCCTCACATCTTATTCATCTTCCCTGTTTCTCCCAACAGTGACAACTCCGTGGGGCCACTGCAGATTCAAAGGCCTCTGCGGGGACAGCAGAGGCATCCACTGAGACAATATCATCCCAACTTCTCCTTGTGCCAGTCCAGCACCCTCCCTTCCCTGTAAAGATGCTGCCTTTCTGGATGTCAAAGTCTGCTTTCCAGAGAACACAATCCGTGATACTGGCTTAACCTCATTTTTCAGGTCTTAGCTTAAATATTACTTTCTATGACAGCACTTTGGGTTTTTTTTTTTGAATTTTATTTATTTTTTATACAGCAGGTTCTTATTAGTTACCCATTTTATACATATTAGTGTATATATGTCAATCCCAATCTCCCAGTTCATCCCACCACCACCCGCCCCCTGCCACTTTCCCTCCTTGGTGTCCATGCGTTTGTTCTCTACATCTGTATGACAGCACTTTCTTACCTGCTTTTTCTCACATAGACTCCAACCCCTCCCCAAAGAAATGTTCTCAACTGGAACTCTACTGTTTCTATTTACAGTTCTTATCACACTTTGTTACGATATATTTATATTTCTTATTTACTACCTATTTCTTTGTCCTTTGAGGAACAGGGCAGGAGCAATGACATTTTTGTTTGCCAGCATATCTGTCCCGAGTACCTAGCACAGGGCTTGAATGATTGGGAGAATGATTACCCCACCATTGCTAGCACCCAAAACTTTTCCTAGGGATATAAATTCTGAGGAAAAAAAATATTATATATATATATATATGTGTGTGTGTGTGTGTGTGTGTGTGTGTGTGTGTGTGTGTGTATGGGAGAGAAGAGAATGAATCTAGTTCTTTGTTTACCCCAGGATGATTTTTCACATAATGCAGACCAAAATCTTGCAGACTACCAGGGTCTTAGTAGCAAACTTTTAGCAGCACTGAATTGTGCGCTATATTAGAACACTCAGACTGTGAACATGACTCTAATCCTTTCTGAAGGATTAAGTCTATATTGTTTCTGAGTGAAGGTAATATTCGCCATATGTGCTTTATGTTGGGAAAAACGTTTTTACAACCAGCTCCCTGCATTAGTGATTAATTTGATCTTTTTGAGTAATTAACTACTTATTTACATACGGCAATGACAATAAGCTTCACAGTTTGGAGATAATAGATTTTAATGAAGTAATTCATATCTTGTCCTTGACTGATTAGTTAGTAAATGACATAAGAGGTTTTAGATAATTTGCTACAGAAAAAGTGGAAAGCAAAACATTCCTGATAATTTCAGATCGCAATAATATATACTTGTGTTTAGTGCTTTTCATTACATGATGAGCTTCTCAAAGGTATTTTAGAGACTAACTCATTGTTGAATCTCTGAATAAGCCCAATATCTGGCCCACAGTTGGCATGTAATTAATATTTATTGAATGAATATAGGAACAAATCAATTAAAAATTGTATAAATGAATGTGCTTTCATATGCATTATTTCATTTTATTTTAACAGTTAAACTATGAAACAGGCAGCAGACTTATTATAAAATCCACTTAACAATGAGACAACTGAGAGTCAGATAACTTAAGAAATTCAATGTCTTAGTCAGGAATTGTTGGTTGAAATGAACAGGAACTCCTTCAGTCTAGCTCAGGAAAAAATGAGTTTTCCCAAGGATACAAAGAAATATCATGGAATAGTGAAGCAGAGGATAGAGCCAGGACTCAGAGGAAACTGGAAAGTCACAAGATAGCTAATCACACACTCTCTGTGTCCCTCTGCATCTCCCTCCCTCTTTCTTTCTCTCTCTCACCTCAGCTACATACTCTCTTATCTCTGCTTCTCTTATTCCATCTTTTTCTTTCTTCTTTCTGTAGAACAACTCCTGCTTTCTCTTGGTTGTTATTACTCAATGATTTTGGCTTCCTGGTATTTTTGCCTTGCCATGGTTCCAAATTGGGCTTTGAGGGATTCCATATGACTAGAGGTTACTATCATTTGAATAAAGTCCATTGATTTTAATTATGGTAAGAAAATACACGACCCTTAGATTAGACAATGAATGTGGGGCATGTACCATCCAGGTATAATTATGGGGCTGAGAGTCTATAGCAGTTCCCCTTCTGAGGTCTGAGGGTAAGACACACACACTAGTCCAAGTTCACACTCCTAGTAAGTAGTCAAGTAGAAACTGAGTGCGGAGATTTCAATTCCTGGTTCAGTTCTCATTCAAATGTAGCATGTATTAATGACCAGTAGCTACGTGACAAGAACTATGCTACACGCCAAGAACTATGCTACACACCAGGCTATAAACCTAAGCAAAGCCAGACTCTCTTCCTATATTCATGAATCTTATAAGGAAAGTAGGAAGTAAAAGTGAAATCAGAAAGGTAAATGTGGTAAGTGTAATGAAGAAGAGGTACATGGATGCCTTGTGATATAGGCAAGAGCCTGGACCCAAAAGTGGCAGTTACAGGGTGTACAGGAAGGGATGTTTGAACTGACATGTTGGTCTAGGTAAAGATTGGGAGAAGTGAGGCTATTTTAGAAAAAAAAATAAGAAGGCAAAAGGCAAAAGGTGAACAATTTGAGAATTTGTCCTGAGGGTCTTAGAAGATGGTGGATTTTGAATGTAGAAGTGTTTGTATCTTGGAAAGGTCACCCTGAATGCAATCTGAATGACAGAGGGAAGGTCAGCAAGTGGGATGCAGAGTGTGAGGGTTATTAGAATGGTAATGGAGATGTTCAGATGAAGCTTTGCAAATTAGCTACTGTTAACGAACGATTGAATGATTTCCACAAGATGCCATGGCATACAACACTGAGATCTAATACGAAGTCTGGTTTATGCTCTTTTCCCCTGCTAAGTGATTATTAATTTTATGATTGTTATTACTAATAAAGTGATATGAAAGTGAGGTGATATGAACAATTTGCTAAAAAAAACTCTCACCTACAGTGCAGAAGGCAGTTGGATCACAAATTCCTTGATGGGGAGGCAGAATGTTTCATCAGTGTTAATTACAAGAGAATTTTCAGAATAAAGAGCTTGACTGTTAGTGTAAACTCAATTTTCCATAATACCAAATAACTTTTAATGAAGTTATGAGTAGTTCCCAAATTTATTTGCAGTTGTTCATTTTTCAATTTCTAAACAAGAATTATAAATGTATATAAATTACATTTTTTGCAATTAAATCTGATCTCTTCCTGAGTTACAGTAGAAATTTACTTTCCCCAAAGATTATCTTCCATTGGGGCAGCTTTTTATTTCTCTATAGAATTTTTTTTCCATGGAAGTAGAAAGCAGATTGCCTATTGTTATTATTAGTTAACATATTGAGCATCATGTCAATATTTCCTAACTAAACAACAAAAAAAGCCATGGCAGTATTTTGGGTCAAAAGCCTTATCATTAAAAAGTGCCAGAATATGGGACTCCTTAATTAGACAGTAACAGCTGCAGTTGTTACTCCTTTTTCAGGTTAATGGATAAATAATCTGTTGTCAAAATTAATTCTTATATAAGCACATGTATTTACATGATAGACTGAAGTGACTTTGAAGAATTGTTTTGGTTCACTGGATAATTAATGCATTTAAAAATTGTCATAATATGCAAAATCACATAGATCTAAATGGCTAGCAATATGCTTTAATCTTGGTTAATTTGGTACATATTAATATGTATTTTGAAACGGCTTTGTCAATAGGCTATATAGGCCAGTAGAAAGGTGTGGAAAAGAGGGAAAAAAAATTCCTGTCAAAGTGAATTTAAAATTTGAAATATGTTAATTGAGATGCATAAGATCAGAATGACAAGCAGAAATAAAATATAACCAAGATCAGTAAGTCAATCAACAAATGTTTATTGATTGACAATTCTGTGCAAACAAGTATTGTTACTCACTGTTTGGTATTATTTTTAGAACTGGAGACAAAATAGAAAGCACCAAAAATAATCAGGTTGTAATGTAATAAAGTGTTGTGCTCCTAGCTTAGTGGTGACAAATTTAATGTAAATCACGTTCTACGAGGAGATTATAAGAAGTTGAAAATACTTTATAGGAGGGATTGCTGTAACTATGAAAGAAGATCATTTATGCTAAAGTTCTTTGAATAGAACCTACATACAGAATAAGAAGTTTTGTATTGGGAAAGAAATGCATGTTATATTGAAACTTAGTTTTCTCCTCATATGTAATTAATAAGATTTTGTTCCTTTATTCCTTAATTAACTGTGTTTCTGTACATTTTTCAAGTTAGACCTTTGCTATTGAGTGTTCATTTCCAACTGTTCATCATAGTGTTATATTAAAGGGTTCTATGTTAACACTTCCTCACTTTCCTAAAAGAAAAATTCAAAAATTTTAGTTTTCTCTTGGAAAAAAGAATTAATTTCTTATTGATAAATAATGAAGGAATTTGAGAAATTTTTATGTATCCATCATGCCCCCAGAACTGTGCAAGATCTCAAGCACACATAGATGGAAAAGTATCTTTTCTCTGGAAGGTGTTCAGTGGAGAGGAATTCTACTATGAAACTAATCTTTTTATACAGTTCAGGTCTTAGATTTATGTTTTCATAGTCGTAGGGCTTAAAATATACGATTTATCTCTTGGACAACACTTATTTCAAGGCTTTGAGAGAGCTGGGGCCTCGTCTGATACTCCCATAGCCCCATAAGTCCTCTACCTTCCAACCTTCCAACCTTCATCATCTTTATAAATGAATTTCCCGCTCATTATTCAGAATGTAACACCATCAACCTCCATTATGAATTCCTAGAGAATACTGCATTTTCTCCTGGCATTTTTTATAACCATGAATAAAGAAAGAAAAATTGTAATGAATTGTTCAATATCTGCCTCTGCTGCAGTAGTGAAACATGATCCTCGTGAGGACACTGATCAAGCCTGTGTTAATTCCCGTCCCTGCGGTTCCTTGGTTCCTAGCTTAATGCTAGGTGCAACATAGGTGCCCATTAAACATTTGACAAATGGATCAATGACAAATAGAACAGAACATGGCTCTCAGACCACAGAAATAGAAACCAGATTTTCATGAAAGACAGCATGGTTGGGCTTCCCTGGTGGCACAGTGGTTGAGAGTCCGCCTGCTGATGCAGGGGACGCGGGTTCGTGCCCCGGTCGGGGAAGATCCCACATGCCGCAGAGCGCCTGGGCCCGTGAGCCATGGCCGCTGAACCTGCGCGTCCAGAGGCTGTGCTCCGCAATGGGAGAGGCCACAACAGTGAGAGGCCCGCGTATCGCAAAAACAAAACGAAACAAAAAAAGGCAACATGGTTTTGATTATTACCTGTAATTCCAAAGAAATTGCAAATAAATTCCTAAAATCAAAGTTGAATGCAATTGTTTGAGTAGTTGATTGAGCTCATTAGTTTTACTTATTTGTCTTATATTTTAACATTTTTTATTTATTTATTGAGCATCCACAGTGTGGTGTGCAGTGATATTGAGAAGATGAATAAGGTAACTCTAGCAGTTCACAAGAATCTCAAAGCCTGGTGAAAGAATAAAAATCATTACAATTTAAGTTAGAAACTGCTGCGGGACTAATATATAAATTATTGTTATACCCAGAGGAGCTAATAAGTCTGAACCTTGTATAATCACAAGGATTTTACTGGTCTAGCCATAAAAGAAAGTAGACTTTAAGCAGAGAAAACAATACATGTACAGGCATGCAGGTGTGTTCCATTTGTAGGGCTGTGGGCTCAGTTACTACAATGAAAAGAGGAGCATGGCAGGAATAACACTTTCAAATAGGTGGAAGCAGCTTCCAACATGATAAATGTACAATACAACTATCAAAGTAAGAGTAAATGAAGGTTAAAATGTGATTCAAATAAGCGATGGACAGAAAATCCAGAAAAAAAGAATTGGCTGCATTTAAGCATAAAACTCAGCTCTGAATTTTTTGGCAGCAAAAATAAAAATATAATAATTTGAAAGGAAGGAAACAAAATATCTTTTTTAAACATAATGTTATTAATTCATTCATTAGGAGAGTCTAACTTTTCACTAATATAAATTCAAAGAAGAATTTATGGGACAAATCTTTATATGTATTTGTTTAACATAAGGGTCTAGGTCAATAGTAACAACTTTTAGAGCATGTGAAAAAGTTCTCAATAGGCATGCTTTTAAAAAGCTTCCTTTAAAAAGTTGCCTTCATTTTCCAATTATAAACTAATGTAGGCTTGCTATAGAATACTTGGAAACTATAAAAGGACAAAGAATAAGGAAGAAAAGTAAAGTCATACCACTTAGAGATATCACCGTCAACATTTATATGTACTCACCTCCTGTCCTTCTTCTCCCTAAGTCATCACTACATGAACATCTACATTATCTAAATGAGATTTCCATTAACCTCATGGCTGACTTTTCAGACTACCTTCAATTTTGAGGCAGATTTAGTACTTTCAAAAACATCCCCCAAATCCCAAACCCAAGGAGTATATGTTTACAATGACAATTTTTAGAGAACTTCTCCATAAGAGTCTTTACAACTTAACTGAAGATCGATGGCCTTGCAAGGATGGGTCCCCTTGCATAGTGACCCATTTTTCTTGGTATATTCACAGTAGAAGTCCTCTCCCAAAGGTGCTCCCCCTACCTCTCATTGCCTGATTCTGTCGTGACATCTAACACCCAGGGTCACAAACCACTGCCACAGGTTGTACACACATGCACACGCGCGTGCGCACACACACACACACACACACACGGTCTCCTCATGAGAGGTTCACAAAGTATGGGAAATTATACAAAAGTTTATCCACATTTCTACCTTCTCATCTTCAAACATAGCCTTTTAATGTTTATATAACACAATAGGAAAGTATAAAATATATATTAACCATTCTCTTATTCTTGGGATATTGAAACAAAGACGTGTGTGTGTGTTTATTTTCCTTACAGTAATAAATATCATTATGAAGAAATTCTTGTGTATAAAATTTGAAGGCAGCTCTGATTATCTCTTTAAGGCTCTTGACTGCTTTTTAGAAGGATAAGTAAGGATGTAGCTCACGTCTTTCCCAGCATTGTATTGATTCCTATTTTTAAAAATATATAATAGATACACATACACAATCATTAACTTTTTTTATTACTTGTGAGGATGAAGCTCTTTCATCTGTAAATATTTCATCTAAATTCCATTTATACTTCATCTTATGTAGATTTCCTGGTTCTTCCCCTTGTTTACTCTTGGGATGTGCATTGTTTAGGCTAACCTAGGTTTTTCCCCGGTACTTTCAATGACAAAGGTTTTTGTTCTATCGTTCATGCTACGTGTCCTGATGGGTTGACTGGGGTTCTGTGCCTTATTGCCCTTCCTCGTCATCATGCTGGGACCCAACTGAAAGAACAGCCACTATCTGAAATTGTCCCTACTGTACATCTAATAAATATTAAATGTTCATTGTACTCTCATTTTACCTTTATGTAAATATGTATAATTAAAATAAAAATTAGAAAAATTTATAAAATTTATTTAAACTAAAATTTTGACTACTTTCAAGAATATTTTTCATCCAGCAAAGAAGCTACTTTGTCTCCTGGGACTATAATGCTGCTATATCTAAGGGATTGGAAATTCCTAGAAAGACTTCTCAAACTGGTAAACATGTTTCTCTCTAATCAAGAAGGAGCCAAGTGTGTCAGGCAGGGAACTTGCCTAAGCTTTTCAAAGACTCCTGTGAAAATCTTCAGAAATGGAGCTCTTAGCAGCCTTAATTCTGCTCTCCCACTTCGAGCAGATGCAAGTCACTCCAAATGCCATCTCACAGCTTCCTTTCCTGCCCTCACTGGATTCTCCTCTTGTTTGCCCAGCTGTCACATTTCTTTCCTTCCGCCCTTCACAGTTCAAGTTCTTTCCACTTGCCTCCAAAGCCAGACCTCACAGTAGAGTAAGTAAGGCAAGAGGGAACAGGTATCATTACCTGGAGCCAATTACATTTTTTCTTCTCCACTTATGCCCAGAAGAAATATGGTAAAACAATTAGAAACAAAAGTAACAAAAGACCTTTTGTCACCTGTTTCCTTGCTGTCCTGAAATTCTGTTGAAGATGGTGAGATCAGTCGGTCTTCCGTCAAGTCTGCGTGTTCAACTACCCATTAAAAGACACTCTTCAAAGTGTTTTTTCCCTAATGTGGAGCATTTTATATTGACACACATTACTTGATCAGTGTTTATTTTCCTTATGATTCACTTTAAATTGATTCAATTTAAGTGATTACTTATGATTTTTAAGGGGTTTTTAAATGCTTTGATACAAATATTTCATTTCCAAAAACATATCCTATGGAAATGATTTATACACTGGGCTCCTCATTGCAATTTTATTTTCAGCAGTAAAATAAAGAAAATAACTTAATTATTCAATAATTAGAACTTAGTTTAGAAAGCATGGTACATCCTATTGCAATCATTTAGAATGACAAATGAAAATATATCAATCAGTATATTGCTAAACAAAAAATACTGCACTCAAAATATACATCATATGAAGCCATACGAAAACACATGCACCTATATGCTTGGAGAAATATGGAAGGCTTTATAGAAAATAATAATTTTTTATGTCTGGGATATGGTATTTCATGTAATCTTTTTTACTGTCTTGTAATGAAAAACATCACTTTGGTAAACAAACAACAAAAAATAAAACAATAGTAAATGTCACAAACACATGCTACTTTCCCGTGTATATGTATGTGTGTATGTGTTTATATAAACATATAGAAAACTTCCTTTCAAGACACGTTTTCTGAGTTATGATGAAAATAACAGAGGAAATAAAAGTAAATGTAGATAGAGTAAAATCATCTTTAGGGCTACTTTTCGCCTCCCTTTCCTCCATCTCCCCCCAGAAATATTGACCACCTTTTTGAAACACTCTGCCATGGTTTTCTCAACATTAAAATTTTCTGGCTATGTATCATTTTTTCTTTTTCTCCCTCCCTTTCCCTCTCTCTTTCTTTCTCTCTTTCCATCTTTCTCTCTTTCCTCCTTCCTTCCTTCCTTTCTTTCTTTCTTTCTTTCTGTCTTTATTCTTTCTTCCTTTCTTTCTTTTTCTTTCCTAGCTTTCTTTGTCTACTGTTACGAAACATATGTAATAACTACCGTGTATCAATAACTAATATTTTTGTTACATGCTTTAAATATTTAATGCAATTTTATCTTCTCAGTAAGTCTGACATTTAGATATCACCCCCAGTTTATAGATTATGAAAGTGACGGTCAGAGAGAATAAATAATATGCCAGGGTTATGCTGGTAATTAAAAACTGTAATTTGAATCCTATCCTATCCAAGTTCATTGCAAGTATTTGATCCATTACTCTTATTAAATGTGCTTTCTTATTCCTTATTGAATGTGCATATATCTGAGCGATGAGACTTGACCTGTGTGTTCCTCGCATTGTACTGTTTTTCTCACATAACTCATTTATTCTCATGGCTTCACCAACTGTTATAGACTCTTAAATCTTGGAATCTTAAATCTCTATGCCCAGTCTTGAGCTGCCTCTAGACTTCTAGACTAATGTCTCAAACTCTAGATAATAGATACCTAACACTTAATATGCGGTAGTCATTGTTTTCAAATGTGACCTTAAGCTGATTGATGCATTTAATTCTCACAACACTACCAACAAGCTACGTACTTGCACATTTTGCTAATGAGAAATTGAGATTTAGATAGGTTAAGTAGATTGCCCCCAAACACAAAGTTCGATACTTCTTCTTGGATGGGCCTACTTTCACCACTAACAATAACTAAAGGTGCTTTTACCTCAGGACTTTCTGAAAAAGACACAAATATCTGTTGGAAATGATTGCCTGATCCCATAATTTGAGACAACATTTATTTGCATTACCTACCCACTTATATCCAGTCATGTCTAAATAGTAGACATTGCACTGTGACATCAGTTTGACATTGCAAATTGATACATTCCAGAACTAGGAGGTAGTTAGTGAGGCTCTGAAAACGCTCTGTGAGATTCTCCTCTCAAACCTCTGTTATGTCATCAGTGGAGCTCTTAGCACACACAGTCTAATGTGTACTGGGATGTTTAATTCTCAATTTGGAGACCATATAAATAACCACAGATACCTTTGAGTCTATCAGCCAAGTGCTAGATACTGTGCTGGGTACTGGGGAAGCAACAAATATTAAAAGAAAAGTTTCCTGATCTCACGGATCTTCAATTTATGACCTTTCAGGTAAAGGCAATTGCATCTGCATTCACCCCAATTCTTCCCACCCTCAGGACCAAAATCAGACAGGCAAATGTGTGTGTTACTTTTATGTGCCCTCTCAGACCTGTGGTATGGCATGGAGACCTGGACCATGGCCCTTGAAGCAGGCATGATTCACTTCACAGAAGTTGTTCATTTACTGGTAGTTAAGTAAATTGCATAGTTCATGAAATTCCCTATTTTAGCTAGTTTTTCTCAGTCATTTTTCCTAAGGATATATATAGCCCATAAAATAAAGAATTTACCTCAATATTTCCTCAAATTCTAATATTTGGCAGTGACTATGGAAAACTTTGTATCCTGTTCTTATTATCACCTGTTGTTTTGCAAATTATTAGTAAGTAGTTTGAGAAAAGTGATGAGCCATTTATTTGGGCAACTACAATGTTACTTAGAATAATATTTGAAGTGGCAACCATCTTTTCCAATAGCATAACCAGATCAGTAACTCAGGCCAGGGACTATTTCCCCTATGTTCATATTTCACAAACATATTATACTCCTCAATAAGGATTAGTATTCCTCTTTAATATCTTAGAAGTGGCCCAATGTCAGAGAAAAATGAGAAGGACTGGATTTTGATGGTTTATGTTTGCATGTGTATTCGTTGTTCATTTTGTTTCTGAAAGAGCGGACAGTGTTCTTTATTATTAATTGATGAATATTTTGGTCCAACATAAATCATTGATTCACCCATTATAAAGTAGTTGTGTTCACTAGATAATGCTCTTAAATCAAATGAATATTGAATAGTAGTACAGAGTAGAAACTTGTTGTTAAAAGGCCTTCTATTTGGGTGCAGTGGTCAAAGTCTTATTATAAACTGCTTTCTAAATCAGACTGAGAAAAGGTAGGACAAAAATAACATGAAAAATGCCAACAAAGCTATTTATTTACAGTTATTTATAGGAATCCCCTATTCCCCAAATAAAGTTTTTTTTTTCCTTCCTTCTTTCTTTCTTCCCTTTCTTTCAATAGTATTGTGATTCAAAGTAGTATATTTGAGTTAAAACACACATAATAGTTTTAGTGATCATTTGCATTGCAAAATTCCTACTTAAAAAAATGTCTGTTGGAATTTTTCTACAACTTAATGCTGGGGTCAATTCCATGGGACTTTTTAATAGGTGAAAGGCTATGGGTAAATAAACCATTGTTCCCCCCAACCCCCTTCTTCAAAACGTGATGGAAATACAGGTATTGTGAAAGGGAAAACAAAGAAGTTTAAAATTATAGCCCTTGTGTAGAACAAAGATAAGCTTTGTTGCACTGGTTTAAAAATATAGGATATTTGCTAAAGAAGATATAAAAATGGCAAAACATTGTAGAAATATTTTCTAACCACATAACTTGTAAGTATGAAGTAAGCTGATACATGATATTTTGGGTCTGTTCCTCAGATAAAAGGATGTATTTATTTTATGGTTATCAAATAAAATGGAAATTGCCCAGTAAGTCCTTTAAAATGAATATCAGGAAATCAGCATTTTCATAAGTATCATTATCAAACACATAATTTAAAAAATGATAATAGAGTAAGTATTCTATTATGTTGATCTATAACATACATGAAGTTAGAAGGGAGGACCTATTTCTTCCTCGACGGGAGATAGTTTAAGGCTCATAAAATATATATTGCAGTAAGTTTTTGCAGCATGTACTTTCTACATGTATGGTGGTGACACCCATAAAAATGAATCCAGACTTTATGTTCTCCATGTAGAATTCCACTTCAAGAAGAGATAAATAAAATATAACAGTATAGAAGTTGCTTCAGGTCAAATCCCTGATTTCCTTAGATCTACTCTTTTTTTACTCTAATTATTTGAATATTTGTTAATGGCTTTGTATGGGTATGTTTTCTATTGTGTATCATGTGGCTCTTCAGGGCTTCCAGGATCAAAGCATTGCCCATGACAAAATCTGACTACCAACAATGTATATATTTTAGATTATATACATATCAATGTGTACATATGTGTGTACAAATATGTATATAGGAACAAATATATATACATGGATATATGTGCATATGCATTCATGTGCTTTAACATGTCAATCTTCAAAAAATATTAAAATAATTTCTACAATGTTCCCCTGAAAATAAATGTATTTGAAGCACTAAGAAAAAGGAAAACAGTTCATTGGCTATCATCAATCTTCGTGTGTTTCTGTGACCTTCTTCCAGAAACAACAGCCAGTTTTTCAAAGGTTTTTGAGAAGGTGTTAGAAGGTAAAATGTGCAACTGCAAGAGGTGAGCACATCTTCAGATCTTAGTTTTCTACATTCTCAGAGAAAAAAAGACAAGCGTTTTCTTGTTTAGTTATGCCCGTGGGTGGGGGAAGCATTTAACCCAAGTAGGCTCTGGTAAACCAAGTTACTAAATTTCAAGTGAAGGGGACTATCTAGGATTAATATGTGGTTCACATAAAGACATTTTTCTTCTTCCAAGTTTGCCTTCTAATTAAAGAAATATAATTTGCTTCTTTTTTGTTTTCTTTTCTAATTTTCTTTTGTTTTTATTCCTTAGAAGTTGTTGATTGCACTTTGGAAATCGAAGGAGGATAAAACTAGTTTTAGTTAGTTAAACATGGAAAATGTCTTGTACGTAGTTTCTAATGTACAGGCATTGTCGTTTATAAGTCCACAAGATCAAGGTTTCTTGGTTTCTTTCTTTTACCATATTGATATCATAAGAGTTTTTCATTTCTTTCTTTTAGGGAAAACAGCTTTCCCTTTGGTCATATTTTCTAAATTTGTCATGCGAAGTAAGTCTAAAGAAAAATAAAAATTGAATTAAAAAGCTTTTTCTTATTTTTGATAAAATTTAAGAGCCATTTGTTTTATATTTTTGAATAAGACTTTGCTTTAGGGTTAAATTAGTTTTGAAAGGGCATAACTAATCATAAAGGCAACATTAAATTTGGAATTTTATTTGCACTCTTTTGACCTTTATTTTATATTAGTCTGTCCTGTATTTTTTCACTTTGTGCCTCAGCCATTTTACTAGCTGTATAACTGCGTGAAAGTTAATAAACACTTTTAAGCTTCAGTCTCCGGTTTCCTCAACTGTAAAATAGAGATGATATTATGATATAATGCTTGTAAGAATATAAAGCATGTTAAATTCCATATGTATATGTGCAAATGTCTTATATATATGTATATATACAGTATGTGTATACATATATAGTGAATATTTGTGTATATGCACATACATAAACATACACTCACATGCATATATAAGTGTGCATATATATGTCATTTATTGGTTTCATTTATTTTTCTTAATTTCATTTGTTTTTCTGGTAATCTTATCTCCTCCAGTCATTTCCTTATATTGTTATTTAATAAGGTGTTTGGAAAAAACTCATTCAATTAAGGAATCAATAAAACACTTTGAATATATCACATTCAATGTCTACTTTCCCTTTATTGGGGGAAAATGTTTGGCTTTTGGTCCTGAGTTGGAGATTTCAGTTTTAAAAGATTTTCTGAGGAATTTGAAATTATAGAGAATGATGGCCTACTGAAAAAGAAAAGAAAGACTATGCAAACTTAAAAGAAAATTTCTTCAACTTGGTGTAATCTTTTTCTTTCTCTCTCTCAACAAGTTAAAAGGACAACATGGAAAAAGATAGGAGATGAAAATCAAAGATTTGTTTGAAATAAGAAAATTGTGAAATAGTAAAGAGACCTTTCCGATCATCACTTAAAATTGAATTACATTCTAATTTAAGTCGAGAAATCTTAGAAAGTAGCCTACAGAAATCCACCCTCAGGCTGAAGCCAGACATTCTTTGCTGATTTAGGCCCTTAATTAGGCATAAACTAATCATGCTGTGAACTCTAGAGAAGAAATGACATAATTGTTAGTGTTAATTTCTTAATTGTTAGAAAGTGATACTTCAGTGTGTGCTTCATCCAACAAGAATGATCTGCAATGTGGCATCTCTTCTCTCCACATGTCAACAATTTACACTTCGAACATATCAAAGAAAGAACACTTAACAATCTACTTCATTCTCTTTACTGTATCTTCAAAACAAATTTGATGTTCTAAAATATAAACCCCCCTTTCACTCACAGAATAATTGATGTGGTTTTTCAGTATTGAGAATGGGAAATCTAGTCAAAACGCAGAAAACTATTTTTCATAGGAAATCACTGGTGCTAAATTATCCAATGGTAAGTCCAAATGGCATCAGAGGACAAAAATATCTATTGGATGCATCAACTTTCCTAACTTTCCTCCACTTAAACTCTCTTGAAGAGAGAAGCTGGGATAATAATTAAAATCATTATTAACTCATATTCATTCTATGCTGTGACTTTAAAATAGAGGTCAAGAAATCAAACACATAATGGAAATCTGTATTTCCTCCTTTTGAAAGAGAGCGGGATTGCAGGAAGGCTATAGCCATTATAAGAAGTGCTTTACTTGCATGTTCTTGAATAAGTAATGAAAAATATGGAATTAAAAATTCTAGAAAATGGCAATTAGAAAAATGAAAGTGATATGGGAATAAAAACAAGATTGTTGTTATTTTTGTTGGTTAATAAACAATGAGATCTTTCTAAAAGGAACCAAGTAAGAGTTATTCTTGTGCCTCTGGCCCATTTAGATGGCATAAACACAGAGGTGGAACCAAATATGCTTACTGGAGAAAAGCTCTGTTTTATATTGTCCATAGAAACCATCATGCAGGCTCAATATATGGTAATACATTTCCTTCTTCCTTCTCGACTCTTGACCCATTTGTTCCACTGAAAGGACCTCAAAGGAATGAAAAGAAAACAGCCTAGCAGGAAGTAGGTTTGTGTATTAGACTGAAATTAAAAGGAAAAAACAGACTTTTAGGCAATGTTGTTAGTGAATTTTAGTACGTTGTGGTTTGCAAATATAGAATTGTTGCTATTTTGTGTTCAAACTTCATTTCAGTGAGTTTTTTCTTTCACTAATAGGACAACAGTGTGCATCCATTAGGTGATAGCCTAATATTAGAGAACACATCGAGAATTCTGAAAGCTAAATTTTCCAAGTCCTGGGAGAAGTCGTTGCAACCCAGCTCAAAGCAGTCAAGAGAGTCTGAGCACAGCCTGTGCGCCAGGACCCAGATGCAGGTCCCCAGGGGCTCCCAGGCTAGAGAGAGGGCTCTTCTCCAGAGCAAACAATAATGATGAGAGCTGCACAAGACCAGTGTGGACAGTGTCCGGGGAGCAGAGGCAAAGGGAGAGACACTTGCCTTTCCATGTCTTTATCAACAGCACAGCTCCCAATGTCCTTACAATGTGCTGTCTCCCTTTCCCAACTTCCTAACAAACAAGTAACCTTGCATATGAACATATTTTCATTTCAACACCTATATTTCTTATCTTTCCTAATAATTTACCACTGATTCACGATCTTTTCTGTTAGAAAGTCTATTCTGTTCTTTACAGAAGTGCAGTTAAAATATGTTTCATTTTAACAGTTTAACATTTAAACGTTGGCACGTTTCCTATGAATTCCCTCCAAATTGATCCTGATGCATGTTTTCCAAGAAATAATATCCTCTCCTTCATACTTATTTTCTTAAAGGCTGGCTATTCTTTGAATATACTATTGATAATATCTGAGATGATGAGTCTTTTTAAAGGGCTGAGTTAGAGTCATACCTAGGTAGCTCTTATACATTCATGGGAACATAACCTGTCTATAATTTCCAGATATTCTTAAAAGTATTTATAAACATTAATGACATGTGTAATGTCAAGCGAAATGAAATATTCCAGATCACAGCCATAGTAACAGATCAATAAATTGTGGCTATCCACCCAGGCATTCTTCTGAGAAAATTAATAAACCAGGGAAAATAATGGAGTTAAAGTATATAAACATCATGAAAGTCTGGGTATAACAAACAAAGTGTGTGTTTCTGGGAGATTAGCTAAAGCAAAACTTAGATATAATTAGGTAAAATGCACTTATGGTTTTAAATGGCATGGTTGTGTCACACATTGGTACACCATAGAACTAGAAACCTCATTATCAGTAATATTTACAATATATTCAGACACTTAACATATCACTACAGGAATTCTTTCCCCTAAATAGACTAGTGTGATCTGTGTATATATCTATCCATATATATATATTCTGTATTATAGTTTATAACAAGTTCACTTAGGTTTTATAAATAAAGCAATGATATACTTAATAATGATTTGCAAATGTACATTAATTGCATACTTATGCAAAATTCTTTTTTTTTTAATTGAATTAGAATAACTCCTGTAGTTCCTCAACTAGACAGAAAACAACTAGAAAATAGTATTAATTTTTACAGCAAGGGGATTTTCTGATTTTATTAAAGGTTGAAAACCAAGGCCAGGCAGACAAATGCATCTGTCTAAAAGTTTCAATAGCTTACGTAATCACTACTTATCTGAAATATCGTCTAGGATTCATTACGTATTTTCAAAAGGTTATTTATTTATTTATTTTGAATGATTAAATTTTATTTTATTTTATTTTTATGCAGCAGGTTTTTATTAGTCATCCATTTTATACACATCAGGGTATACATGTCAATCCCAATCTCCCAATTCATCCCACCACCACCACCACCACCCGCCACTTTCCCCGCTTGGTGTCCACACGTTTGTTCTCCACATCTGTGTCTCAACTTCTGCCCTGCACACCACTTCATCTGTACCATTTTACTAGGTACACATTACCACATTTCCACTTACTGAAGTCACTGTCAACACTACATATTTACTCTACTAACCAACTAATTCAACTAAAATGAGACCTGGTAAAACTCATCTTTGCATACCTGCAGAATCTGATTTTTGAAACTATATGCAATCCTTACTTACATTGTTTCACAAATCACTGCACTGCTCAATTGCATTATTAACCTTTATAATTGATTTTAAATCTAGTATATCTTACATCTGAACTCTATATATTCATTAACTTTTGACTGACTGCAAAATTAGTTGAACAAAACTCAACTGTTATTTTACCATAAGGACCCCAGAGTTTCACTGGTTCGTGTAGCAAATTGTATCTACAGGCTTTCAAGAGAAGCCATTTCAACTCAATTTGATCAAGCTTAACAAATATTTCTGGAACATTCCAGAGCCTTCAAGATGCTAGGTGAATAAAGATGCGTATGTTTTAATTCCTGTCTGTAAACATGTTTTACACAATAATGCTAAAAGGAAAGTAAGATGCTGCAGGACTACTATTTAAAAGCTGCAGCAATTGTCTGCCTCTGGAAATGGAGATTGGGATTTACCTTTGGGACAGAGTACCTTCAAGATTGACAAAACTGTGAAGCCCTTCTACTCATGTAGCTGTAGAGAAAATACCTTCTCATTTTTCCTGAAGGTCTTCCCAAATGCAGATATTGAAAAATCAGTTATATATTCAATCTCTTAAGGTGAATTGGGTGCTGCTGACGATTTAGAATGATTTTCCTTTCTTATATTTGGAATTAGATTTCCCAATGTCTAAAGATTATTTTTCTTAGAATATACTTTAAAATTTTTGTCCTCAGTTGTCACAGAGATTGGAAGCTAGAACCAGAAATGCTAGTGAGGATTAAACTTCTTTTTAATCTCATCCTTTAGAAAAGCCCATGAAAAGACAGTTGTCTTGGTTTGGGTTCCCCTCGAAGCAGACTCTGAGGTAAGATTTTGAATCCAAGTAATTGATTTAGAAGTGATACCAGTGTGACAAAACATCAGTAGGAGAGTAGACATGAGGCATGGGAGAGAGAGAGAAAACAACAGAGTTTGCGTGAGGAAGCCAGTGACCACGGAGGGCAAGTGGAGCTCAACCCTATTGGCAAGATCTGAGAGACAGTATAGATGATACCTGAGAGTTATCCAAGGAGGTAGAAGTTCAGGTTTTTATCACTAACATCTTGTCCATTATTAGTCTAGGGCACATTTGTGAATATCAATCCTTTGGCACTTTCAGATAGCCCCATGGCCAAGAAAAAACCTTCAAGAATCATGGTATTCACAGTGAGCAGCCTTTAGTATATAGATGTGTATTAAAGAAAAATAAAGACTAAAGAAACCAAAGATTGAACACTGAGTAGAAAAAAAAAAGTTTTACTGCTAAGCAGAGAACCTCATCTAACATGGAGTTCAGGAAGGCTCCTGAAGAGGAAGAATGGGGTAGATGTGGAGTAGGTCTTTTAAACCCCGAAGACCCCAAACTCTCTCTGTCCCGTGTTAGGAAAGCCAAGTCTCCAGATGTGGCTGAGGGGCTAACTGTACTGGAGTTTGTTTGTTATTTAAGCTCTGAGTTAGCTGCAGATGGTCAGCCGTGAATGTGCAGTGCTCAATCTGAGTTGGTGGTGTTTAGGTGTTCTGCTTTGTACCTGAGGTCTCCACTGTGTGTGACCCTGCTTTCTGTGTGACCTCCGAGAGATGGGATTGCGCTGCCTGTCAGGTCTGCCCCAGTATCAGCAGAATAAGTAAGGGTTAATCAGGTGAGTACTAGCGAGAAAAGAACACCATTTTTGAGAAGTGTTGTATTAATCTTAGCATCTGGGGAATAGGCCACATCCTTTCCACAACTGGCCCTGAAAAAAAAAATGACGTCCCCACAACTAATCATCATGGGACTTGGGAGTCCCAAGGAGGAAACTAGGTGAGATTTCTTTAGTCTTAATTATGTGGTTTCTAGAAATTAAATGTTGTAGTGTTAATGTAAGGTCTGTCCATATTGTAGAAATCTGGGATACATCGAAGGTAATAATTTGTAAATGGAGATAGGTTTAACAAGGTTTGGCCTAAAAGCATGTGATTGTTTTTTTGTTTTGTTTTGTTTGTTTGTTTGTTTTGGTCTAGAAATGTAGCCAAGAGAGATTAAGATTATTGTAAAGATGATGATGAGAAGAAAGAAGATAGCACCAGTGAATGTTTAATATATATATATATATATATATATATATATATATATACACAATTATAAGAATGTAAGAGAAAGACACATATTTTATATTTACAATAACCCTAATTATATAGATTAGGAAATAGGCATTTCCTAAAGACCTAGAGATAAAAATTTAATCCAAGACTCTCAAATGCCAAATCTGCAACTTATAACAATATACCACATAATCTGACACCCCAGAAACACCCAGAAACACAACAGCGGCACTTATAATGTGCCATCAGTTTAATTAATTTTGCCCTGTTAATATTAGTAGATTCTGAATCCGAAGAACCTATGGGGCCAATGAGACACTGAGCCTGTTAGCATACAATCCCCATGTGTCAGACCCCCATGTGTCCTGGTTGAAAAGTGCAGTTTGTGTAGAATACTTCCACTCAGAGAGAGGGGGCCTCAGAAGACCCTGTTTAATTGAATATTTAGTCAGTTAAATATCATCCTGATCCATGTAGTTGAAACATTCAATGGCAAGAATGAAAGTCACTTCTCATTTCTAAAACCAAAAAGTATATTTACAATATGAGAGGTAATTTTCTTTTGTTATATTTAAACAGATGAGACCCAATGGTCTTATAAAAAACAATATATTTATTTACACTGCAAAAGGTTATTTGTAGTAAGGTAATTTTATATTTTCATTTTTCTCTTTTTGGAAAAAAATGTAAATTAAAACTGAACAAAAAATGAAGCGAACACAACTTTACTTCAAATAAATCTTAAGCAAACTGAAAGGAAAAGGAAAAATAATCTAGTCCAAATAGTTTATGAATATATTTCAATCTTTAGTGGTGTGTTGGTGGGAAAAACTGCAAACAAATCCTGAACACTTTTTCAATAGTGTTTTTTTTTTTTTTAAATGGTATGGGCATAGCAACTCTGAAACTATAAAATAAATGTATTATAGGATTCAGCAAATAAGTAAATATGTTGATATTTTGGGGAGTCAGAGTTCTCACTATGGGGGAAGAGGCATTTAAATCAGAAATAGGGGAAGGTAAAAAAGAATCTTATGGGGGGTTGCATGGAATTGAAGGTATTGGTATGGGCTCATGATTTCTAAAATGTGTGCATATGTATATATATGTGTTTATGTGACATATATATAGGTGCTTAATTTAGTGTATAGTTAATATGTATAATTAGATGTATGAATATATATATATATATATATATATATATATATATATATATATGCATAGCTCTAGATAGCAGCCAGGTCTAGAAGGAACAACACCTCAGCAGCAATGAGTATACCCACCACCCCACATCTTGCTCTCTAATAACATACATCTCCTGCTAAAAGGAAACAAGACTTCTAGATTGGGGCAAGATTGGTACAAGATGAGGCTGGAACAGCTTGCTATGCCAAGAAAATTAAGATGTGCTCAAAAAAATCATGGAGCATCTCACAAAGAAAGACTTTGGGCCAGCTTGAAAAATCCCCCCACTGGCCAAATATAGAGCAATTTGTGCCCCCAAATAATTAACGACAGTAATGAATTGTAGATCATTTCTAAAAAGTAAGCATTCATGATTCTAAAGCAAGAGTAAATAGACAGATAAGTAACTGAGAGAGAAGGGAGGGCTTTCCTTATTGTAGAAAGTGAAAGGCCAACTGGCAGATATGGAGAAGTGCTGGAGTTGGATCAGGAAAGGATCAATGTACACTAAATCTAGAGAGAAATTTTGAAGAGGTGCAGGATATTTGCATCGTCGTGAGGTGTATTTCCAAGGATTGTTAGTAATCCAAGAGGAAAAACAGTAACTATACGGTGGAGAAATGGGATGACACTTTGACAATTTTGTCAAAATTAGCATCAGCAAAAAAGCCAAAGGTCCCCATGTGCCTCCCATGTAATGCCCTGGGAAGGATACCTTTCACTGTTACAGCATTGCAACTGGTAATGCATCTGAGTCTAATCATGAAGAAACCTCAGACAAACCCCAAATGAGGAACATTCTAAGAAAGGGGAGGGGAGAGGATATATTCTTCAAAAATGCCAATGTCATGAAAAACAAAGGAAGGTTGTGGAAATGTTCTAGATCAAAGGAGAAGAAATAGACATGCCAACTAAATGCATACCTGATTCTAAACTAGGTAGAAATTTTACTATAAAGAATATTATTGGGTCCATTGAAAATATTGGAATATGGTTGTAAAATTATATAAAGCTTTGTATTAATGTTATAATTTACTGAAGTAGATATCTGTACTGTGGTTATTGTAAAAGGATATCCTTATTCTTAGAAAAGACATACTGGGAAATTTAGAATAAATGGCCATTATGTATGCATTTTACTCTTAAATGGTTCAGGAAAAATTATATATAATTATATTAATTTTAATATATAAATATATAATATATTAATATATAACATAAATATAATACATATAACATTTATCATTAATACTTACGTTATTAATATCTCTTTATATATATTTATATGTTTATTATATAAACAGAGAGAGAGAAAGAGCACATGGCAAAGCAAATGGGGCAAACTGTTAACAAGAGGTGAGTCTGGGTACAGGGTACATGGGTATTCTATGTGCTTTTTTTTTTTTGCCACCTTCTGTATATTTGCAATTACTTCCAAATAAAACTCCTTTTAAAAAAAAGAATCCTGGGTTTTAACTCAGAAATATATAGGTTGGAATCCTGAGTGATCTTAAGTCAGCTACTTCATTTTCTCTGTCTCAGTGTTCTGTTCCTTGAAACAGAGATAATTAATCACATCACTTCACAATATTATCATGAAACAAAATGAATTGCTGTTTGGAATACAGCAAATAGGTGATCAGCAAAGGCTAGCCCTTCCCTCAGAGCCCAAATTCCTCTCCCAGATAAGTATCATTAAATCTAGTTTCCACAAGATTGATTAAATTTGCTCAGGTCTTTTAAGTAATTTTTACCTAACAATTTAAATTTGATTTAACCTAATAATGCTTTTAAAATTACACAACGGTAGAGATTTTAAGTCTAAATTATGGTCTTACTCTGATAGAATGGGAAGTCTTTCAAGTTCAAAAATATTTTGTATTCATGTTGGCATTCCTAGCAATATGATTCTTGGCACTTAATAGATGTTTCACTGTGTGTTTATTGACATGAGTACAATAATCCATGCAGATATAACTAAAGTTTGACATAATTACGGAATTGAAAAGATGATAATATTTCTGCATTGTAAGATATGCATCTGAATACCTTCAGGATTAAAGAGCCGTGTGGCTAGTCTGAGGTTACCTGAACTGACTGAAGTGCCTCCTTTAGTTTCTGCTCTAACCACTCAGATCTAGACCACATACCAAGCCATTTTTCTTTCTCCTGCAACCCATACTGGTTCTTTCAGAGATTCAATGCCAAGCATTTTATGTAGTCTGCAGTCTTATTCCATAGAACAACTTGGCTCTAACATTTTCTTTTTTTTAACATCTTTATTGGAGTATAATTGTTTTACAGTGTTGTGTTAGTTTCTGCTGTATAACAAAGTGAATCAGCTATATGCTTATGTATATCCCCATATCCCCCCCCTCTTGTGTCTCCCTCCCACTCTCATTATTCCACCCATCTAGGTGGTTGCAAAGCACCAAGATGATCTCCCTGTGCCATTTAGCTATTTCCCACAAGCTATCTATTTTACATTTAGTAGTGTATATATGTCAATGCTACTCTCTCACTTCATCCCAGCTTACACTTCCCCCTCCCTGTATCCTCAAGTCCATTCTCTATGTCTGTGTCTTTATTCCTGTCCTGCCCGTAGGTTCATTAGAACTATTTTATTTTTTTGGATTCCGTATACATGTGTTAGCATACGGTATTTATATTTCTCTTTCTGACTTACTTCACTCTGTAAAACAGACTCTAGGTCCATCCACCTCAATGCAAATAACTCCATTTCTTTCTATGGCTGAGTAATATTACATTGTATATATCTGTCACATCTTCTTTATCCACTGGTCTGTCAATGGACACTTAGGTTGCTTCCACGTCCTGGCTATTGTAAATAGAACTGCAATGAACATTGTGGTACATGTCTTTTTTTGAAATTATGGTTTTCTCAGGGTATATGCCCAGTAGTGGGATTGCTGGGTCGTATGGTAGTTCTATTTTAGTTTTTTAGTTTTTGAGAACTCCATACGGTTCTCAATAGTGGCTGTATCCATTTACATTCCCACCAACAGTGCAAGAGGGTTCCCTTTTCTCCACACCCTCTCAGGCTTTAATTGTTTGTAGATTTTTTGATGATGGCCATTCTGACCGGTATGAGGTGATACCTCACTGTAGTTTTGATTTGCATTTCTCTAATGATTAGTGATGTTGAGAATCTTTTCATGTGTTTGTTGGCAATCTGCATATCTTCTTTGGAGAAATGTCTATGTAGGTCTTCTGCCCATTTTTGGATTGGGTTGTTTTTTTTTTGATACTGAGCTGCATGAGCTGCTTGTATATTTTGGAGATTAATCCTTTGTCAGTTGCCTTGTTTGCAAATATTTTCTCCCATTCTGAGGGTTGGCTTTTCGTGTTGTTTAAGGTTTCCTTTGCTGTGCAAAAGCTTTTAAGTTTCATTAGGTCCCACTTGTTTATTTTTGTTTTTATTTCCATTTCTCTAGGAGGTGGGTTAAAAACGATCTTGCTGTGATTGATGTCATAGAGTGTTCTGCCTATGTTTTCCTCTAAGAGTTTTATAGTGTCTGGCCTTACATTTAGGTCTTTAATTCATTTCGAGTTTATTTTTGTGTATGGTGTTAGGGAGTATTCTAATTACATTCTTTTACACGTAGCTGTTCAGTTTTCCCAGCACCACTTATTGAAGAGGCTGTCTTTTCTCCATTGTATTCTCTTGCCTCCTTTATCAAAAATAAGGTGATCATATGTGTGTGGGTTTATCTCTGGGCTTTCTATCCTGTTCCATTGATCTATATTTCTGTTTTTGTGCCAGTACCATGCTGTCTTGATTACTGTAGGTTTGTCGTATAGTCTGAAGTCCGGAAGCCTGATTGCTCAAGGTCCATTTTTCTTTCTCAAGATTGCTTTGGCTATTTGGGGTCTTCTGTGTTTCCATACAAATTGTGAAATTTCTCGTTCTAGTTCTTTGAAAAATGCCATTGGTAGTTTGATAGGTATTGCACTGAATCTGCAGATTGCTTTGGGTAGTATAGTCATTTTCACAATGTTGATTCTTCCAATCCAAGAACATGGTATATCTCTCCATCTGTTTGTATCATTTTTAATTTCTTTAATTAGTGTCCTATAGTTTTCTGCACACAGGTCTTTTACCTCCCTAGGTAGGCTTATTCCTAGGTATTTTATTCTTTTTGTTGCAATGGTAAATAGGAGTGTTTCCTTAATTTCTCTTTCAGATTTTTCATCATTAGTGTATAGGAATGCAAGAGATTTCTGTGCATTAATTTTGTATCCTGCTACTTTACCCAATTCATTGATTAGCCCTAGTAGTTTTCTGGTAGCATCTTTAGGATTCTCTGTGTATAGTATCATGTCATCTGCAAACAGTGACTGTTTCACTTCTTCTTGTACGATTTGATTCTTTTATTTCTTTTTCTTCTCTGATTGCTGTGACTAAAACTTCCAAAACTATGTTGAATAATACTGGTGAGAGTGGACAACCTTGTCTTGTTCCTGATCTTAGAGGAAATAGTTTCAGTTTTTCACCACTGAGAATGATGTTGGTAGGGGGTTTGTCATATGTGGCCTTTATTATGTTGAGGTAGGTTCCCTCTATGTCTACTTTCTAGAGAGTTTTTACCATAAATGGGTGTTGAATTTTGTCAGAAGCTTTTTCTGCATCTATTGAAATGATCATATATGTTTTTTCTCCTTCAATTTGTTAATATGGTTTATCACATTGATTGATTTGCATATATTGAAGAATCCTTGCATTCCGGGGATAAACCCCACTTGATCATAGTGTATGATCCTTTTAATGTGCTGTCGGATTCTGTTTGCTAGTATTTTGTTGAGGATTTTTGCATCTCTGTTCATTAGTGATATTGGCCTGTAGTTTTGTTTCTTTGTGACATCTTTGTCTGGTTTTGTATCAGGGTGATGGTGGCCTCGTACAATGAGTTTGGGAGAGTTCCTCCCTCTGCTATATTTTGGAAGAGTTTGAGAAGGATAGGTGTTAGCCCTTCTCTAAATGTTTGATAGAATTCGCCTATCTGGTCCTGGGCTTTTGTTTACTGGAAGATTTTTTAACCACAGTCTCAATTTCAGTGCTTGTGATTGGTCTGTTTATATTTTCTATTTCTTCCTGGTTCAGTCTCGGAAGGTTTTGCTTTTCTGCTAATTTGTCCATTTCTTCCAGGTTGTCCATTTTATTGGCATTTATTTGCTTGTAGTAATCTCACATGATCCTTTGTATTTCTGCAGTGTCAGTTGTTAATTCTTTTTCATTTCTAATCCTGTTGATTTGAGTCTTCTCCTATTTTTTCTTGATAAGTCTGGCTAATGGTTTATCAATTTTTTTTTATCTTCTCAAAGAACCAGCTATTAGTTTTATGATCTTTCCTATTATTTTCTTCATTTCTTTTTCATTTATTTCTGATCTGATCTTTATGATTTCTTTCCATCTGCTAACTTTGGGGTTTTTTTTTTGTTTTTCTTTCTCTAATTGCTTTAGGTGTAAGGTTAGGTTGTTTATTTGGGATGTTTCTTGAGGTAGGATTTTATTGCTACAAACTTCCCTCTTAGAACTGCCTTTGCTGCACCCCATAGGTTTTGGGTCATCGTGTTTTCATTGTCATTTGTTTCTAGGTATTTTTTTATTTCCTCTTTGATTTCTTCAGTGATCTCTTGGTTATTTAGTAGCGTATTGCTTAGCCTCCATGTGTTTGTATTTTTTACGTTTTTTTTTTCCTGTAATTGATGTGTAGTCTTATAATGTTTTGGTCAGAAAAGGTACTTGATACAATTTCAGTTTTCTTAAATTTACCAAGGCTTGATTTGTGACCCAAGATATGGTCAATCTGGAGAGTGTTCCATGAGCACCTGAGAAGAAAGTGTATTATGCTGTTTTTGGATGGAATGTCTTATAAATATCAATTAAGTCCATTTTGTTTAATGTAACATTTAAAGTGTGTTTTTTAAAATTTTGGATGATCTGTCCATTGGTGAAAGTGGGGTGTTAAAGTCCCCCACTATTATTGTGTTACTGTCGACTTCCTCTTTTATGGCTGTTAGCATTTGCCTTATGCATTGAGGTGCTCCTATGTTGGGTGCATAAATATTTACAGTTGTTGTATCTTCTTCTTGGATTGATCCCTTGATCATTATGTAGTGTCCTTCTTTGTCTCTTGTAATAGTCTTTATTTTAAAGTCTATTTTGTCTGATATGAAAATTGCTATTCCATCTTTCTTTTGATTTCCATTTGCATGGAATAGCTTTTTCCATCCCCTCACTTTCAGTCTGTATGTGTCCCTAGGTCTCAAGCGGGTCTCTTGTAGACAGCATATGTGTGGGTCTTGTTTTTGTATCCATTCTGCCAGTCTATATCTTTTGGTTGGAGGAGTTAATCCATTTACATTTAAGGTAATTATCAATATGTATGTTCCTATTACCATTTTCTTAATTGTTTTGGGTTTGTTATTGTAGGTCTTTTCTTTCTCTTTTGTTTCCCGCCTAGAGAAGTTCCTTTAGCATTTGTTGTTAAGTTGGTTGGGTGGTGCTGAATTCTCTTAACTTTTGCTTGCCTGTAAAGGTTTTAAGTTCTCCATCAAATCTGAAAGAGATCCTTGCTGGGTAGAGTAATCTTGGTTGTAGTTTTTTCCCTTTCATCCCTTTAAATATGTCCTGCCACTCCCTTCTGGCTTGCAGAGTTTCTGCTGAAAAGTTAGTTGTTGACATTATGGGGACTCCCTTTTATGTTATTTGTTGCTTTTCCCTTGCTGCTTTTAATATTTTTCTTTGTATTTAATTTTTGATAGTTTGATAATATGTATCTTGGTGCGTTCCTCTGGGTTTATACTGTATGGTGCTCTCTGTGCTTCCTGGACTTGACTATTTCCTTTCCCATGTTTCCCAACTTCCCAGGGAAGTTTTCAACTATAATCTCTTCAAATGTTTTCTCTGATTCTTTTTTTTTCTCTTTGTCTTCTGGGACCCCTATAATTCAAATGTTAGTGATTTTAATGTTGTCCCAGAGGTCTCTGAGACTGTCCTCAATTCTTTTTATTCGTTTTTCTTTATTTTGCTCTCTGGCAGTTATTTCCACCATTTTATCTTCCAGGTCACTTATCCGTTCTTCTTCCTCAGTTATTCTGTTATTGATTCATTTTAGAGTATTTTTAATGTCAGTAATTGTGTTGTTCATCATTGTTTGTTTGCTCTTTAGTTCTTCTAGATCCTTGTTAAATGATTCTTGTATTTTCTCCATTCTGTTTCCAAGATTTTGGATCATCTTTACTATCATTACTCTGAATTCTTTTTCAGGTAGGTTCCCTATTTCGTCTTCATTTATTTGGTCTTGTAGTTTTTTACCTTGCTTCTTTGTCTGTAACATATTTTTTTGTTGTTTCTTTTTTTTTTTGATGGGTGGTTCTGTATTCCTGTGTGTTACTGGTTGTTTGTCCTGAGACGTCCAGTACTGGAGTTTGCAGGCAGTAGGATAGAGCTGGGTCTTGGTGCTGAGATGAGGACCTCTGGGAGGCCTCACTCTGATTCATTCCTGGGGTCTGAGTTTCTCTGTTAGTCCAGTGGTTTGGACTCAGAGCTCCCACCACAGGAGCTCAGGCTCTGGCCTGGGAACCAAGATCCTGCAAGCTTCGTGGTATGGCAAAAAAAAAAAAAGGAAGAAAGAAAGAAAAAAGGGAGCAGTACAATATCAAAGAATAAAAGACAAAATAGAATTAGAAAGATAAAAATTATATTAGGAAAAATAAAACTATATTTGAAACCACTGCAACTTGGTAAAATAAAACCACAACAGAAAAAAGAAAAACAAAAGTGGGGGGTGCGGGGGGGAACAAGCCAAATAGAGAACAATAACAAAGTATAAAGAATAAAATAAAATTAGAAAAATAAAAAATTAGGAAAAATTAAAATATAAAAGAATCAACAGCAGTGAATTAACAAGGTAAAACAGCACCCCAATCTAAAAGAGGAAAATAAGAAAAAAAGAAAAAAGAAAAAAGCCTTGGCTATGGGGGCAGAGTTTAGGCAGGGGTGGAACTTAGGCAAGGGCAGGGTTTAGGGTGGGGAGGGACCTAGGCGGTTGTGGTGTGACATTCAAGCCTGGGGCGGCACCTCTGCTTGGGACTCCCGCAGAAAGGGAGAGGCAGCACGTGGAAAGGAGGGCCTCTGGAGTGTGGAGTTCCGGAGTTTAGAGGTAGGAACCTGGTGAGGGTGTGTGGGTGGGGTTTAGGCCCAGCCTGGTTAGAGGGGTCTCAGAGGAGGTCTCAGAGTGTAGAGGTGGGGCCCTGGGTGGGGGTGTAGGGGTGGAGCTTGGGCTCTGCGCATCAGGAGGGAGGCTCCGAGGGCAGAGGATTAGGCCTGGGAGCCCAACAGGCTCTCCAGTGCCTAAGTGGACAGGGAAAGCACTGGCCCCGTTCCCTTCTCTTCCTTCACACCCCTCCCCCCACCGTCTCCCCTAGGGTCTCCCCCGTCACCGCCAGACCCCTAACCGTGGGTGGGTCCCACTGGGTGTAGGAACCCCTCCCCTCCCCTACCCTCAGGGGTGCTGGTCCTGTAGGTCCGGCCTTTACTTTTGCTCCCCCTTCCTTCCCTCCCACTTCCTCAGGACCTGAGTGGCTGGAGTGGGACTTGGTGGGCAGAGGATCAGGCCGGAGATCTCAGCAGGTTCCTGGGGGCCCAAGTGAGCAGGGGAAACCTGGCCATGCTCCCTTTTGATCCTCTGCCCTCCCAAAGGTTCCCCAATTTCCCCCTTCAGGCATGGGATCCCTTCCCCTCCCCCAGCCACCCCTCAGGGGCGCCATTCCTGTCCCACCTCCACTTCTCCTCCCCCTTCACTCCCCTCACATCCCACAACCTACCTGGTCCCTGGGGGTTCCTCCCATCCCCTTAGGTGTCCGTGGTCCCCCCCCAGTGCCTGGTAGGTGCCCTAGTTGTGATGAGATGCGAATTCCACTTCCTCCTAGTATGCCACCTTGACTCCGTCCTCGATTCTAACATTTTCTTAAAATTTCTGTATATATATATTTTTTATGGAGGCAAACAATGTTTAAATTGAAATCAGTCTTTATTTCCCTATTTCTCATTTTGAGTCCAGGAAATGTTTTTAAATGGAACCAATGAAGGCAAATTTTTTTTTTTTTTTTGCGGTACGCGGGCCTCTCACTGTTGTGGCCTCTCCCGTTGTGGAGCACAGGCTCCGGATGCACAGGCCCAGTGGCCATGGCTCACGGGCCCAGCCGCTCTGCGGCATGCGAGATCCTCCCGGACCAGGGCACGAACCCGTGTCCCCTGCATCGGCAGACGGACTCTCAACCACTGCGCCACCAGGGAAGCCCAAGGCAAATATTGATTGAAGTTGCATGTGTGTGGTAGTCCATTTAACACAGTGGTTCTTAACTGGTGTAATTCTGTCCCCAGGGGACATAAGGTAATGTCTGGAGACATTTCTGGCTGTCAGAACTGGGGGTGGTGGTGATGCTGACATCTAATTGGTAGAAGCCAAAGATGCTTCTGAATATCCTACAATGCACAGGACAGCTCCCAACTAGGAAGAGTTATCCAGCCCCAGATGCCCATAGTGTTGGAGTTGAGAAACCCTGATTTAAGTGAAGGGGAAAGATTGCCATTATGAACACTTAGGCAGATTTGATTTTCAGACAGAAATGAAACTATAAATTACTGAATTGGAGTCATACTTGCGTTTTGTAGCAACTTTAATTACATTTCAGCCTTGCATTTTACCATTACAATAGGTCCAGCATAGATGCTTACAGATTATCCATACTATCATGTGACAGTGATGCTTTCCATTTATGAGAGCTTTTCTAAGGCTTGTCCTACTGTTTTCAGAGCCATCTAAAGTTTGAAAATCAAAATCAAGTTACTTTTTTGGAAATTACTGGCATTTCTCATTGATTTCTAATATTTCCCACAGCCTATATAGCATTTGGTGAAAATGTTTTCTATTTTCTCACCTTAGTATAGAGGTTCTCCACTTAAGATCTATGTTGGAATCTCCTGCAGAGCTTTTAAAACTCCTACTCTCTGGGTCCCACCCCAAACATTTTGATTTGATTGATTTGGTGTGAGGCCTGGACATTGATATTTTTAAGAGGTCCCCAGATGACAGTAATATGTAGCCAAATTTTAGAAACATTAGTATATTGTCTTTCACTAAATTTACCCATGACAGTTATGATATTTTAATTATTAAAGTGACTTATTGCCTTATTTTTTCTTTTGAAATCAACAAAATAAAATAATACACTGTGAATAGATTCTGAGAAATAAGTCCTTAACTACCAGGGTCTGTTATTGTTCCAGGAAAAAATTTTTATTAGCCTCTTCCTCCATCATGTTAATGAATGTGGGGATGATCCTATTAGGCTGAGCTCATAAAAGGAACTATAATTTTCTTTGAACCTTTAACTTTTGTCTCAGTACCTAATTACTTTATATAAGTTGTCAATATCATGGAGCATATACACCACCTCAAGTTAATTTATTATTCCTAAGTGTGTTCTAAACTTTATGGCAAGTGCTTATGGATGTCATGTCATCCAATTCTCAGAATATCTCAGTGAGGTGGTCATTATTTTCCTCCTTTACAGATGAGAATTATTGTTTTACTTGCGACACCTCTGTTGCCTCTGACTGGATCCGATTGGATTCTTCATCCCTCTTTTCACCCTGATCTTTCCAGAGGTGTTGGAACAGATATATCCAGATGTCCTTTACTCAGAAAACACACATCTGAGATCAGGAGGGCAAGTCACTAAGACCTCTTCTGGAGATGAGCCCTGAGCTTCCACACGGTTCTTCAGGCCAAGTACTTCTACAAGACCTCTCCTCTAAGCCTCTGTGTTTTCCCTTTTGGTACTGCTTCTTTCTGAATCATTCAGTTTTCATTGTTCTATGAAACTACCAATTTAGTCCATTAAGACATTTGCCACTTGCCCTGGCCCATGCATCTGGAGGCCCCTTAGACTTTGACATTGACTCATTTCCCAATAAATAAAGCCAGAATTCATTCTCCAGCTGGTCTGGTAGGAACAGTGATTCCACACATGGCCATGAAGGCACTAATGATTCCCTGTGCCTACTGTCCCAACATCTTCACCTGACACATAAATCATCTATGGCAGGTTGTGTATGGCGTTTGCAGCCGTCCTGGAGAAATCCCACCATAGACATGATGTTTACTCTTCAGCCGATTGTGCTGGGATACAGTCAACAGTCAGCTTCATGCATCTTTTTTATCTGGCCTTTAAGTAGGCATTTGAGAAATACGTGAGGGATAGAGCAAAGTTTATTATGTCACATCCACAGAACATTTTCTTCTGACAAATGGAGTGAAAAGATTGAAAAACTGAAGAGCTACAGAGAAAAGTGAGCAAGGTGTCTTAGAGAAATCTCCCTTTTATGTGTAGCCATTTTAACACATAAATATCAATCGTAGCAAAAGGTTTTTGTTTTAGCTCTCTAGGGATTACTGCATAAAATGTGCTTTGGCTTTTCTACTTAGGTAGGCTAATTAGATGAAGAAATAAGGAAAGACTAAAAACCCACTGACACATACATGTGTGAGCAGGGGGTGGGTGGGGGGGCTGATGTGATCAGAGCCACTTACCTGCTTCTGCCATATTGGTCAATTCATTCTTATGGCCTTTGACTTACAGGTCTGTAGGTAACTTTCATCAAACAAACCCACATTTCAGGGGTTAGATTAAATAAGTTATTGTTTGTCCCCCACCCCCCACATATGTGCTAATTAAAAAAAATTGTCAATCCAGACTACAATGACAAAATAGAATTTTTTATGCTTGGCTACCACTTTATTCTCTCTTATTTGTGTTGTACTTCAATTCTATCTGTTTGAAAATAAGCTTTATTCCCATTTTCACTATTTTTAATGGCTTATAGATTTGTATGCAAGCTATTTGGATAATACCTTACTGTAAAACTGATTTAAATGCAAACAAAAAATAGCAACGGCAGCACCAATTCTTTCTTTCCTTTGAATTTTTGCTCTAGAATTTTGTAGTCCAGAAGAGGTTATGACATTTAGAGAACATGTTATCATTCTGTACTCAAAAAGATAGGAAGAAAGAATATAGGGGAACAAAACAGAATTTCAAGAAGGGCCATACAGCTAGAAGAGGTCTGGGAGGGCAGAATATCTTGGAATCCTTTCAGAAACCTGTTCCAGCGTCTTCCTGAGAGAAGTTACTATCCCTGCACATATGTGAGTACACAGGGCTGCAGAAAAATGGCAGGACAGAGAAGACCTATAATTATACTACAGACACAGGTTTATAAAGGGACTTCTTTAAACTATTCCTTGGGCTTTGATTAATTACTGGCTTATTGCTGAAGGGAGAATAGAGTGACCAGAACTGGAATTTTAATGGAGAAAATGAAACAGCAGTTGGACAATTCTTAGTAGGGGAGAAGTGATGCACTAAAGATGTAAATTCTTTGGATTTAGTCTCCCTCCTCTCAATCCCCAGCTCTAGGAGATCTTAAGGTTTCCTCGGCTGCTGTGGTTTGCAATGAGACATTTAGCTTTCAGATGAGAATGCTAATCTCATTTGTTAAATTCCATTTTAGAGCTCTTTGGGCAGCTAGATTACCAGACAGTAATCATGCATAGTTTACCACCATGTGTCTTTAATAACCCAGGCCTTTGTGTTTATGGGTTTAGCGTGGATTAGAATATATATCAGCTGAATGTTAATGGATTTAATCAATCCTTTCTTAATTCACGAGATTTTTTTTTACACTTGTAAATGCACATTTAGGCTTTGACTTTTGCCCACAGACACTTTAGAAAAAAGCAACAGAATAATTTTATTGTATCATTGTCAACATCACTGTCATATTATCTCAGTTAATTTATAATAAGCACTGATATCACTCCATGGTTCTGGATGCTGTGTGAGCATCTACAGATGCTTTGTTTTTTCTTTCCCCTAGATCATGAACAGAGGCTTCACTCAAACTTCCAGTCAGACTCCAAATAAATATGAAATATTGGCATAAAACAAGAAATCCTCTTTTACTACTGCAGAAGAAAAAAATACAAACACCCTCTGCTGATGGAGTGGACACACATATACGTTCACACATTCATTAGGCATACACATGTCAGAAAACATATATCACACTCAGAATGACTGAACCAAAAATTACATAAAAAACACTGTTTACTTAGTTTTTATTACCTTTTTCAAAGGAGCGCTACAAACTTTGAATGAGACTTATACAGTGCTACAATCTGTGCTAGGTTTTAGGGGTGGAAAGAATAATCAAGCATGGACTCTAGCTTTGTAGACCTTCAAGTCCAATGTATGCTTAGGAAATGAGGAACTTGGTTCACTGCTTGGAAATTGCACACACACTACAGGTTATTGATACTGCTCAATAACAGTACTGTTTTTCCAAACTAGTTACTTCGTGAAAGTAAATAGAACAGAACACTTTGTGGATGAGAATGGAAGAGTTTTTTATTTTACTGTATGTAACTTTCATCAACCAAACCCACATTAAGTTCTTCAATCCTTAGAACAATGTCCAAAAATATACAGTGTGTACTCCTAGCTATTTCCTACAAAACAATTGGTGACTAGCATTATTCAGTGATGTAAGAGCACTAGACTAACAGATTCTGTGTGTGTGCATGTGTGTGTGAATGTGTACATCCAAGCTACTTTTCGTGCATGGCCAATTGTGTCCATTTCCTATCGTAGTTGTAATAAATTGCCACAAATTCGGTGGATTCAGACAACACAAATGTATTATTTTGTGGATCTAGAAGCCAGAAGGACTAAAACCAAGGCGTCATTGGACTGTGGCCCTTGTGGAGCCCTGGGGGGAATATGTTTCCTTGACTTTTCTAGCTCTTAAGGGAACCCTGTATACCTTGACTCATGACTACTTCCTTACCTTCAAAGCCAACTGAAGTATCTCCTAATTCCTCTCTCTCTCTCTCCTCCCCCTCTCTCTGCTTCTCTCTCTCATTCTTCTTCCATCACTACATCCCCTTCTCTGACCCATCTTTGCTTATATTTCACAGAGATAGTGTGAAGATGTTTAACTTTTAATACTGATAAAGAACAAGAAAACAAGCAAATAAAGTAACCTTAAAATGAACTTACCCATTTCTTAGCAATGAATATGGTCTTTGGTTTCACTATGGCAAACCACTGTGCACTTTCTCTGTAAGGAGGCAGAGAAGCATCTCTTTTGCTCACATTTCATAAGGAATGACCTTCACCACAGACTCACTTGGCATTCCTTTGTATAGCAAATTGAGTGGCAGAAATGCTAGGTATTACATCAACAAAGTGTAAAACCAAGAGAGAATTTAAATAAGAGATTGGGAGACTACCAAACCTTTGGGATAGGAAAAAAAAGAAAACTTGGTAAAACCATACACTGCTTTAGACATTCAGTATTTGTGGGTTTTGAGGGATTTGCTGATGGTGTAAAAGTTTTCTTAACATTAAATATATGGAACTTATTTGAATATAAACAAATAGTAATAAGTATTAAATAAGATTAAAAACAAGAGACTTTATGAGAGGAGAAGCCACCCGCTAATTTAAGATACAGGTGAAGAAAAAGAAGGAAACATTTTCAGTTATTTTTTTAAAGACATATGCAAATGAGTGACAGAAACTAGTTGTTCGTGCCAAGTGGAGTGAAATGAGCCAAAGAATTGTCTTGGTATGAAATTTTCTTCACATTTCTTATCCATAAGTGGATTTAGTGACATCAAAGATGACAAGTATGAAAAATGAAAATAAGTAAGACTTTATCTTTTGCTATGTTTGTGAAATGCAAAGGAAACTTTAAAACTGCATAAGTCCTTTTAATTTTTTAAAATCTTAAATTTTAATATAAGAAAACTAAAATATTAAAACAAAATAAAACCTTAGAATACTAACCTATCACATATATATTTGGAGTTAGATGTGTCAACTGAAAGACCATTATACAAATATTTATTTGTGAATAGAAAGTATAGTAGCCAAAGGAAGATTATTTTAACAAACAGATACTAAAGAAATAGATGAATCAACCATCACAGTTGAAGGCTTCAAACCCCTTTATCATAAATGGACAGATCCAGCAGGCAGAAAATCAGTAAGGACATGACTGAGCTCAACCACACGCACTACTTCATCCAACAACAGAAGAATAAGCATTCTTCTCAAACTCACATGGGATATTCCGCAAGATAGAGCACATCCTGGGCCATAAAACACATCTTAATAAATCCAAAAGGATAGAAATCTTAGTGTCTTCTCTCAGACCACAGCGGGATTAACTTAGAAATCAATAACAGAAAGATAACTGGAAAATACCAAAATACATGGAGATTAAAGAACGCATTACTAAATAACATACAGGACCAAGAAGAAATCTCAGAAGGAGGTGGGAGAAATGACAGAGTAGGAAGATTCTGGACTCACCTCCTCCCATGGACACACCAAAGTTACAACTACCTATAGAGAAACTCCTATAGAGAAACTATCTCTGAGAATAGCCTAAGGACAAGCAGAAAAGATTTTCTACAACTAAAGATAAAAAGGAGAAACCACAGAGTTGGGCAGGAGGGACACAGATGCAGTCTGGCCAGGACCCACACTCCTGGAGCAGCAATCCAGAGGCAGGAAGGATATCACAGCCTCGGAGGTTTCCCCTGAGGAGTGAGGGCTCTGAACCCCACATCAGGCTCCTCAGCCCAGGGGAACTGCATAGGGAAGATGAGGCCCCATTAACATCTGGCTTTGAAAACCAGTGGGACTTATGTCTGGGAGTGCTGGAGGGCTCTAGGTTACCAAGACTTTGCTCTGAGAAGGTGTGCACAAAAACACACTTGCTTCCAGTCCCAGAAGAGAGATTTGCTGGTTAAATTTAGAGTGTGTGTGTGGGCTTCCTTGGTGGCGCAGTGGTTGAGAGTCCACCTGCCAACACAGGAGATACGGGTTCGTGCCCCGGTCCGGGAAGATCCCACATGCTGCGGAGCGGCTGGGCCCGTGAGCCATGGCCACTGAGCCTGCGCGTCCAGAGCCTGTGCTCCGCAACGGGAGACGCCACAGCAGCGAGAGGCCCGCGTACCGCAAATAAATAAATAAATAAAAATTTAGAGTGTGTGCCCAAGAGGCAGAGAACTGTTGGAACTTTCTCTAGGTACGGAGGAGCTAGTGGGTGCTAGCTTTCTGTTTGTTTGTGGCTCACCCTCTACCTAGCTAGCCCAGCACTAGCAGGTACCATTTCTGACTCTTCACATCTAACCTACTAGCACTGCTTGCCCCACCCTGGGCTCACCTGCAGACCCGACACTCCTAAGCAGCTGCCCTCTCTGCCAGACCTGGTGACGGCCCTCAGTCAGCAGCTGAGCCCCCTAAATCAGCCCCCAGCCCCACCGTACCTGGTGGGTCCCCTCAGCTGGCACCAGAGCCCTTAGAACCTGGTCCCCTGCCCCACCACTCCCAGTGGATGTGCTTGGCTGGCACCAGAGACCCTCCAAAGCAGCCCCTCACTCCCCCAGTCCTGGCAGAAATCCTTAGCCAGCACCGCAGCCCCTCTAAAGTGATTCCCTGCCAGACCCAGTGGATTCCTTCGGCCAGGCTCACATTGCCCCAAAGAGAGTTCCACCCCCCAGGGGCTGGCCTCATACACCAGAGTGCGTGCAACAATTACAACCAAGCCATACGGCCAGCTGTACCAGGGTCAGCTTTACTAGCAATCTCGCAGCAAACACAGCCCAGTCAACACAGGAGGACATACACAGCTCACACAGGGGACACTCTTGGAACACCCGGCTCTGGTGACAAGGGCAGACCACACTACTGGGCCACACAGGACACATTCTACACAAAACCACTCCTTCAAGACCAGGAGACACACATGATACACCTAATACACAAAGCAAACACAGAGAGTTAGGCAAGATGAGGAGACAAAGAAATAGGTTTTAAACAAAAGAATGAGACAAAACTTCAGAAAAAGTACTAAACAAAGCAGAGATGAGCAACCTTCCAGATAAGGTAATGGTCATAAAGATACTCAATGAAGTCAGAAGAATGGAGGAACACAGTGAGAACTTCAACAAAGAGATAGGTAATATAAAAAAAGAGTTCACCAGAGCTAAAGAATACAATAATGTAAGTGACAAATACACTGGAGGGAACCAACAGCAGATTAGATGATGCAGAAGAAAGCATCAGTGAACTGTGGAAATCACCTAATCACCTAATCAGCAAAAAGAAATAAAAGAAATGAGGATAGTTTAAGGAAACTCTGGGACAACATCGAGCTTATTCATATTTGCATTATTGGGTCCCAGCAAGACAAAGAGAGAGAATGGGACAGAAAACCTATCTGAAGAAATAATGGCTGAAAACTTTCCTAACTTGGTGAAGAAAACAGACATCCAAGTCCAGGAAGCACAGAGGGTCCCAAGCAAGGTAAAGCCAAAGAGACCCACACTAAGACACATAGTTAAAGTGCCAAAAGTTAAGGATATAGAGACAATCTTAAACGCAGCAAGAGACAACTAGTTACATATAGGAGAACTCTCATTCATGGCTGGTGGAAACGCAAAATAGTACCACCAGTTTGGAAAATGGTTTCCTACAAAACCAAACATACTCTTACAATATGATCCAGCAATTACATTCCTTGTTATTTACCTAAAGAAATTGCAAACTTATGTCCACACCAAAAACTTCACACAGATGTCTATAGAAGTTTTATTCTTAATTGACAAAACTTGCAAGCTAACAAGATGATCTTCAGTAAGTGAATGGATAAATAATCTGTGGAATATTACTCAGCACTAAAAAGAAATAAGCTATCAAGGCATGAAAAGACCTGAAAGAAATTGACTGCATATTACTAAGTGAAAGAAGTCAATATTTAAAAACTACATATTGTATGATCTCAACCATATAACATTCCAGAAAAGGAAAACAATGGAGACGGTAAAAAAAAAAGCAGTGGTTGCCAGAGGTTGGTGTTGGTGGGTGGAGGAGGGATGAATAGTAGAGCACAGAGGAGTTTTAGGGCAGTAAAAATACTTTGTATGATACCATAATGATGAATACATGTCATTCTACATTTCTCCAAACCCATTCAATGTATAATATTAAGGGTGAAACGTAAACTCTGGTCTTTGGGTGATTATAATGTGTCAATGTAGGTTCATCAATTTTAACAAATGCACAACTGTGGTGAGAGATGTTGATAAGAGGGAAGTTATGCATGTGTGGGGCAAGCGGTATGTGGGAAATCTTTGTACCTTCTGCTCAATTTTGCTGTGAACCTAAAACTGCTATAAAAAATAAAGTCTTAGTAAAAGAAAACAGATACTGTATTTTGATACAAAGCACATTATTTTTCCCCTCTGAGATTGTGAATGAGAGTTCAAAGAACTGTATATTCAGGAATTAAATGCAGCCATAATTGCTTCTGGCAGGGGTGTGAAAGAATCATACTGTTTCTTGTGTAGGAGAAATCAACCTCCTGACTTAAGCCTGAGTTTCTAGCTTTGTGTAAGAAATTGGTGAAAAAAACATCTATGGAGTCTTCTACAAGGCTTAGGTAAGTTGAATGCTTAAATGTTCAGACATAAATGTTACATAGCCTGTGGGGAAAATTGTAATGTCATTCATATGAATTCTATTGCTACTGTCTTGATTAGCACTTACCACAAACTGATTGTATTTGATTTCCTACAAAGTGAGAAAGATATGCTAAGGTATTAAAGAAACAATTAGCAGTCTTATCAAAGAGATTGTTTAGATGAGTTGGGGTTTTTTTGTTTGTTTTGTTTTGCTTTTGGTAAGTTGCACTGCATTCATTTTCCAGGAAATAAATTATTCATCTAATTTAATATGACCTTACATTATCTAGGACAGCTAAATATTTTGTGAAATTAATATCAAGCTAGAGATGAGCAAGTTCATTTCCAAATCACTTCCAAGTTAACAGGTGTTATATTTTAATAGAAGAACTGAACATACAATGATTATTTTAGTAATTGAAAGATAATATATATTTTAGACATTTCTTTCTAATATGCAGCTTTTTCAACTATAATTATTAAAATATATTGATTAGTCTAGTTATTAACCTCTTTTTAAATATATGTGTATGTATACATATACATTTATGTATTTACATAAGAACATATTGTAGTGTTACTAATGACCTTAAGAGGTAAAAAGGAAGCAAGTTATATTTCTTTCTTTACCTCTGCTGCTGTGCTTGTCTTACTGTCACTGAAACATTTGTTTAATAATAATAGTAAAACAACAGGGAATTTCCTAAGTTAAGACTACCACATTTTGGGTCCTGCAACTTTATTTGAAACCACAGAAGAGAATAATTTTAAAATTTTCTTTAGAATATTATTAATCACTTAACATAATTATTATATAAAAAGTGATGGGCAGGGTGAATAAAAGTTATGTCACAAGTAAGTACAGCATCTAGGTAAGGGCATTGATTTCGCCTTGGAAGTGTGGGCACAGAGGTTTGAATCTTGGCTCTGCAATTTCCTAGGTATGCAACATTGTAGTATCTGTTGAAACTCTGACTCTACTGTTGCCCTCTGTAAAATCCTAGCAAAATTACATTGTGTATAAGGCTGTTGAGAGGTTTTAATTAGATAATGTCTGTTGAGTACTTATTCTTGTATCTTGTACCTAGTAAGTACTCAAATAATATTCCTGTCCTTATGAGCAGAGAGCATTTTTCTTTTCACATCTGTTGTCTATGGGAGAGATTGCAGTTGTTTGTTAAATAATTTGGTGCTTACAATTTTTTTAAAAAAACAAAAAGGAACATGATATTTTGACTGTCTTAAATTGTGCAAGTCCATATTCCTTGAGACAGTGATGAATTTCTGATTTCAGAATTCTGTTTTCACTACAGGTTAGAGCTGGAACATTGATATATTAAATTGGATTTTCTTTATTTAATCTTTTCGTCAGCAGCAGCAAAATATGCTTGAATTTCCCTGTTGAGTATTAATGTACACTTGCTTTGCCATTTACTTGCCTAGGAAAGACATTAAAGTACTTTTGCTTAGCAAATGTTATATTGTTGGATTAGAGGCAACCCTACAGATACACTGTAAAGTATAATTTAATAGCAAAATGCAATAATACCTACTCCAGTTCATCACCATGTGGCTGTTTCTATACAAAGCCTCCTAAGATGTGTTGCAAACTGACATATCTTGCTAAAAATCATAAACAACAGACTAGGCACTCGTGACAAGTGACTCCCATCTACTCTCAATGAAGCTGTCCTCATTTTAGAATTTCAAATCCAAACTTCTGCTGGAAGGTACTGTTGCTCTTTGAATTTGAGGATAATGCCTGGAAATTTGTAATATCTGGTTCAGTAAATTCTTGTAATGTGTCCATATGACAATACTCAACTCAAAAGGGGGGATACACATCTTTTAAAAGTATTCTAGGGTTCTTTATATATATATATATATATACATATATATATACACACACACACATACATACATATATATATACATACATACATATATATGATGTATATATAGGCTTTATCATGTCATGGCATGTCCTCTGGTCAACAAATTTCAAATGCTGTCTTATTGCCACTCAATTTCCATAGAAAGTCAGGTAGAAAAAGGTTTGACAAACATATTTTAAATTAACATATACACCTTTCCAAGGACATTAAGAGTTTGGAGGGAAATTGAAAAACTTAATCCCTAAAATGCTCTGGTGGAAAACCTTGGGAGAGCTGAATGGTAAGAATTTGAGAACAGACCAAACTCCTCGCATTGTGTTTAAACTTCAGTGTCTCTATCACCATCAGAGCACAGAGTTTCTATTCCTTTGTTTCTCATCGGGAAACAATAAATTCTAGCTTTGTGGGAGAGCAGGGCAGAGGGTACAGTAAGAACTTCAGCTATGGAATCAGGACACCTGGCTTAATCTAGCTCTGCTGCTGCAGTGGGGTATGAATTTGAATCTGAGTATAACTCAAGCTCTTTAAACTTCAACTTTTTCATCTGTAAATGGGCACAGTAAGGATCACCTTTCAGGATTGTTCCACACCCCAGATGATATAATGTCCAGAAAGTGCATGCTATACAGTAAACACTTTCAATAATGATTGTTCTCGTGATTACTACATTGGCAGACAGAATGGGGTATAGTAAGATAAAATACTGGATAAAACTGTGTGCTTTTGTTCAAATCTGTGTAAGAAAGGGAGGCCAATACTTTGTTATCCACTGAGATATCATGGATATTTTATATATTAATTAAAAAGATAGATATTTTATATATTAATTAAACATTTTAAATTCTTTCAAGTCTGATTTTAAAAGATCCAGCTGTCCATTGTATCATCTCTTTGCAGTAGAACACAACGATTTCCTCCACTGATGGCCTTTATCATTAGCTATGTAAGTAATTCCATTTGTGAATGGATCAGTCAGAAGCTGCATTTTACTCCTAGTCTACAATCTAGTTAACAGAGGATCTCCCTAACACCCATCGCTGAGGGAAGATCAATCCAGCCACAAAGAAAATAATCCCACATCCATATGCATGGGTCTGTTCCTCTCTGAAACAGAAGCTTACTTTACCCAAACTGCCCTACAGACTTGCTGGTTCAGAACTTGGTATGAGTTCCTTCCTCCTTGGAAGTAATCCAAAGAATCTTATTATAAAAAAATGCCAGAAGGCCTTAAATATTAATAAAACTTTATCTACAGCATTTTCCTCTGTGCTTGGTTGACTATTTTATCCAGTCATTTGGGGGTTTTTAATAAGCACTTTTATTACCAAACTAATTCCTACATTGGATGTCCATCTCTAAAACGTTTCCCATAAATATCCCATGTTAATTATCCCAACAGCACATTTAGGAGTCATGATGGATAGGATGGAAATACACAAGGCTGTGGTTTGCTTTCACCTCCTGTTTTCCCTAAATGGGTTGGAATCAATTTTACATAGAATAAAATAACCACTTCTTTCAAAGATTTTAACTTTCCCCCACCGATTTAAGATTTATATAGGCAACTTTACATGAACCTTTTCCTTTGTAGAAAATGGGAAGATGAGTCAGAGCAGGGTGAGTGGGGTAGGGGAGGAAGAAAGGTGAGTCATGGTCCAGTGTTAAAAAAGGGAGAAAACAGATGCTTTAATTGTGTCTATTAAGAGGAAAAGAAAGAGATTGATATTCTATTCCCTGGCAATTCTACTGTCCAGGAATCTCTACTAACCAGTTTAACTGAGCAACTACTGTATGAGCCCAGACAGGTAAGGACTGGTTTCCTAAAATCTGTCACTTTAGAGGAAGGCCCCGTGGTAGTTCTTCAGCCAGCTCCCTGGTCCCAGAATGAGGGCCACTACCAGATATAAAATTCGAATCACATGCCTTCTTCAGGGTCTGGCCCTAGAAGCTGTAACTGGGGCCTTACCAGTTATGACCACCCCCTTTAAGATTCTTGCAAAAATGTTTCTACAATTCTCTCTAGATTAAAGTAACCCGTGTAAGTTTAATAACTTACATGACTTGCCATTTATATTCTATAACAGTGAATTGAACACCTACTAAAATATACTCTTCTTAACTTGTAAAGCAATAGTATTGATTAGAGCACACACAATTATGAAAGGATACAAAGGTGTAATAATAGTAATTATGCTTTACCTATTTTTTTTTTTTTTGCAATACGCAGGCCTCTCACTGTTGTGGCCTCTCCTGTTGCGGAGCACAGGCTCCGGACGCACAGGCTCAGTAGTTGTGGCTCATGGGCCTAGCCGCTCCACGGCATGTGGGATCTTCCCGGACCGGGGCACGAACCCATGTCCCCTGCATCGGCAGGCGGACTCTCAACCACTGCACCACCAGGGAAGCCCTACCTATAATTTTTGAATCACATTTTTTACATAATTTTATTAAACTTTTTCTCTCAGTTTTTAATAACTAAACCAATGCTCACATAGCATCAAAAATCTAGCTTATTATAATCATTCTTGTTAGCAGTTTTGCCAATATATCATTTTATTGTTGTTTCAGATGGATATATATAATATATATGTTATATTGATATTATATATATAATTTATAATTTGATTTGCAAATTTTCAAGCAACTTGCCTCAGAACTTTTTCTATGTGGATCACCTTAGCTTTATACAAGCTGATTTAACTTCACTTTTGCTTTCTCATATAAGTCATTTAGTTTCAGAATCATAACATCTCAGAATGGAAGTGAATTTAGTGGTCACCTGGTCCAATCAACTATTTTGGGGAGAAGAGGGTGGAAGTGAGGGTATAAATCCTAAATAAATGACAAGATGTATCTGCCTATTGGGATTTAACACCTGTATGGAAGTCAAAAAAATTATTAAACTACTCGACGACTTATTTTTACCCAGTCAAGTAAGTTAGCCCTAAACTCAGTGGAAATCGGTATATAATATGATTAACATCAGCACCTGATATATAGCTATTAATGAATATGTGTTGTGAGTTATACAAAAATAGTATGGGTTTCACCCTTATCTTCACGGAAAGCAAACAAACCTTTTGGATTTCAACATTAGAGAAAGCGTTGGCTTACACTGGGTAAATACTGATAGCAAATAGAGCAGCATTAGAAAGGGAAAATCTCAGTGGGGTAGAATATCATGTAAGAAGAAAGACATAAACTGGATCTTTAAGGACTGGAAAATGTTGATAGCTAAAACAGGTGAGAGGAGGTAACTTTTATAGCCAAGTGAGTGGAATAGGTTTTATATATGTTATGTATAGTGTATTATATATAGCACATAGTAAAAGTATAATCTGCATATTAGGGAGTAGTAATGAAAAAGAGTATTTATAAGAGAAAAACAGACAATGTAAAGACATTGCACGTTCTTGAGCAGGGAGCTGATCCATTAAAAATAATTTTTTAAGAAAGCTTGCTTAAGTGAGAAGTTTAGAGATAAGTGACTTTAGGAAACTGAATTTAAGAAGAATAAATAGGAGAACATCAACTGATTTGAATATCTGGTGATGAAGAATGGGGTAACGGACAGGAATGTGAAGAAGAATTGGAACATACAACTTAAGAGAAGTAAATGTAAGACCTTGTTTCTATACATATAAGTGATTAAAGAGTGGAGGGGATAAATTGTATGAATTCTGAATTAAAATGAGAGGTTGAATGTTTCTCTTGGGATAAAGGTGGTTTTCAATAGTTGAAAAAAATACTGTTTGTTCATCAGAATTTTAGGACCAAAATGCCCTTTAAAGTCTACTGAATTTGGGGCTTCCCTGGTGGCGCAGTGGTTGAGAGTCCGCCTTCCGATGCAGGGGAGGCGGGTTCGTGCCCCGGTCCAGGAGGATCCCACATGCTGCGGAGCAGTTGGGCCTGTGAGCCGTGGCCGCTGAGTCTGCGTGTCCAGAGCCTGTGCTCTGCAACAGGAGAGGCCACAACGGTGAGAGGTCCACGTGCCGAGAAAATAAATAAATAAAAATAAAGTCTACTGAATTTGAGATGATGGTAGATATATCCAGTAGCACTAGAATACAGGTAAGAGATAATGAGAGATATATAAATTTTGGAGTCCCCCAAATAGACGTGATAGTTGAAGTCAAAAGTAAGTAGATAAATTTTTATGTGCTTATTTATCTTTAGATTTCAGTGTTCATCTTCCTTTCTGCTTCCCTGGTGTTATTTTACACAGAGCTGCATTCTGACATTCTCCAACTCCACCACAGACTAGTCAGAAATGTATCACAGCAGAGTTGACCAGAGTCCAAGGTGCTTTTGGCCTCATTTTGAATCCACCACTACTCTCTTCAACTATGAAAACTGACTCTTAGTGGGAAAAAACTAAGAACCATCATGTGCACCTTATTAAAAATCTTATCTAATATATTCCCTCAACCATGAATATTTGCATGTTAAGCCTTATCTGTATTAGTACATTTAAAAATATTTGTCCTCTGGTAAAATCACTTCAAACATTTTTGAAGAGCCAATAGGAGGTGTGCCTCTGAAATCATACTTATAAGACAGTCCCTGTTTCACTCTGGGCCCATGATAAATGACTCCTACAGAGCAAACTGTGAGGTAGCATGGAAATGAACTATCTTCTGAATTACTGAATATTTAATAAACTGTGCTTAATGCGTTTTATGTAAGTGGCTATGTATTTTGAAACTTTGAAAATACTATCTTAAAAAATTAAAAATTAAGTAATTGACCAGAAAAATCCCACTCTGTTTTTATGCCAAAATATTTGCTATGATTCTTTCAAAGGTTTGGTAACTATTGATAAAGAGTCAGGGACAAAGGACAAACCACTTCTCCAAATTTTGATCCATAGACACAAAACACCAAGCTGATCTCCCTGCGCTATGCAGCTGCTTCCCACTAGCTATCTGTTTTACATTTAGTAATGTATATATGTCCATGCCACTCTCTCACTTCATTGCAGTGTACCCTTCCCCCTCCCCGTGTCCTCAAGTCCACTATCTACATCTGTGTCTTTATTCCTGTCCTGCCCGTAGGTTCTTCAGAACCAATTTATTATTTTTTTTAGATTCCATATATATGTGTTAGCATATATTTGTTTTTCTCTTTCTGACCTACTTCACTCTGTATGACAGTCTCTAGGTCTACCCACCTGACTGCAAATAACTCAATTTTGTTTCTTTTTGTGGCTGAGTGATATTCCATTGTATATATGTGCCACATCTTCTTTATCCATTTATCTATTGATGGACACATAGGTTGCTTCCATGTCCGGGCTATTGTGAATAGAGCTGCAATGAACATTGTGGTGCCTGACTCTTTTTGAATTATGGTTTTCTCAGAGTATATGCCCAGTAGTGGGATTGCTGGGTCATATGGTAGTTCTATTTTCATTTTTTTAAGGAACCTCTATACTGTTCTCCATAGTGGCTGTACCAATTTACATGCCCACCAACAGTGTAAGAGGGTTCTCTTTTAACCACACCCTCTCCAGCATTTATTGTTTGTAGATTTTTTGATGATGGCCATTCAGACCGGTGTGAGGTGATGCTTCATTGTTGTTTTGATTTGCATTTCTCTAATGATTAGTGATGTTGAGCACCATTTCATGTGTTTGTTGGCAATCTGTATGTCTTCTTTGGAGAAATGTCTATTTAGGTCTTTTGTCCATTTTTGGATTGGGTTGTTTGCCTGTTTGATATTCAGCTGCATGAGTTGCTTGTATATTTTGGAGATTAATCCGTTTTCAGTTGTTTCGTTTGCAAATAATTCCTCCCATTCTGAGGGTTGTCTTTTCGTCTTGTTCAAGGTTTCCTTTGCTGTGCAAAAGCTTTTAAGTTTCATTAGGTCCCATTTGTTTATTTCTGTTTTTATTTCCATTACTCTAGGAGGTGGGTTAAAAAGGATCTTGTTGTGATTTATGTCATAGAGTGTTCTGCCTATGCTTTCCTCTAAGAGTTTTATAGCATCTGACCTTACATTTAGGGCTTTAATCCATTTTGAGTTTATTTTTGTGTATGGTGTTAGGGAGTGTCCTAATTTCATTCCTTTACATGTATCTGTCCAGTTTTCCCAGCACCACTTATTGAAGAGGCTGTCTTTTGTCCACTGTGTATTCTTGCCTCCTTTATCAAAGATAAGGTAATGATATGGGTGTGGGTTTATCTCTAGGCTTTCTATCCTGTTCCAGTGACCTATATTTCTGTTTTTGTGCCAGTACCATACTGTCTTGATTACTGTAGCTTTATAATATAGTCTGAAGTCAGGGAGGCTGATTCCTCCTGTTCCATTTTTCTTTTTCAAGATTTCTTTGGATATTCAGGGTCTTTTGTATTTCCATACAAATTGTGCAATTTTTTGTTCTAGTCTGTGAAAAATGCCACTGGTAGTTTGATAGGGATTGCATTGAGTCTGTAGATGGCTTTGGGTAGTATAGTCATTTTCACAATGTTGATTCTTCCAATCCAAGAACATGGTATATCTCTCCATCTGTTAGTATGATCTTTAATTTCTTTAAGCAGTGTCTTATAGTTTTCTGCATACAGGTCTTTTGTCTCCTTAGGTAGGTTTAGTCCTAGGTATTTTATTCTTTTTGTTGCAATGGTGAGTGGGTGTGTTTCCTTAATTTCCCTTTCAGATTTTTCATCATTAGTGAATAGGAATGCAAGAGATTTCTGTGCATTAATTTTGTATCCTGCTACTTTACCAAATTCATTGATTAGTTCTAGTAGTTTCCTGGTAGCATTTTTAGGATTCTCTATGTATAGTATCATGTCATCTGCAAACCGTGACAGCTTTACTTCTTTTCCAGTTTGGTTTCCTTTTATTTCTTTTTCTTCTCTGAGTGCTGTGGCTAAACTTCCAAAACTATGCTGAATGATAGTGGTGAGAGTGGGCAACCTTGTCTTGTTTCTGATCTTAGTGGAAATGGTTTCAGTTTTTCCCTATTGAGAACAATGCTGGCTGTGGGTTTGTCATATATAGCCTTTATTATGTTGATGTAAGTTCCCTCTATGCCTACTTTCTGGATGGTTTTTACCAAAGATGGGTGTTGAATTTTGTCAAAAGCTTTTTCTGCATCTATTGGGATGATCTTATCGTTTTTCTCCTTCAATTTGTTAATATGGTTTATCACATTGATTGATTTGCGTATATTGAAGAATCCTTGCATTCCCCAGATAAAACCCACTTGATCATCGTGTATGATCCCTTTATGTGCTGTTGGATTCTGTTTGCTAGTATTTTGTTGAAGATTATTGCATCTATGTTCATCAGTGATATTGGCCTGTAGTTTTCTTTTTTTTGTGATATCTTTTTCTGGTTTTGTTATCAGGGCCTCGTAGAATGAGTTTGGGAGTGTTCCTCTCTCTGCTGTATTTTGGAAGAGTTTGAGAGGGATAGGTGTTAGCTCTTCATAAATGCTTGATAGAATTCACCTGTGAAGCCATCTGGTCCTGGACTTTTGTTTGTTGGAAGATTTTTAATCACAGTTTCAATTTCAGTGCTTGTGATTGGTTGGTTTATATTTTCTATTTCTTCCTGGTTCAGTCTCAGAAGGTTGTGCTTTTCTATGAATTTGTCCATTTCTTCCAGGTTGTACATTTTATTGGCATTTAGTTGCTTGAAGTAATCTTTCATGATCCATTGTGTTTCTGCAGTGTCAGTTATTACTTCTCCTTTTTCATTTCTAATTCTGTTGATTTGAATCTTTTCCCTTTTTTTCTTGATGAGTCTGGTTAATGGTATATCTATTTTGTTTATCTTCCAAAGAACCAGCTTTTAGTTTTATTGATATTTGCTATCATTTCCTTCATTTCGTTTTCATTAATTTCTGATCTGATCTTTATGATTTCTTTCCTTCTGCTAACTTTGGGAGTTTTTTGTTCTTCTTTCTCTAATTGCTTTAGGTGTAAGTTTATGTTGTTTATTTGAGATGTTTCTTGTTTCTGGAGGTAGGATTTTATTGCTATAAACTTCCCTCTTAGAACTGGTTTTGTTGCATCCCGTAGGTTTTGGGTCATTGTGCTTTCATTGTCATTTGTTTCTAGGTATTTTTTGATTTCCTCTTTGAGTTCTTCAGTGATCTCTTGGTTATTTAGTACTGTATTGTTTAGCCTGCATGTGTTTGTATTTTTTACAGATTTTTTCCTGTAATTGATGTTTAGTCTCATAGTGTTGTGGTCAGAAAAGATGCTGGATAGGATTTCAATTTTCCTAAAATAACCAAGGCTTGATTTGTGACCTAAGATGTGATCTATCCTGGAGGATGTTCCATGAGCACTTGAGAACAAAGTGTACTCTGTTGTTTTTGGATGGAATGTCCTATAAATACCAACTAAGTCCATCTTGCTTAATGTATCATTTAAAGCTTTTGTTTCCTTATTTATTTCCATTTTGGATGATCTGTCCATTGGTGAAAGTGGGGTGTTAAAGTCCCCTACTATGATATTATTTCTGTTGATTTCCCCTTTTATGGCTGTTGGCATTTGCCTTATGCATTGAGGTGCTCCTGTGTTGGTTGCATAAATATTTACAATTATTATATCTTCTTCGATTGATCCCTTGATCATTATGTAGTGTCCTTCTTTGTCCCTTGTAATAGTCTTTATTTTAAAGTCTATATTGTGTGATATGAGAAATGCTATTGCAGCTTTCTTTTGATTTCCATTTGCATGGAATATCTTTTTCCATCCCTTCACTTTCAGTCTGTATGTGTCCCTAGGTCTGAAGGGGGTCTCTCTTATTTTTTTTTTAACATCTTTATTGGAGTTAAATTGCTTTACAATGGTATGTTAGTTTCTGCTTTATAACAGAGTGAATCAGCTATACATATACATATATCCCCATATCTCCTCTCTCTTGCGTCTCCCTCCCACCCCCTCCCTATCCCACCCTAGGTGGTCACAAAGCACCGTGCTGATCTCCCTGTGCTATTTTGCTGCTTCCAACTAGCTGTCTATTGTACATTTGGTAGTATATATAAATCCATGCCACTCTCTCACTTCATCCCAGCTTAGCCTTCCCCCTCCCCGTGAAGTGGGTCTCTTTTAGACAGCATATATACGGGTCTTGTTTTTGTATCCATTCAGCCAACCTATGTCTTTTGGTTGGAGCATTTAAACCATTTACATTTAAGGTAATTATTGATATGTATGTTCCTATTACTGTTTTCCTAATTCTTTTGGGTTTGTTTTTGTAGGTCTTTTCTTTCTCTTGTGTTTCCCGCCTAGAGAAGTTCCTTTAGCATTTGCTGTAAAGCTAGTTTGGTGGTGCTGAATTCTCTTAACTTGTGCTTTTCTTAAAGGTTTTAATTTCTCTGTCAAATCTGAATGAGATCCTTGCTGGGTAGAGTTATCTTGGTTGGAGGTTTTTCCCTTTCATCCCTTTAAATATGTCCTGCCACACCCTTCTGGCTTGCAGAGTTTCTGTGAAAGACCAGCTGTTAACCTTATGCGGATTCCCTGTATGTTATTTGTTGCTTTTCCCTTGTTGCTTTTAATATTTTTTCTTTGTATTTAATTTTTGATAGTTTGATTGATATGTGTCTTGGAATGTTTCTCCTTGGATTTCTCCTGTATGGGACTCTCTACGCTTCCTGGACTTGATTGACTTTACCATATTAGGGAAGTTTTCTACTATAATCTCTTCAAATATTTTCTCAGTCCCTTTTTCTTCCTTTTCTTCTTCTGGGATCCCTATAATTCGAATGTTGGTGCCTTTAATGTCGTTGCAGAGGTTTCTGAGACTCTCCTTAATTCTTCATTCTTTTTTCTTTATTGTGCTGTGCAGTAGTTATTTCCATTATTTTATCTTCCAGTTCAGTTATCCGTTCTTCTGTCTCAGTTATTCTGCTATTGATTCCTTCTAGAGAATTTTTAATTTAATTTATTGTGTTGTTCATCATTGTTTGTTTGTTCTTTACTTCCTCTAGGTCCTTGTTAAACATTTGTATTTTCTCCATTCTATTTCTAAGATTTTGGATCGTCTTTTCTATCATTTCTCTGAATTCTTTTTCAGGTAGACTGCCAATTTCCTCTTCATTTGTTTGGTCTGGTGGGTTTTTACCTTGCTCCTTCATGTGCTGTGTATTTCTCTGTCTTCTCATTTTGCTTAGCTTATGGTGTTTGGGGTCTCCTTTTGCAGGCTGCAGGATTGTAGTTCCTGTTGTTTTTGGTGTCTGCCCCCAGTGGGTAAGGTTGGTTCAGTGGGTTGTGTAGGCTTCCTGGTGGAGGGGACGGCTGCCTGTGTTCTGGTGGATGAGGCTGGATCTTGTCTTTCTGGTGGGCAGCACCACGTCCGGTCATGTGTTTTGGGGTGTCTCTGACCTTATTATGATTTTAGACAACCTCTCTGCTAATGGGTGGGGTTGTGTTCCTGTATTGCTAGTTGTGTGTCATAGGGTGTCCAGCACTGTAGCTTGCTGGTTGTTTAGTGGAGCTGGGCTTTAGCATTGAGATGGAGATCTCTGGGAGAGCTTTCACCATTTGAGATTATGTGGGGCCTGTAGGTCTCTGGTGGACTGATGTCCTGAACTTGGCTCTCCAACCTCAGAGGCTTAGGCCTGACAGTTGGTCAGAGCACCAAGACACTGTCAGCCACTCGGCTCAGAAGAAAAAGGGAGAGAAAAAAAGAAAGAAAGAAAGAAAAACAATAGTAAAATAAAATAAAGTTATTAAAATAAAAAATAAGTATTAAAAATAAAAAATACTTTTTAAGTAACAATAAAAAAGAAAGGAAGAATGAAGAGAGCAACCAAACCTAGAAAGAAATCCACCAATGATAACAAGCACTAAAAACTATACAAAAAAAGAAAAAAATAAACAAACAAACAAAACGGACAGACCGAACCCTAGGACAGATGGTAAAAGCAAAGCTATACAGATAAGATCACACAAAGAAACATACACACTCACAAAAAGAGAAAAAGGAAAAAATTTATATTAAAAAAAAAAGAAGAGAGCAACCAAATCAATAAATAAATCTGCCAATGATAATAAGCTCTAAACACTAAACTAAACTAAACATAAAAGTAGAAACAAATTAGATGCAGAAAGCAACCCCAGTCTACAGTTTCTCCCAAATTCCACTGCCTCAATTTTGGGGTAATTTGTTGTCTATTCAGATATTCCACAGATGCAGTCTACATCAAGTTGATTGTGGAGATTTAATCCAGTGCTCCTGAGGCCGCTGGGAGTAATTTCCCTTTCTCTTCTTTGTTCGCTTGGCTCCTGGGGTTCAGCTTTGGATTTGGACCCGCCTCTGCGGGTAGGTCACCTAAGTGTGTCTGTTCTTCGCCCAGACAGGACGGGGTTAAAATAGCAGCTGATTAAGGGGCTCTGGCTCACTCAGGTCCGGGGGAGGGAGAGGTATGGAATGCGGGGCGAGCCTGCAGAGGCAGAGGCTGGCGTGATGTTGCAACAGCCTGAGGCGTGCCTGTGTTCTCCTGGGGAAGTTGTCCCTGGATCACAGGACCCTGGCAGTGGTGGACTGCACAGGCTCCCAGGAGGAGAGATGTGGATAGTGACCTGTGCTTGCACACAGGCTTCTTGGCAGCGGCAGCAGCAACCTTAACGTCTCATGCCCGTCTCTGGTGTCCGTGCTGATAGCTGCAGCGCGCCCATCTCTGGAGCTCGTTTAGGTGGTGCTCTGAATCCCCTCTCTTCGCACACCCCGAAACAGTGGTCTCTTGCATCTTAGGCAGTTCCAGACTTTTTCCTGGACTCCCTCCCCGCTAACTGTGGCGCACTCACTCTGTTCAGGCTGTGTTCATGCAGCCAACCCCAGTCCTCTCCCTGGGATCTGACCTCCAAAGCCTGAGCCTCAGCTCCCAGCCCCGATCTGCCCCTGGCGGGCGAGCAGACAAGCCTCTCGGGCTGGTGAGCGCTGGTCAGCACTGATCCTCTGTGCGGGAATCTCTCCACTTTGCTCTCTGCACCCCTGTTGCTGTGCTCTCATCCATGACTCCGAAGCTTTCCCCACCCCACCCGCCATCTCTGCCAGTGAAGGGGCTTCGTAGTGTGTGGAAATTTTCCTCCTTCACAGCTCCCTCCCACTGGTGCAGGTCCTGTCCCTATTCTTTTTTCTCTGTTTTTCCTTTTTTCTTTTGCCCTACCCAGGTACGTGTGTACTTTCTTGCCTTTTGGGAAATCTGAGGTCTTCTTCCAGCATTCAGTAGGTGTTCTGTAGGAGTTGTTCCACATGTAGATGTATTTTTTTTTTAACATCTTTATTGGCATATAATTGTTTTACAATTGGTGTGTTAGTTTCTGCTGTAAAAAAAGTGAATCAGTTTGTAGATGTATTTTTGATGTATTTGTGGGGAGGAAGGTGAGCTCCATGTCTTAATCCTCCGCCATCTTGAGGGTCTCCCCTGGTGGAATTTTAAAACTGATTTCTGTTATCATACAAATGGCCACCAGAGAAAAAAAATATAAATACTTTCTACATTGGTTAGTCCTGCTATATTCAACACTAAGAATTTTCTATCCATTATTTCATTGTAAAAACTTAAGGGACTTTGCTTTTTCTGATCATTAGTTGCGATGTAAACATAGATATATATTTTTAATTAAGTAATTATTTTTCTCTAAATTTTTCACTGAGCATTATTTCTGTGGATTGCGTAAAGAAATTTCTCTAAATAAACTGAAATGACTCTAAAGGATGCCTGCGGCATATGTAATCTGCAAACAAAACCAACAGTTATAATGCAAGCATATGGTAGCTATATTGCTTCTCAAATTATGATGTAATTTCATTACTTTCACACCAATTAGAGTGGCACTAAGCAAGTTCAGTGTAAAATGACTATCAAAGACTCTCACCCATTTACTGACAAGCATGCCTGGAGAAGTAGAAAACAATATTGAATACTAGTTTTATTTGCTACTGATATTTATTTATGGAAAGTGGCAGCTATAATTAATGTAGTCAGAGTTCATAACATGTAAATGGGCTGTTAAAACACAGTGAAACTAGATATATTTCAAATACTGCTGGCAACTTGCCTCATAGAGGCTGAGTTGTATTGTGCATTCAACTCTAAAATGGCACTCCACGGAGGTTTCAGAATCCTTTTGGAATTACCATTGTTCCTTTGCATTTTCAGGATTGGCAAACTGGAATCCAGAGGTAGTGACACTACTTGCTCTGCCAATAGATTCAGCCATCATTTAATAGCAAGTGAACTCTAACTTGATTTCTGCAATAAATATGGATCCAGGTTTCCTAGAGTCTGTTCCCTATACAAGTGGACCAACCTATTTATTTAAAGGACTGTTACCACACTCTATAGGAGAAGCAGAGGATCGTGGAGTCATTAGAGAATCCACTAAAAATACTAAATAATTCACCAGTTATTTACTGAGAGCTCCTTACGTGTGAACCTGAAGAACTTAGAGTGGATTCTATTATGGAAGTTAGAGATTGTGGAAGGTTACATACACAGAAGCTAGTCTCTGCAGCCAGACAGACTAGGATTCAAATCTTGACTTGTCCATTTGTGAGGTGTATAGATGTATACAGCTAAGTCTTTTAGCCTTCCAGATCCCAAGCTTGCTTCTCTGCCCAAAGGACATATCCCTAACAGCAAGATTTTTGCCTGGATTGTATAAGATAATATTTGTAAAGTACATAGCACAGTTCTTGCTATAGAGTGGGTGCTCAAAAAGTGCTGCTTTTGGTGTTGTTACTATTATCCATGCTATTATTATAATCTAATGAGATAAATACTCATGAAGCACATGAACACAATACCAGAAGAAGTGTAAAGGGGGCTCAACCACAAAGAATGAAAAGGATTTTATGCTATGGAAAAGGGTAAAATTGGGAGAGGAGACGGGAATAGGTCAACTAGAATAAGCATAGTCATGAAAACGTGTGATTTTGCACATATTCTGGCTTCCCTACCTAGTTGTGGTTATACAATGTGCTTTGCTGATAGAATGGGAACATAAATTATATGTATCACTTCAGAATAGATGCATGCAAGAGCCAGTTCAAAATGTTCTAAGTTCACCATTCCCCACTGTTTCCTGGAGGTGTGGTCAGCCTGCATCCCTGAGTGAGGAGGACATGAAGCAGTCCTCTGTCAACTTGTGATAGCTGTGAAATAAACCTTTGTTGTTTAAAGTCACTGAGATTAAGGAATTATTTGTTCAGCTCCTACAATTCAACAACAACAAAAAGCAAACAACCCAACTGAAAAATGGGCAGAAGATCTGAACATACGTTTCTCCAAAGAAGTCATACATATGGCCAATAGGCACATAAAAAGATGCTCAACATAGCTAATTATTAGAAAAATACAAATCAAAACTACAATGAGGTACCACCTCACACCAGTCAGAACAGCCATCATTAAAAAGTTTGCAAATAACAAATGCTGGAGAGGGTGTGGAGAAAAGGGAGCCTTCCTATACTGGTGATGGGAACGCAAATTGGTACAGTCACTATGAAGAACAGTATGGAGGTTCCTTAAAAACTAAAAATAGAGTTACCATATAATCCAGCAATCCCACTCCTGGGCATATATCTGGAGAAAAACGTGGTTCGAAAGGATACATGCACTCCAGTGTTCACTGTTTATAATAGCCAAGACATGGAAGCAACCTAAATGTCCATAGACAGATGAATGGATAAGGAAGATGTGGTACATACATACAATGGAATACTACTCAGCCATAAAAAAGAATGAAATAGGGCTTCCCTGGTGGCACAATGGTTGAGAATCTGCCTGCCAATGCAGGGGACACACATTCAAGCCCTGGGCAGGGAAGGTCCCACGTGCTGTGGAGCAACTAAGCCCGTACCACAACTACTAAGCTTGCACTCTAGAGCCCATGAGCCACAACCACTGAAGCCCACACGCCTAGAGCCCATGTGCCTAGAGCCCGTGCTCTGCAACAAGAGAGCCACCACAATGAGAAGCCCACACACTGCAACGAAGAGTAGCCCCCGCTCGCTGCAACTAGAGAAAAAGCCCATGTGCAGCAATGAAGACCCAACAAAGTCAAAAATAAATAAAAAAATAAATTAGTTAATTTTAAAAAAAGAATGAAATAATGCAATTAGCAGCAAAATTAATGGAACTAGAGATTATCAAACTAAGTGAAGTCAGAAAGAGAAAGACAAATACCATATGATATCACTTATATATGAAATCTAAAATATGATACAATCTAAATCTATGAAACAGTAACAGACTCACAGACATAGAGAACAGACTTGTGGTTGCCAAGGGGAAGGGGGAGTGGGGGAGGGATGGACTGGGAGTTTGGGATTAGCAGATGCAAACTATTATATATAGAATGGATAAACAACAAGGTCCTACTGTACAGTACAAGAAACTATATTTAATATCCTGAGATAAACCATAATGGAAAAGAATATAAAAAAGAATGTATATATATGTATAACTGAATCGCTTTGCTGTACAGTAGAAATTAACACAACATTGTAAATCAACTATACTTCAATTAAAAAAAAGAAAAAAAGGGACTAGTTTGTTACTATAGCATATCCTATTTAATCCTGACTGATATGGCCTGATGTAGTAGTATTTGAGGAGTAGGTGTGGTTAGAATATGAGGTAAAGAGATTAGAAAATATCTGGGAATGAGACTGTCATCAACTATAAAGAACCTAGAACATCATTATGAAGAGTGTGGAATGTTTTCTTATAGGCAACGTGAAAACTTCAGATGTACTCTGCACTTTTTTTCTTTTTTTGGCCTCACTGCATGGCATGTGGGATCTTAGTTCCCTGACCAGAGATCAAATATGAGCCCCTTGCATTGGGAGCTTGAAGTCTTAACCACTTGACCACCAGGGAAATCCCATACTCTATGCATTTTTAATAGAGATGCTGACATAATAGATTTATAAGGATGGTATGCGGCAGGTAAAAACTGGAGGCAGGAAGAAGCTTTTGTGGTAGACAGCAACGCAGAAATAGGAATGTAAAGGGAAATAGGATGAGAAGAATTTGGAAGATTTCAACGTATTGGTGGAATAAGTTGGTTAAATTTATAGAAAACAGGAGATCTGAGAAACAAACAAACAAAAAATGTCTATAACTTCTGTTGACTGGGTAGGTGTTAATGACATTAACTGAACGAGGTAACACAGAGGAAAATCATTAACCAAATGCATATGATTTTAAAAGCTTAATCTTTGGAAATTTAGGGATAATTACAAATCATCTTGCATATAGATAATAGGACACCTTTAGGAAAATTATAGGACCTAGTTTAAGAAGTGCATAAACATCATAAGTATCATAAATTGTCATTCAAAAATTCTGAGTTGTTGATCATTTATGAACTATTTGTATTGAAATAAACAGGAAAGAGAGACCCAAATAGTAGTGAAAGTAATTAAGTATGAAGATTTCGATCATGGGTTCTGTGCCTAATGATTCCTATAATTTCATTTAGAAGCTATTTGCAGTGAGATATTAAATCAAAATTTGTTATATGTATACAGAGCATTGATTTTCTAAAATAATCAAATGGAAAATAATTTCTCTTCTGGAATATATGTGTTATCATTAGAATGCGTGCATAAACAATTTAAGTAACAATGCATTCTTTATTATAATACTAGTTGGATGGTAACAAAAATATATTTAATCAGAAAAAAATGAAATGTACTTTATAAGTCTTTAATCGTTAAAGTGTATTGGTTGAATGTATACTGGTCTCTCTTATTAGGCCTTGAACTTACTGATTTCAGGAGCTCTATGGTTGTCCTTCCCTGAAATTTCATCTCATAGTAAGTACTCAATGCTTGTTGGTCACAGGAACTGACTCAGTGATACCTTTTGATGCAAAAATCCAAAGATGTTTTCATATGCATAGCATAAATCTCCTGAGAAACAATTTCATGGTAATTCAGAGAACATGAAAAGAATGGTAAATAATGAATGCTTCTAGAAATATCCATAGCATCAAAATGTAATTATGCTCCAAAACACTAGTGTAAATACTGTAGCAAAGAGTTTCAAATTGTTGAACTATTAATATGGAGCAATTTTATTTTTCCTAATAATTGCCACTAAGTGCTTGTGGCTACCCCCTCTCACTCTGAGTAACAGACTTCATCAATAATAAATATATGAGTCAGACTCTCTAACTTTGCATTCTTTTCTTCTTTGTTTACTAGATCAGTATAATTCCATTTTTATGACTTAGCTCTTAGTCCTTTAAGATCATCAATCTAATATCTGAATCACACTAGAGTTATAGTTTCAACAGTTTGGGTCTGGGGTAGGGCTTCTCCTTTCCTGAGACATATCTTTTTCCCTGTGTTGGCATTATCTGGAATCATTGTCTACTTGTTTGATTTTGTTTTTTTTTTTTTACTCCAATGTATATCACTTGACAAAGGGCTCTCTCCACCACTGGTGGTCCTGTGGCTATATTTATGGACTGAAACTCACCTGGGAACATCATACCTGAGGGCTTCATGGGACTGAGATTCCAGGCAAGACTGGAGCCTCCAATCTTACCTGCCTTCCATAGTACCAAAATTCACGTGCAATGGGCACAGTAAAATTTATCTTCAGTATCACTTGGAAACTAAAAAATTAAGGGGGTGGCTCTGTACCTCCTTTTGGTCAACCTCCCCTTCCCCCATCTCATCATCTGTTCTCAAGTCTCCCTTGATCTTTTTTTTTTTTTTTTTTTTGGCGGTACGCGGGCCTCTCACCGCTGTGGCCTCTCCCGCTGCAGAGCACAGGCTCCGGACGCACAGGCTCCGCGGCATGTGGGATCTTCCCGGACCGGGGCACGAACCCGTGTCCCCTGCATCGGCAGGCGGACTCCCAACCACTGCGCCACCAGGGAAGCCCCTCCCTTGATCTTTGTATTAATCTGTTTTGACTGTCATAACAAAGACTGTAAACTGTGTGCTTTAAACAACAGAAATTTTCTCACAGTTGTGGAGGCTGATGGCCAAGATTTGGGTGCTAGCATGGTTGGGTTCTGGTGAGAACTCTCATCTTGGCTTGCTGAAGGCCACCACCTTTTCTCTGTGTCCTCACATGGCAGAGAGAGAGAAACAGAAAGAGAGAGAGAGAACCATCTTTGGTGTCTCTTCTTAGAAAGGTACTAATTCCATCATGAAGGCCCCACCCTCATGACCTCATGTAAACCTAATTACCTCCCAAAGGCCTGACCTCGAAATCTCATCACACTGGGTGTTAGGACCACTACATATGAATTTGGGAGGACACAAGTCCACAGCACACCGCCAGCCGCAATTTGGGTGCCTTAGCGACATCCACTCAGGCAACAAAAGTCAACAGCTTTTGCCATAATTATTTCCTAATTTTAGGAGCAATTCATTTTTCTTATGGGCTCTGTACCTGACTCTGTTATGGGGAGTAGATGCACCACTTTTCCCTTCTTCAGCAGGGATGCGAGAGGAGAGAACATTCTCTTTTCAAAAACACTACATTTACTTAAAATGTGATTTCGCTCTCCAGTCTTCTCCTCAGTCCTGTCCTGCACTGCCCAGGGAGAATGGTGAGCTGGGGGCCAGTACTAGTCCCTTGATGGGCCTGGGCTCTCAGCAAAGGCTGGTCACTCTTGGATTCTGGATTCTGGTGTTCCTCCTGCTGCCTGTTCTCAGCTATGATCTCTGAGTAGGATTCTTGAAGAGGGGATCCCATTTAGAATTAAACGTGATTCATCTTAAATTTGAACCACACGCAAGTGCTAATATTGGACTTATACAAGTAGCAATGCCATACAGTGTAACCCAACCCATTGGTGCCTATCAGGATTTGTAATCTGCTCATGTTTTGAACTGTGTGGGGACCAGGTAGAGAGAGGAGGTATTCTTAGAACATTTTCTTGTTTGGTGATTGGAATCCATGAAGTACAACATTGTTGCCGTTCATGATAATATGCAGATCACCTCCCTAGACCCTGGTCCCTAACGAAGTGGGGCGCATCAATTTGCCATAGTTTGACTGTAGCAGATGTGCTTGCTACATGTGACAAATGACAAACATACTGGAAACTCTCTATTAGAACAATGCTGCCTCTGTGCTCTGAATTTACATCCTAAGACCATGTCATCATCAATAGGAAGTGGTATAATAACAAAACAACTGCATTCTATCTGTCCATTTAAATTGTCTCAACTTTAACTCAGTTTGAATTAAAGCCTTCTCCATACCAAGAGCACAGCTTACTTTCTAAGCTATTTCCAGATGCCACTTTTAATTTCAAAACGAGTGAATCAAACACTTGCCAGTTTCCATTTGGAGTGTGCTGCTCTCATGCTCTTGGAATGCATCTTCAGGCTGTCTCCCTCACAAAGGGGATAGCAGGCCAGCTTGACTGTTAAAGTAGTTTCCAACTAAAGAATCACTGGGATTCTCTCTCTCTCTAATCATTCATTCATAAATGGATTCTTTTTATTTCCAATTTTATTGTAAAAACCTGATCATTTTATTATTTTATATTTCAAGAAAATCATATTTCTGGAACTAGGTTTAAAATATAATAATTTGCTTCTAAAAGAAATCATATTTGGTGAAACACATGAAATAAACCCCATCACACAGTTGCTCTAGATGATGGAGAATTATGAACTCTTGGTAACCACTGAAACAATGACATGACTAATGCTTTCTTTTAACCTTTATTATTCTATTTCTCACTGGCTAACTCATATTCACATTTGGCCCAATTTCATAAAAATTTACGAGTGTGAAAAAAGGGAGAAAATTCTCAGATAGTTTAAAAGTTGTAGTTAAAGCTGCCCTTTGCTATTGTAAAACAAATTATTTTCTTATTTGTGTACAAACACAGGCCAAATTTAATAACCACTGAAACTAAAATGCCTGTATTGGTCTTATGCTCTGGACCTCTCTTTCCTCTGACTTTGTAATATAATTTTTTTCATTACAGATATCTTTAATGAATGTTTTCCATTCTGAGATGATTTCTAAATCATTGTAATATATCTGTTCTGGACAATTCATTTCAGGAACCACACCAACCAATGCTGGTATAATAATAATGCAAAATAATAGCATGATTCTAAACCAGAAAGATAGTTTTCTAAAGTTTAGCCAAAATAAGCCGCAAGAGAGTTCTTGTAAGTCAGCATGAAATGTTAATAGAAATATAAGTAAATGAATGAGTTTAAAAATAGACTTCTGGTGTCTCTCTTCAATAATACTCTGTTAACTGAAGTTTGTAAGATAAGAATAGAAGTAGTTCATTTCTTTCTTATAGAGACAGATAATTCTATGTATAATAGTTTTCCTCCATTATTGCACATAATATATCAGTATTTTTATGATTATTTTATGTAATAAATTATCTTTAGTTCTAGAACTATTAATATTTATAACATATTAAAATTGAAACTAAGTATTTAAGTGTCCAGGTAAGCAAAGGTTTTTGTCATATTTCAATATACATGCTTATATAAGCCCAATGTCTATTTTGCTATTCCTAGTATAATTTTTTTCTTATGACCTTTTATTAATGGTTTGGCCCTGTATGATAGGGAATAATTGGTTTTTTAAGGAATAATTAGTTTTATTAAGACTCAATAAAAAGTGTATTGTGATTTACTTGGAGGTCATTGGGAAGAAAATTAAATTATAAAACCCGAAAAATGAAGCATATGTACCTGCATTATGTGAAAAAACGATAAATAACCAGAATTGAATTGATAATCCATAACAGTGTTGAATTTTGAGACAGAAATTGCCAAAACTTTTCCAGCTTGTTTCTCCATTCAGCTAGCTGAAGAAACAGATCTGTATCCAGAAATGTATCCAAGAATCAAATATGAGTATGGGATTTGGATTCAGACTCTTGACATTATTGAATATGATTAACTGTAAAATTGCAAGAATTCACTTTATGTTTTCCTCATATAATTGATAATTCTGGAGGTATTCTGAAGTCATAAAACTCTGCCTAATAAATAGACATTCGTCACAAATTGTGCATTTTGACATTGTGCAATTCATTTTAAAGAAAGTAATCTAAAATTTTTCACAGTAGCAAATGACACACTGTTTTTCCATATATATTCACTATATTTGGCCACTGGAAGGTTTCATAACACATGAAAACTCAGAAGCAAATATTCCATGGAAAAAGAAATTAAAAGAAAAATGTTATAACTCTTTAAAATATTTTACTCTTAGTTATTCAGGATTAATGTCAATACTGAAGATACATTTGAAATAAACACATTTCAATAAGGTTTAAATACAAAATAATCTAGTCAGTTTCTTTCTAGTCTGACACAAAATTATCACTATTACAAATCTAAAAATAAGAAAAAGGAATGTGGCTACCCCATTCAAAAGTTGGTTTTCCCTTAGATGTTGACAGATATTGGAGGGAAATTTCAATCAATGAAAACAGAGCAATGTAGCCAAACTGTCCCTAATTAGAGACTATCTGGGAATACCTTCTGGAAAAACAGTTCTGCATAAGATTTCTAAAATAAGATATTGTTTCTATTTGCCTTCTAAGTATATTCTTTCCCTACATCAGCTCAGGCCATGATACTTTTATAAATGCAAGTATAAAATATGTCTATGAGATTGCCCTGAATAAAGAAGAAAAGATATCATTACCTTGTTTTATCATGGAAAATCCACTAGAAGCCTGAATGATGCTAAACCCTGACATGATCTCAAGTGAGTCAATATGACCTCCTACCCAAGTTTTGGTTTTTGGGTAGTTTGAATGTTAAAAATCTTAATGACGTAACTCTAATTGAAACAAAATGCAGAGTCCTCAGTGTGTAATATCCAGACAGACCAATATTCAAGAAAGACTATATTGTCATATGGAATTACAAGGACTAGATTGCTTATGAACATTTGTAAAGGTATAGAATTAAATAATTTCTTAAAGATTATGCACACTACTGAACTTTTAAAAATTCAACATATTATATAGGCGAACAAATTTTTAAAATTTCTTGCTTAAACTTATTTTAAAAGCTCTAGGATCTTTCAATGAAGAACTTCAAATAGTTTCATTCTCTTATAAATTTGCTTATACCTATAAATTATAAATCTTCAAAGGAAGTAAATCTAAGTAGACAAATATCTCATCAGTTTATAAATTACACTTGTAGTTTTTATTTATAAAATTTATGTGTAGTAAACTTTTACAGTTGTCAATTTAAAAATTACATTTTAGCTAATCAGATGTTATTAGTGTGGAATGTTGTCTTTCCAACATTTGAAAACTGGCTGGTAAGAAATATAGTTACCATTTGCAATGCAAAGCACAATTTTATTACTATACTTACAGGATAGATATTGAGTTCTTTATTGCAAATATTTCACACAGTTTTCCTTTCACCCTTCATGATATTCATCTTTGAATAAAAGCTACAATATTTTATTCTTACAATTTCCTAGGGAATAAAAAATGTAGTCAATGTGGTAAACTCTGAATTAAATTAGAGATGCCAAATATATCTTCTAATTTAGGGAACCTCTTGGTATTTGCAATGGGTTATGGCACCTTTAGTTTGATTGCTCTGCATGTATGTGTTTGCAATACGTCTCCTTTAAGCGAATGTGAAAATAAGTTGTGTGGTTTTCTTTTTTTGCGGTACGCAGGCCTCTCACTGTTGTGGCCTCTCCCGTTGCGGAGCACAGGCTCCGGACGCGCAGGCTCAGCTGCCATGGCTCACGGGCCCAGCCGCTCCGTGGCATGTGGGATCTTCCCGGACCGGGGCATGAACCCGCGTCCCCTGCATCAGCAGGCGGACTCCCAACCACAGCGCCACCAGGGAAGCCCGAAAATAAGTTTTTGTCATTTGAAGGAAATAGTTTATTGTGACTAGTGTTTGTAGCTTATTAAACTTCAATACATGGAATCTGAAGTAAAAAAAAAACTGTTGCATTAATTCATCTTGAATAAATCATAAAAATACAGAAAATGGAGATGGGAAAAATGCTGCAACTTATCTAGTCTAGCCCCTGAGGCTATAATAAAATTGTCCCACGAAATATATCCGCTAGTCTTTTATCTTTCCCATATTAAGCCATTTAATGGCCCCTGTTCAATATATATTCTGAGTAACTGCAACACTCGACAGCACAAAATGCACACACGACAGAGTTGTAATCTTTAGAGCCACTTTTCAGGTGGTTGGTTTATCACATATACAAATACTACAACCAACAAATACCCTTAAACAGGAATTTGCTTTTCAAGAGGTAATTTAAGCATTATGTGGAGCAGGGGTTGGTCAACTATGGCCAGCTGGCCAAATCTGGTCCCTGCTGCCTATTTTTGTAAACAAACCAGTGGTTACAAGAGGGGCAAGAGAAGAGGGTAGGGGCAAATTAGGGGTAGAGGATTAAGAGATACAAACTACTATATATAAAATAGATAAGCAACAAGGATATATTGTACAGCACAGGGAATTATAGCCATTATTTTGTAATAACTTTTAATGGAGTATAAATACTGAATCACTATGCTGTACTGAATCACCTGAAACTAATATAATATTGCAAATAGACTATAATAAAATCAACTTCATTAAAAAAAGAGAAGGATTAAAAAAAAGGTTTAATTGAAACAGAGGTACATTCATTTATGTTTACATATTGTCTATGACTGCTTTTGCATTTCAAAGGTAATACTGAGTAGTTGTGACAGAAACTGAATGACCCACAAATTCAAAAATATATACAGTCTGGTCCTTTACAGAGAAATTTGTTGACTCTTGCTGAAGTGGTCCTAACTGAAGAAAGTCAAGATTGGCTTCCTTCTCTCATCCAAAATATCTCATCTTTGTGTATGTACTGCATAATTTCATCCTCTTTGTTCAAAATATGTGGCCTTACGATACTACTGGTTCCTTTTATTTCACTATATTGACTGGGGTACATTTAGTATGGTGGATTTATTGTTATTTATTGCTTGTAAGTTTAATTAAAATAATTCATGCTCGTGTTTCTCGCTGATAAGGTGATATTCATGTGGAGAACAGCAATGGCCTTAAGCTTTGTCACACTCCCTCCAGTGCCTAACCTTGTGTTTTTGTTTTTTCTTGCGGTACTCGGGCCTCTCACTGTTGTGGCCTCTCCCGTTGCCGAGCACAGGCTCCGGACGTGCAGGCTCAGCGGCCATGGCTCACGGGCCCAGACGCTCCGCAGCACGTGGGATCTTCCCGGACCGGGGCACGAACCCGTGTCCCCTGCATCGGCAGGCAGACTCTCAAACACTGCGCCACCTGGGAAGCCCTAACCTTGTGTTTTATACATAACAGGAACTCCATTCATATGTATTGAAGTTATATCATTTACATTTCAAATTGATTTCTCTAATAGATAAAATTCTAGCATATTTTGAAAACGAATGGCTTTATTTCTGTAATTTCATTAGACTTCCATAAACTATCTAGTATTTAAATGACTATTTTAAATGCAAATATCCAACTGAATAAATCCAAGTGGTGAGATAAGAATGTGCTTCTCTAATAAAAACTTTTGGAGGTAATAGGGTAGAGAAGTTCTGTTTTGACCTAGTCTGCAACCCACTATTCATTAATTCTCACAATCCCCTTAGATCACTTAGATCAAGAATACTTAAAAGTAGTCTTTCAAGTACTGCTGAATCCCCGGAGGTTTTACCTATACTGTGATGTTTTATTTTTTTTTTAAAGAACAACTTTTCCTTTCACTTTCCAGCAAAGTTTAATTCTTTTATTAAAAACACAAGAAAGCCCTCACTGTGGATATTACATGCATATAGACTTTCTAACATTATAAGGTATGAAAGTTCATGCATGATGCTCGCAGTGGGAGAAGTTTGCATCCAGAATTGGAAAAGGAGAGGTCGCTGCTCTAACCCTAGAACATTTTCTATAGGAGTCCCTTTGACATGAAGTTACATCATTTTTACTTATCATGTGACCATGTAAGCAATTTGGAGAGGTTAGATACAATGTCTAAATGCTAATAGTTTAAACTGTGAGTATTAATACAATTCTGGTGATTTCAAATCAATGATGCAGATGTATTTTTAACTATGCAACTTAAATTTTGCTTATTAAATTACTGTGATTACCTGGACACATATTTTACATTTTCTGCTTATTTGAACAACAGAAGAAACTTGCCCTAGGCAAATGCAATTATTGCCAGTTTCTGATTTTCTCAACGCAGGCTAGAAGACATTTTCTATTACCAGAAGTGTGAAGTTCACGGGGACATCGCAAAGATTCCAGCAATCTAGCTGCCTGAGAGGATTAGATTAGGGGTCTGGGCTTGCTACAGTCTCAACCTACCCAGGTGATGAGAAAGTGTACGTAGTATGTGATCACATTTTCACAAAGCTGAATGGATTATCTATGATGTGGATCGTTTCCCCAGATGTCAGTCCTCAGAAACCACTAACTTTCCAGGTTCCCTCTCCCACCATTAAACAGAGGCAGAAACAGACGCCATCACTCATTTGTATGTTCAATTTTCAGTTTAAAAAATGTGGTTAAAATCTGAAGAATGCTCCTCCAAGTAGTAATTATAGGGACACTTTTATTTTTTAATGAAAAAGACTGACAAAATGTCTAGTAGTAAAGCATAATTGTCATGGATATCATAGAATAGTGTGCCGTAAGTTCTCAGAACTTCCCCATTTTATTGCCCAATTAGAATATTAAAAATAGATTTAGGGGGCTTCCCTGGTGGCGCAGTGGTTGAGAGTCCGCCTGCCGATGCAGGGGACACGGGTTCGTGCCCCGGTCTGGGAAGATCCCACGTGCCGCGGAGCGGCTGGGCCCCCGTGAGCCATGGCCGCTGAGCCTGCGCGTCCGGAGCCTGTGCTCCTCAACAGGAGAGGCCACAACAGTGAGAGGCCCGCGTACTGCAAAAAAAAAAAAAAAAAAAAAAAAAGAACAGATTTAGGAAAGAATTTAAAAAATAAATGGTGGAAAAGTCCACTCTAAGTTACACTGTTTTTTTTCAGATTTAATACCCAGGTTTGTTACATTTTGTCCTAAACTCCCAAATTCAAGTACCATCAGAGGAATGAGAAACTAGTTAAGTTTGATGCTAAGTTAAGAGGAGAATGTATTTGCCTTGTCATGCTTTCCGCTTGCTTACTTCAGAGAATGGCCTGACATTCATATTCCAAAGAGTCATCTTTACCAAAAAGCTCCCTAAATCTGCGTATAAACGATTCCTGAAGAAAATGACTTTCGGGGGTATTTTCTATCTTATAGCTCTTTTAGGGAATAAAAGAACACATTTAAGGCATTTTTCTCAAATCAGACCAAGGCAGTTATTTGTTGTGAATGATACTTTTAGAATTGCACACTGGATTGCTTAGTATTACGGGACATAGGACATATACAGCATTGGAGCCAAAAGCAACAAAAATAATGAAAAAGAAGCAGAACTGCACGGCCATGCTGAATAGTACTGATACATTTTGGAACCCTGGCAGACTCTGAAGGTAAAGCCATGGAAACAGAATTATTTCCAGAAATGCACAGGCTCTTTAGGAGGCAACAATTGGAAGGTGTTCTGAAAGCAAACACCTTCCTCTTTTGAAGACAATGTTTGTGTGTCAACTTCAGAATGACTCACTAAAGAGAATAGTAACCCCCGACCACAAATTTACAAAATTAAGCATTGTTTTAACAAATTTCATTCACAATTCTCCACAACAGACAAAATATGTTTGCTCACTCTTAAGAATTTTGACTTAGAGACATTGAGCAAAGCAGTGTTTTAAAGCCATGGGTTTCGAACTTTAATATACCTTCAAATGGGGATCTTGATAACATACCAGAGTGATTTTCACTCAGTAGGTCTGAGGGTGGGGCTGAGATCCTGAATTTTTATAAGTACCCAGGTGATGCTAGAGCTGTCTGAGGAATACATTTTTAGTAGCAAGATTTAAAAGGCTTTTGAAGTATCAGTGGTTAAAATTAGTTGCTGGTCAACGGGTATAAAGTTTCAGTTAATGCAAGAGGAAAAATTTCCAGAGATCAGCTGTGTGACAATATGCTTATAGTTAACAATACTGTACTGAACGCTTAAAATTTGTTGAAGGTAGATCTCATGTGTGTTTGTTTGTTTGTTTTAACCACAAGAAAAAAAAATAGTGCCCTGAAGGTCACTTCTCCATAGCTACAAATATCTTGTCTGTTCTTGTAACTCACCTAAGACTGGCAAAGTGAGCTACATCAATTTCTAGAACAAGTCTATGTCCTGTTGACTATTTTCTGGTAGAGTCTGAAAAATCTGCAGGCATAAACAAAAGAAGTCATAAGATATGATAATTTAATCTAAGAAACATTATTGCCCTCCTCTTATCTTGTTTTTTTTTAAGTCACCAGTGTCCCCTGAGGTGCACAAACCCTGAACGAGTTGGTCTGTGTGTGTATAGGATATACAGATCATTTGTTGATACAGCTCAGTGTGTGTTCAGTATTTGGTGTGTAGTACATTTATAGTACCATTTTGTTTGATTGTTTGTTTTAAAGGAAGATTTCCTAGATTTGGCAAAATCTTCCCAAACTACACAGAAAAATGATTCAATCTATTCCCTGCTCTTTATATACTCTTATAATGATACTGATATGTATAGAGTTAATTAGAAAGATTTTTTGGGGTTTGTTTATTTGATTGTTTTTCATTTTTCATGATTTTTATTTAAATGATCTTTAGCTATATGGAGTATTGAATTTACTTTAAAGCTTTTATGCCTGAAACAAAATTCCACTATTCAAATTGTTTTCTCTTATATGTACCCCATTTTCCAGCTTAAACTACAATCAGGAAGTTACTTTTCTTACCAAAATATAGTTTAAAACCCAACTCAATATATTCTGTTATGGTACAAATATTCATCCTGAAAAACCAGCAGGACATAGAACAACAACAAAAAATAGCTACATGTAATCCTTACTTAAAATTAGTTTTAATAAAATAAAGTTTTAAATACCCATACATTCTAAAATAACCATATAATTAATTCATATTGATAATAAAGGAATACATATCTAGAGGGGAGTTTTATTTTGATGAAGCCAGGTGAAGATAAAAAAAAGAAAGAAATTCAAATGCTGAGTATACTCAACAAGTAATAAAACATAAAACTTTTATTGTGTAAAATGGTCATCTCTTTTATGAGAGAATAAGGGCAAAGCTACTTTCAGAGAAAGCAATTGAAAGTTATAAAATTTCACTAAAACTTTGAATAATCACTCAAATATATACTACAAAAGCTGGTTTAAAAAGAAAACACAAAACATGAATATGTATACATGGAGGTTTTAAACAATGTATATTTAGAGGCAGCACTGTATATGTGTCGCACATGATGCTGAGTGGGAAATCATTAAAAAAGAGTTTCATCCAGAATTGTTGTGGCCAAAAGTCTGTTTAATGTTATCACTCAAGTTCCATAGAACTTTCAATGGTTTCCAGGATTCTGGCCAATGGGGAAAATCAGTTTTCAATTTGGATGTCAATCACGAAGTCAGTTGCTTCTCAAAATATTATAAAACATAGATCCGGGGCTTCCCTGGTGGTGCAGTGGTTGGGAGTCCGCCTGCCGATGCAGGGGACACGGGTTCATGCCCCGGTCCGGGAGGATCACACATGCCGTGGAGCGGCTGGGCCCGTGCGCCATGGCCGCTGAGCCTGCGCGTCCGGAGCCTGTGCTCCGCAATGGGAGAGGCCACAACAGTGAGAGGCCCGCGTACCAAAAAACAAACAAACAAACAACAACAACAAAAACATAGATCCCTTCTCTGTAGTCTGATCAGAATTGTAGAATAGGAGACATTGCAGGGAAATAGATAGGCAGGAAGCCAATATTCCTCATAAACAGAAACAGAAAAGCACAAACCAGCAGAGATGAAAGCAGTGTGAGACACAGAGAGAAGACAGCAGAACTTGGAAGAAGTGGAGGATTATTCATGGAATATGAATGGAAAGAATATTCCTAGCAATAGTGGCTTACTCTAGTTTTTTAGTGAGTGACTAGGAAACAGATATTGATATTAGGACTTAATTATTTAACAGTTAAATTTTGTTAGGTATATTTATGCTTAAATTAATTGTATTACAACTGGGACAGTCCTTGGGCAAACTGGCAAACTGAAAAATAGGTCTGAGTACTTTGAAACCCTGGGGCCTATTTTTCTAACATAATTTAGCAAGTATGTTATTTTTCCTAATTCTGAGCTATTATTTCATTTGGACCAAAGGAAAAAAGTGGGGCAGCTAATTATTTACTTTGAAGAGATGATGAGAAGGAAGAGAAATATTTAAAACTCCCATCAGAGTGACTCGTTCAGTTTTTGTGTCTCGTGCTGGTGTTTTTGTCGACTATGTTAACTGGTTTGGTTCTGTCAGAACTCAGATCACTACACTTGTTTGTAAGGTTTAATTACCTCTTATCAAAAAGAAGCCCTGCTGTTAAGGCATCTGGCCAGTCTCTCATCTTTATAAAATGAAGGGAATACAGGATTCCAGCCACACGTCTTGGGCCTAGTTGGTTCAGTTATGTGATGTTGCCATTCTGTGTAGCAACTCTGTTGCTTTGTAATTAAAACTCTGGTGAGTTAAGTCGGCCGGGCTCAGTAACTTGGAGATCATGAAAGCAAAAAAAATCAAGAGAAATTTACTTCACCACGTGAGTCAAATAGCTAAGAAAGAAAGAGAACAAAGATGTAACCCTGAAAGCATTTACCTTTCAGTGTTGTTTCTTAGAGTCACATTGATTTATTTGAGCTTGCCGGGATGTTCCTTTTTTAAAAGACCTAATTTACTAACAGTGTGGGATTTTCCAAGTTATTCACTCCCCTCAGACTGCATTTTCATTTGCTCTAGCAATAAAGACCTCTAATATAGAGACATCACAATTGAACTCAGTGTGGGAGTCTCTCCAAGGCGGAGGAACTCCCATATATCTTGTTGTCTTGTATGGAACATTTTCAGAGTCTTTGGGTCCTAAAAATGGAGAGCAATTTGGCACTTGTTGCAATTTATTACTGGTATTTACCTCCTTTGCTTTTTTTGTTCAGTTGAGGGAAGTTGTGTCCAACCAATTTTATTTTTTAATAGACCAGGTTAAATTACCATAATAACTCATCAGAAAAAACAAACAAACAAACAAAACCTGTAGCTGGACTTCTGCCTCTGTTTGACTCTAGTCTAGTTCCTAAAAGGGGTGAATTTCATTTCTTTATTTTGAACTTGGGGAACCCTGATGTTTTTATACTGGGTGTGAAAAGATTCAAGCATGGTGGCCTCAACCAAGAGTAGGGGTACTATATAATTTGTTATCTAAACCTGGCACTTTTCAGAGGGAAAGGGAGTGTTGTTAATAATTATGCCTGGACACCTGGTGCAAACCAACTCCATCCCAGGCAAACCAGGACTTGTGGTCACACTTAAGAGCCTCTAGAAGTCTAACAGTGCTCAGTTCCGAACTGGATTAAAGGGTACGAAGAAAAGATAAGGTCAAGGAATTACTATTCACACTACTTATCAACCTGCTCTTATAGGTCAAAGGGACACTGGGAATTCTATTTCAAAACACTCACAAAAAGAAAAAACAGGGCTTCCCTCATGGCGCAGTGGTTGAGAGTCCGCCTGCCGATGCAGGAGATACGGGTTCGTGCCCCGGTCCGGGAAGATCCCACATGCTGCGGAGCGGCTGGGCCCGTGAGCCATGGCCGCTGAGCCTGCGCGTCCGGAGCCTGTGCTCCGCAGCGGGAGAGGCCACAACAGTGAGAGGCCCGCGTACCGCAAAAAAAAAGAAAGAAAAAAACACATTCATTTAACAAACATTTGTCAGTTACTTATCATGTGCTAGGTATGGGACTAGATTCTCGAAATATAATGGTGAGCCAAAATACAGATGGTCCTTGATTTACCATGGTTTGACTTATAATTTTTCGACTTTACATGGTGCTAAAGGAATAAGCTTTCAGTAGAAACTGTACTTCAAATTTTGAATTTTGATCTTTACAGGGATGATACTCTCTCATGATGCTGGGCAGTGTCGGTTAAGCCACAGCTCCCAGTCAGCCACAAAAAACTGATACACTTATAACCATTCTGCATCTATGCAGCCATTCTGCTTTTCATGTTCAGTACAGTATTCAATAAGTTACATGAGATATTCAACAGTTTGTTATAAGTATAGCAAAGTATAACAAAATATAACACTTTGTTAGGCTTTGTGTTAGATGATTTTGCCCAACTGTGGGCTAATGTAAGTGTTCTGAGCATGTTTAAGGTAGGCTAGGTTAAGCTATGATGTTTAGAAGGTTAGGTGTATCAAATGCATTTTTGACTTACAATATATTCAATTTATGATAGGTTTATCAGGACAGAACACCATCGTAAGACACGGAATATCTGTAGAGTCCTTGCCTTCACAGAGATGATAATTTTGTCAGTAAGCCATGAATTAATGAAATAATCACAAATATAAATGTATGCTTATAAAATGAGATTTAAAAATGTAAATGGGGGGCTTCCCTGGTGGTGCAGTGGTTGAGAGTCTGCCTGCCGATGCAAGGGACACGGGTTTGTGCCCCAGTCCGGGAAGATCCCACATGCAGTGGAGTGGCTGGGCCCGTGAGCCATGGCTGCTGAGCCTGCATGTCCGGAGCCTGTGCTACACAACGGGAGAGGCTGCAACAGTGAGAGGCCCGCGTACCGCAAAAAAAAAAAATAAAAAAATAAATATATATATATATATATATATATATATATATATGGCAGTACACAGTCTTGTGAGAACAATATGGGAAAGCCCAGACCTAAATCTGGTGGTCTCGGAGAGGCTCTTCTGAATTGGAGTTGCATGGTTTGAGGGGTAGGGGTGGGCAGCATAGGCCTTCCTGGCCAGGCTTGGGTTCCTAATTGCTCACTGGGAGTAGCTCCCCTATCAATTGTTCCTCATGGCTCTGGGGTCTGCTCACTAGAAGTTCCTTGGTTTTCAATTTCCTTTCGTGGTTAAATCTGAAGGGAAATTAGAAAAATATGTCTTCCTTGGGGGCTGAGCAGATTTCTCAGCCTGCTTTCAGCCAGTACAGATTGGGATGGCAAAAGTGAGTTAAGTTTCTAGGTCTTTTAGTCTGTTGGTTCTTTTGACATGCAGTTCTCTTAAGAACCTGAGTCAGCTTTTTATCTATTTGGTTACAATCAGCTCTGCTTGTAAATCGCCAAAATCCACATGTTTAATAAAACAAGTCTTTCTCTCTCAATGTATTTTGCAATGATTTGAGTCTATCAATTTTCTTAAGATAGCAATACGTTCAGTTTCTTACTTGAGTCATTTTAACCATTTGAAAGGATTCACTGGGTGCCTAGATTCTCATGAATTCTTTTCTTTCTCTCTCTTTCTTTCACTCTTTTTTTCTTTCTTTCTTTCAGGGAGTTACAAGTATGCCTTGATTTGCTGCATATTTCTAGGGAGACTGAGTTTTAATCAGCCATTGTTTTTCAAAGGGCTTCTTAGTTTCTATTTTTTCTTGTTGGATATGATAACCAGTTACATCTCCTACCCTATACTTCCTGGAATTTCAGGACTTTCTCAATCATCTTCCAAATGAATTTGCAATCTGTTCAAGTCTTGTTTTAACTCATTTCATTTTGTCTTGTCAAATGCAAACAACTCAAGCTCTTAATATCCTAATTTCTCGCTTCTGCCACCAAAGCCAAGATGTACATTAGGTACCTTATCTGCTTTCTAAGATATAGCAGATAATAGTTTTACTGATTGTTTTGCCACTGCAAACATATGTCACCATCTTTCCTGCCTTCATTAATAATTTCCTCACCATCTACTAAGTGGCACTTCAAAGACAATATTTTGCATTTTTCTTTCGTTATAGCAGCATTTCACTTTTGGGTATCATCTTCTCTGAAATCAGCTTATATTACTTAGGCTGTAGCAATAACTGACATCCCAAATCTCAGTGGCTCAACAACAACCATTTATTTCTCACTCATGCTGCTTATTGATCATGGGTCAGTTTAGCTCTTTACTCCAATGCCCAAAGTAATGGAGCATCCCTCATCTTGGATACAGGTAAATAGAAGAATGGATTAACCAGTGGTTCTTCAGGTTTCTGCAGAGAAGTATCAGATGCCACATCCAATAGAATGGGATGATTATTTCCTCATCAGGAAGGAGCTTCAAAAAAGAGAAACTTCAACTTTTAGGGAAATGGGGCTATAATGTCACTAACTGTTCTTCCTCACCAGTCCCCTGACCACCATTTCATTCCCTGCTTCCCCTTTGAGAACTGCCCCATTCTCTTTTCTTTGTTCAACAAGGCAAGTTCAAGATATTATAGACAGGTTATAAATTAGTATATTTAATACAAAAAATTCACCCATGTCTGTTTACCAGTAGTTCAATTTCCTGTTAGATGATAAAGGGCTAGAAATGTAAATAAACGTAATTAAATGTAAATAAAATTTATATTGAATTTTATTCTTTTTCATAAACTTTATAGACTAAGAGATTAGGTAGATTTATATTTTCAATATATGTTTAGAAAAGGACTAATATGATTCATGCATTTTGATAAGCAAAATGTAAATAAAGGGAGAAAAAGAATATAGTTAAATATAATATGAACCAATATTTCATCAAACTGAGTGAAAATTTATAATTTTATATGTATATTTGTATCAAAACTGTTTAAAATACTCTTCTGTTTTAGCACTACATTATTTTTCATCAGTCTGACCCTCAGTTTCTCACTATAAAAATTAGGAGTGACAATATTTACTTTATATTTTAAATTTAGGATAAATAATATATGGAAAGCACACAGTTCCTATATGGTTCATTTTGATTGCTCAATAATTGCTGAAAAGTATTATTTCAGTAAAGTTTCAGTTGTAGGGTACATATGTATAAAAATAAAAGAAATTAAAAATATTCAGGGATGGTTAGAAATGCAATAATGCCAGGCCACAGAATGTGTAGGACCCATGAAAGATTCAAACACTGCTATCCTTATGACTCACACACCCTTTATAAAGTTCCCTGATTCTCTACTCTTCCTATTGTTATTGGATACCTTGCTCTCTCTCTTAATTCTGTACAACTTGTGTCTATCTCTGAGCCCCTTCTTACTTAGAACTTCTACATCTTCTTTCATATATGCCCTTATTCCTCATAATTTTGTCATTAAAAGATGCTGGAGAGTCATGGAATAGTTTTCATGCCATCATCAAGCTCACAGATTTTCTATCATTGCTTTGACTTTTGGCATAGTCACTTAAAACTGCTGCATTGACTTCCCAGTTAATATCTTCACCTCAGAGTTCTTTACTCCTCTGCACTGGTAGTGGCCATGGCGTATTTTGGGCACATCGAATGTAGCTACAAGATCAAAGCACAGTATCTGGAACATTTTAATGCAAGTTTCAGGTGTACAGCATTATAATTTGACATTGGTATACACTACAAAGTTATCACCACCACAAGTCTAGTCACCATCCATCATCATACAGTGAAACTCCTTTACCTATTTCATCCACCCTTCCAGCACCCTTCCTTTCTGTAAGCACTAATCTGATCTCTATGAGTTCATTTTTATTTTATTTTGTTTGTTCATTTTTTTCGATTCTATATATAAATAAAATTGTACAACATTTGTCTTTCTTCCTCTGACTTATTTCATATAGTATAATATCTTCAAGTCCATCCACATTGTTACAAATGGCAGGATATCATTCATTTTTTTTATGGCTGAATAGCATTCCATTCTGTATATGTTCCATATCTTCTTTATCGATTCATCCATCAATGGACACTTAGGTTGTTTCCATATTTTTGGCTATTGTAAATAATGCTGCAATGACCACTGGGGTGCATACATCTTTTTGAATTAGTGTTTGCATGTTCTTTGGACAAATATCCTAGAGTGGAATAACTGGGTCATATGATACTTCAGTTCTTAATTTATTTGAGGAATCTACACTGTTTTCCATAGTGGCTGCACCAGTTTACATCCCACCAACAGTGCATGAGGGTTCCCTTTCTCTATACCTTTGTCAACACTTATTTGTTGTCTTTTTGACAATAGTCATTCTGACAGGTATAAGGTGATATTTTATTGTGGTTTTGATCTTCATCTCCCTATTCAATCTCTTTACTAGTATTCAGTCTATTCAGATTTTCTGTTTCTTCATGATTCAGTCTTGGAAGATTGTATGTTTTTAGAAATGTATCCATTTCTTCTAGGTTATTCAATTTGTTGATGTATAATTTTTGTAGTATTCTTATAATCCTTTATGTTTCTATGGTATCAGTTGTAATTTCTCCTTTTCCACTTCCAATTTTGAGTTTCCTCTTTTTTTCTTGGTTAATCTAACTAAAGTTTTGTCAATTTTGTTTACCTTTTCAAAGAGCCAGCTCTTAGCTTTGTTGATATTTTCTATTGTTTCTTTCTTTAGTCTCTGTTTAATTTATTTCCACTCTGATCTTTATTATTTTCTTTCTTCTACTAATTTTGGGCTACATTTTGTACTCCTTTGTCTAGTTCCTTTAGGTATAGAGTCAGATTTTTTTATTTGGGCTTTTTCTTGTTTCTTGAGGTAGACCTGTATTGCTACAAACTTCCCTCTTAGAACTGCTTTTGTTGCAACCCATAGATTTTGGTATGTCGTATTTCTGTTTTTATTTGTCTCTAGGTATTTTTAATTTCTATTTTGATTTGATGACCTATTTGTTGTTCAGTGGCCTGTTGTTTAATCTCCACTTTTTCGTGATTGATTTCTAGTATAGTATAGTATCTGTTTGTTGAATGAAAGACACTTTGGGGGAAAGTTTTCTTTCTTCATGGACAAAAGAAGGAGAGGATGGAGTGAAAAGTGTAAAAAAAAACCTAAAAATCTCTATCTGGGCTTTACTTACTTCAAACAAGGAAGGATCTGTATAACTGGGCAACATAAGAAAAAAGGGACATTAGAAGACTTCTTTTGGAATTCTAGGGACAGAAGGCTGCAGGAAATAAAGTTTCCAAGTCCTCCAGAGCATGGTCCACAATGCAGAAGCAGGGATTTAGGAATGTGACAAACAAGGAATCCATCAAAGTATTCCTCAAAACTTCTGGTGCCAAAACGAGGATGGAAAAAGTTTGACCCAAAGGGATTCCTGGTAAGCATACAGCTGGTCTTTGGTAATGAGGAGAAAGCAAATCAGGGATTTATAGGTTGGGTAACAGCCAGGCTGTGAGTTGTCACTGAGAAAACTGACACTCAAGGAGACTTTTTGTATGTAGTGATGTAAAAATGCCTTCCACTTCTTTTGTGAGAGATGTACCCAGTGGGATAGACAAGTTGGAAACCACACATCACATACAAGATGGAATGGTTCCAGGCTTGGCATATTACAGCATCTCTTCTCCTCTTTCCCACCATATTCCCTAGAGTAACTCTATATCACAGGAAGGTAAGGCAAATAGGGGAAGCAAAATACAACTTGAACCCTATGTGGACTGATGAGGGACCTTGTAAATAAAAGCATAAAGTTGCTCAGCAGCCTAATTTTATTTTGTGGAGCTTCAAGTTTGTTTTGAACTCATAAAAGAAAGGATCCTAGGCCATCCTTGACATTGATATTTTTGTTTTCCTAATTTTGTACATGTGAAATGGCTCAATATAGAATTTTGCCAGGAGCTTTAATCAAGCACTTTTTGGCAATTTCCAGAGCTGATCCTTTGCTGCCATTGAAAAACCAGAGCTCATATGAATGTTTCCAGTCCTCTAGAGTGTCTCCATTCCATAAGCAGTTTATTCACAGATTCTTTAAAGTCCCTGGAAAATAATTTGGGTACAACTGGCACCAAAAAAATATTTAAAGTGTTCAAATCACTCCTTTATGGTCTCATTACCTATTTTGTCTTTATATTTTTTCTTTTATGTTGCTCTAATGTCTAGATTATACCTGTATAAACTCATGTCATCTTGTAGTTTCTACATTGACCATTCAGTTAAGAAATCATGTTCAGTTTTCTAAATAAAGCATTCTTTTCTTTTATATAAAATAAATAAATATAGTATATACTATTAATACTTTTCACAATTCTCTATGGTCTTCTAAATACGATTTCTCTGCCTATGCCAATCCGTTTAGGTATAATTCATTTCCTATCAGAGAAGAACTTGCTTTGAAGTCGTAACACATTGTGCAGTAATGACTCAATTACAAAAAGATGATTAGGTATTTTTTTATTCTTGGGATTATCCTAGACTTTACTCTTCTTCCTTGTGTTAGAATTTTTTCTTATTTTTAGAGGCTAGCTTGTACAAATTAGATCCTTGATGGGTTGGCAAACTCTGAGAACAGTTAGAATTTCCTTTTTAACAATACTTTCTGAACAATATGGGTATCCTGAAGTGGGGAGAGAGTGAACTGGTATGAGGGGGAGGTGATAATTTGTCAAAGAGCAGTTTTCCCTAGAGCTTACATGCTGTTTCCCATCAGTGCTTAAAACCAGCAGGTTGTTAGAACTAGTTACAGTATTACAGATGTTTCAAGCCATTAACATATTATTTAAATACCATTGTGGTAGGATTTGCTACAGATATTTTTTTGTCTTGCAAACTGGAAGTTAAATGTCTTCTAATTAATCTACCAATGTAATATTTATTTGTCCCCAGAAAAACCAAAGATTTAGTTTGCTACACTTTTTTCTCAAACACAAGAGAGGGGACAAGGTTTGACATGTGTCAGTCCTTTCCACACCAAGTATGTGAGAAGATTCCCTAGGAAATTGTTAGCTGGGTACTACATCTATTTGTGAAGTGGGTGATAAACTATTGTTCCTCTCATTTCATGACCACTAGGGAGATGAATGCAATTTGCACAGTGCAGTGGTAATAACTAATGTGACATTTTCAAAGGAATCTAATCATGGATTCTAAATATTCATACCCAGGGCCTCTGCTGAGAGATTTTTTTTCCTTTTAAAAGTGTTCTTTGAGTAGACAAACACATTGCATGCCTTTAGATAGGTAAATATTATACTTTTAAACATATGGTTTGTAGAGCACTATTCCTGCAAGTTGCTTTAGAACATTTACTGCTAGTCATCAAAGCCTTATAATTAGGTGACCACACAATTTATCATGCAACCTTCTGAGAGTAGAAGGCACCATTAATAATTATACAAAAATAAGAATCTCAAACTGATACTGTTCTGGGCAAACCAGGAGATACACTCAGTCAACACGTAATGAAGTTTTAAAATTGTTAAGATTTTAAACTAATTATTTAGGGAGGAAATTAAAAAATCACATATTACCAGAAAGCCAAAAATTCATCGTGATCTGATAAACAGAGGTAAAATCTCAATTCTGCAGTTATGGAAATCACATTAGGACAGGAATCTTTATAATGTAAGTATCTGCCTCTGTGTGCACTAAAGAATTTCATTGATATTTCAGACTGAAGTTTATATGTTAAGGATCACTGATAGGGTGAGACCTTTCTGCTGTCCTCACCGTCCTTGGTGACTGGCTATCAGTACGAAAATTTGTGAGGAAATTCTGTCTCAAGGCATTTTATTTCCAGAGACCCGTATGCTAGATTATTCCAAGAAAAGAATTTCAGGAACTAGTTTTGACATGAAGGAAAAGATGATTTCCAACTACTTCTTTCATTATATGTTTCTTTTTTCAATTTATGTTAATATGGGAGATTTTGAATTTTTAATGTGACTTAACCCTAAGAAACCCTGCCTGGGAAATAGCCAGAGGGTGTGTGCTATTATTACAAGTCCTTTAGTATCAAGAAGGGCAGTATGTATATCCTGACCTAGCTCTATTAATTTGCCTTAAGGCCAACCAAGAGAGTGTGCACTTGATGAATATAAAACTTTCCTTCCCCAGAGTCATTTTAGATTAAGATAATGTCCAGTTTGGATGATACTAAAGAAATTGTACTATAATCAAGGTACAGAGCAGCTATTGGGTTTGCTAATGCTTAAGAGGAAGAAGAACATGGAAATGTGATGGGAAGACATAGTGGGATAGTGATGATCTACAAATGGGGGAATAGGAGTCCCTGATAATCAAGTATGGAAGTCAGAACCGTCAACTGGTTTGATGTAATAGAAGTTAAGAGAATAAGAATGGAGAGAAGCTGGAATAAGCTAAATAAGATGAAACGCTTAGTTCAGGAAAGTGGAGCATGTTGCTAAGAGCCCAAAACAAGAAAGTTAGTTTACAGAGTTCCTTTTGGAACATTTAATAAGATGCTAGTAATTTACAATGCAAGTAGCTACAAGGACAGAAGTTGTGACTTGCAGAGGACAGCCCTGCAATCCAGACAGCAAAGGACTTTTTACTTCTAAGGACAAAAATCATACTAAGGAAATTTGTTAAACTTCAAAATAGAAATTGTCCTTATAATTATTCTTTCATCTTATCTCCAAAGAAAAATGTATTATTTCTAGTCTTCAAAGATAACATTCATTCAATCTTCGAAGAGGTATTGAGTTAATACAGTATGCCAGGCATTGTGCTTCCCTTCTGTGGTTCATCCATTCCTTCCTCCTGTGTTCTCTAGCTGTCTCAGCCTTCTTTATCATCTCCTTCTCATGTAATCTTTTTGTCTTTCTTCTAACTTGTGTATATTTTTCACATACTGTGTGATCCTTCAGATGTCCTACTGATTTTTTAAGCAACTTTTATTTCATTTAGCAAATATCATGTTCATTTAATGAATACTTACTCAGTATATATTGACACTTTGTTCCAGGTACTGGGGATACAGTGGTGAGCAAATAAATGCTGTTTCTGCCCTCATGGAGTTTACAGTGTAATTGGACAACCAGATTAATTAAATAGTTACATAAATCAATGCAATACTATAATGGTGCTCATTTCAGTCAAGGATTTGTATACTGTGAGCACCTATAAAATGGGAAATAAAAGTTGAGATGAGAACTGATGGAAGACATGACCTCAATGACTGAAGAAAAGAAAAAAGAGATCTATCAGAAAGAACTCTTCAACATATGGACAAATGTGGGCAAGTGTGGAGAATGTAAAGAACGGATAGAAAGCAGATAAGGCTGAAACAGAGAGAGATCACAAAGGCAAGAAGGGATCAGTTCAGTTAAAACATTTTACATTTTTTTTTTGGTTAAAATTTTAACAACAGGTTGAAGGAAGCCATTGAAATATTATATGTAGATAAGTGAGTAGATTTGTACTTTGACAAAAAATTCACTGTGATTACAATGGGAAGAATAGATTGGAGTGTGTGGCAGATAGATAAGGCAGAACAATTGGGAGATTCTATGCAACAGTCTAGGTTGAGAGAGGATATTAGCTTGAACCTATGGATTTGATAAAGTTGGAGTGAAGTGGAAGTAATAGAGAGATATTTAGGAGGCAAAACCCAAAGGGCTTGAGAATGGATTTACATGGGTGGTTATAGAGAGAGAGTTGACAGGGATGCATTCAAGTTTTTGTCTTAATTGCATGATGATGACTATACTATTTGTTGGGATAAGAACCTCTGGAAGAAAAACACTTTGTGTTGAAGTAAAGCTCAAATTTTAATTATGTTTTTGAAGTTCCTTTACATAATTCCAAAAGAGATATCAAATAAAGAGTTGATATATCTGGAGCTTAGTGTAAAGTTTTGCACCATAGACTTTAGGAAGTTAAATTTAACAGATTAGAAGAGTAGGTTGGACATGTGAAAGAAACAGAAAAATGATCAAAGGAAGAAAACTAAGAGTGTTTACCTTGAAAACCAAGAAAAGAGGTTGTGTCAAGGAGTCAGTGTTCAAAAGTTGGTAAGACGCTGAAAGGTTGAGATAAACATGGACAAATACATTGGATTAGTGATGTGGAAGTCATTGGATGCTATAGCAAAAGCTTGGTACAGAGGGTTGGTTGTGCAAAAGACCTTATTGAAGGATCAAGAATGAGATGCAGGGAAAAGGAGAGTAAGTATAGAAAATCTTCTTTTTTATTTTTCTAAATTGATTAATTCATAAAATATTACTGAGAATTTGCTATATGCCAGGAAATGGCTAGGAACTAAGAATTCATAGTGAATAAGACAGTATCTGTTCCCAAGCAACTTATAACCTGGTCAGATGTCATAAGTGAATGAAACTTACTACTACATTCACTTCTTCGTTAATTAACTCTCAGATTTCTAGAATCTGACTTCAACTTTCAACAAATCGGTAAAACTCTTTTCTGGTTTCCAAAGACCTTCTAGTTATCATACTCAGTGAGATTTCCTCAATGTTCATCTTCATTATCATCTGGGAATATAATACTGATCACTACATATTCCTAGAAAAGCTCTCTAAGCTATTACATTTTCATTCTTGTCCTCCTCTGTTTCTGTCAATAACTTGTTTCTTCCTAGCCTCCATCCTTCCCCTTACCACAGGTGTTCCACCACATTTAGTCCTTGATCCTTTGCTGATGTCTCAATAAATACTCTTTCTCAGGGAACACACCGATTTTTACAGTTTTAGTTATGATAGTGGGGAGGTAGGGGAAAGCACAAATGCCTATCAATGGTAAATCTTCTTACTCTTTTTTGATCTTACATCTCTACCAGATGTATAGTTTCTTTTTTGAAGTGTCAGTGCAATCAGTGGGAGTAAAACAGTGGCTCTTTTATATGTTAATTTTCATTTCCTCATGATGTTGTACATAATTTTTATAGGTTCACTGGCTACTCTGTCTTCTATGAATGAATTATTGTGTCCTTTGTAATTTTTATTTCATTAGACCAACAAAAAGAATATCCTAAAGATGGCTTTTGCCTTTGGAATAGAAATACATCACTGGCACATGCTAGACTACATGAGAGAGCTCATCTGATAATATATCTCTCATCTGTAATGGAAAATCCTTAGCAATTATATCTTCAAATATTACTACCTGCAATTTGATGTGTGTTGGATTTTTATATCTCTATTTTGCATACTACTTTCTCTTTCATAACTTTAACTTTTTAAGTTAAAAAGCTTAAAAGCTCAATGAGCTCATAAGCTCATTAACTTTTTGTGCTCCCTTTAACCATAAGTCTTTAGTCACATTTTTCCAATTCACTGCTTCTCTCTGCAGCTTTGTTGAGTTTAGAATTTATTCTATATCTTTGATATTCTGATAATTCTAATGATTAAATTTCTGTTGCTTTTTTCAGGTACAGTAATTCTAACTGGTTCTTTTTTAGGTCCATCCTCCTAATACATATCTATCTGTCTTTAACTACTTTACTTTTTTCTTCTTAATTTTCTAATGAATAATGATCTCATATATTTTCAAACTTATTTTGAGATTATTTTATTGTTTACATTTTATCATAATTGAATTTATGTTTTGATTGTTAAATTTGAGTGATGTGCTTCCTAATAGAGTATTCACTCTAGTGCTTTGACATATTTGTTTGTGAGATCGTTTGTGGTGACTATTTCTTTCTCCATCAATTTCTTCTTCTTTGGTAATAGTTTTGCTTATCTGCACCTGGCCCCAGGAATCCTGAGGGCAGACTTAGAGGATGGTTTTTCCTAGGTCTTGTCCAAGATGGTTTCTTTACTTCCTTCCCTACAGTAGCATTCAGGGAGATTTTTGGCTTTGTTTTCTTTCTTTTTTTTTTTTTTTGCGGTACATGGGCCTCTCACTGTTGTGGCCTCTCCCATTGCACAGCACAGGCTCCGGACGCGCAGGCCCAGCGGCCGTGGCTCACGGGCCCAGTCACTCCGCGGCATGTGGGATCTTCCTGGACCGGGGGGCACGAACCCGCGTTCCCTGCATCGGCAGGCGGACTCTCAACCACTGCGCCACCAGGGAAGCCCTTTGGCTTTGTTTTACAGGCTCAGTAGGCCCATCTCAGTCCCAGGTTCATGCAGTAAACCTGTCTCTTCTTTCCCTACACACATAAAGTCAAACTTCCAGTTACTTCAATAATGATTCCAGAGTCCTTCGTGTTCTTGGCTTGGGCCTCCATATAATACAGTGTGTGTTTTTATTCTATTCTAGAAATGTTAGCCTCCCTCTTTGAATAAGGTTATATATTATTAATGTTCTAACAATGTTATCCATTATTGGTATGTTTAAAGGTGAGGGAGAAATTCAAAGCCATCCTGACATAAAGTCCTTTGGTATTTCTTTTTTTTTTTTTTTTTTTGCAGTATGCGGGCCTCTCACTGTTGTGGCCTCTCCCGTTGCACAGCACAGGCTCCGGACGCGCAGGCTCAGCAGCCACGGCTCACAGGCCCAGCCGCTCCGCGGCATGCAGGATCCTCCTGGACCGGGGCACGAACCCATGTCCCCTGCATCGGCAGGCGGACTCCCAACCACTGCGCCACCAGGGAAGCCCTGGTACTTCTTGAAAAGCAGAATATTTACATTTCTTTTATGATTGTTACTATTATTTGGGAATGACCTTTCATACAATGAAATTTTAATTCTTTAATCTGTGTTGACTATATCTTTTTGACTGTATGTTGTTAAAAATTTGGTTATATTTTTCCAAAAGCCTCATATATCTGAACACTTAAATCAATGTGTATCTCATTAATTAGAAAAATTGCATTAAAAATTCTAAGTAAATATAAGTACTATTCCACTGATCTGCCTAATTATTAGTACATCAGTACCACACTGTTAAATAGTGTTTCTTTACAATTTTTTGCTTGTTTGTTTGTGTGTTGGTAAAAATAATTCCCAGTTTTTTCTCCTTCACAGTCTTTTTTTCAGATATTTATTGGCTTCTCTCACCTGTCCTTCTAAGAAAGAGGAAGAATAACTTCCAAATTCCAAACACATTAGATTGAAATTACATTTAATTGATTACATGAGTTAAATTTTGAAAAGTTAACTTTCTTTTTACCATTAAACTTTCCCAACTGATAAAATGATATACTTCTTTCTGTTTTGTCCTACAGTAAAATTCTGATTTTTAAAAAAAAATTTTTTTCATAACACTAGCAATTTTATATCATTCTTTCTTTGTGACCAAATATTTTTGGTTATATTATCCTAAAGGCATTGTTTTTATGAAGTGGCCAATGTTTAGTATTAAAAACTAAGCACTGCAGGAAAGTGTTAAAAAAGTAAAGACAGACACTACTACATTACCACAAATAATAACCACTCCTAATATTTAGTAAAGCAACATTTCAGCCACTTTCCTCCACAACTTACACACTGAAGTATAGACAGGCAGACATGAAATCCAAATTAATAGCATAAAAATGGGAGTATGTTCTAATGGATTTTAATGAAAATATTACACTTAATTTAATTTGCATTTAAAAGAAAAATACACAGATGTGAAACTGAAAGAACTTAGATGGTGTTTTACCAAGAAAATCTATTGCTGTCTAAAATATTTATCTTAGGGTAAGTGAAAAAAAATATTAAGAACATAAACAGTTTGAGATCTTTCTGGTTTTCTTTTCACTGCATGTACTCTTTTTAGCTTTCATTGACCTGTTCACAAACACTGATCTCTAGTTCTCAGATACGTTTTCCCTCTCTCCTTCCTCATTCCAGGTATATATGATTTTTCAAAATGTATCACATCTAGATTTTGTTTTGCAAACACAACATCTGTTGTTTTATTTAAGTTCTATTTTAAAATGGATCTTGGTTTCACACTCAGCTTTTATACCATGGTTTCATCTTTCCTGAGTCATACACTTTGATTCATGTAATTAACTGACTTATTCTTGCCAAGTGGTTTTTCAATAGGGACACCTGGGTGGTATTTCCCTGAGTTATTTCATCTTAGAATGTCTGTCTGTTGGTTTATACCCTGAGTGACTATTTGACTAAGTGTAATACTCATGGATCAAATTGTCTTCCTCTCAAAACTGGGAGACATTGTTTGATTTTTTTGGCATAGAGTGTTGCTGTGCCAAAGAATAAAGCTTTCTTTATTTTTCCCTTCTTGTAGCTGATCTTTTTTCTTTCTGCTTAGACCTCTAGGTAATTTTCTTTATTCTTGAATCTGAAAAAGATACAGGTTATGTCTCCTTATTAATTGTTTTGTATTTTTTTCTTTTCTGTTTGAATGCAAGTTATTCATTATACATTCAAATTTGGCACATTTCCTTCTTTCTCTGTTTAAGAGAAGTGTCACCCTATCATGCCTCTAAATATATTTTCTGTTCAAAATGCTGTTTCCTGTTGATTTTATCATTATATCTCTGTCTCTTTCTCTCCACATTCACATGTTTATATATATGCAAATGTTCTTACATATGCACATGAACAATATATATATGAATAGGTGTCAACAATCCTCTGTAAATATTTAAATATTAATATTTTTGTATGATCATTGTGATTATCTCAAGCCTTTTGCCTACCAATATAATTTGATTTTTAACTGTATCTATTCTAGTCCTTGCTGTCTCCAATTATTCATTAGTTTTGTAGTCACAGTGTTGTATTCTAATTTTTCATGTAAATTAGTTGCTTTGTAATCTCCCTGTTATATTGAATTTATATTTTTATTAGACTCTTCTTAGCATGAAGTTTATATAGGCTTACTTTTCTGTTATTTGTATTATATTTTTAAAGATTTTTTCTTTTTATATACCATATGATATGTTTATAAAACTGCAATATTGTTTTTCCAAACCCTTTTTTTGCTTAATAAGCAGATATGCTAATAGCTTAATTTTTCACAGAAATATTTGTGGATTTTCTTTGACCTACATCACCTAAGAGCAGTATTAAAGTATTGTTTGGGAAAGAACAAAGGTATAAGTATAAATTCACATTCTGTTGCCTTGTAGGGCAAGGTGAAGAGGGGAAGGGACAATGAAAGTTTGCTGGGATTTTCCTTCACCCCATCATTTGTGCATCTCACACCAAGGCCTGCTCCTCTCCACCAAAACTTGACTACAAGGATTTTGTTTTCTTACTTGTGTTTTCACGTTTTGAATTTGGCATACAGTCGTATCCTTTTTCTTTGTTTTTGTTTGTTTTTTTGCTATTGTGGTGAGTTTTTACCACTTAAGTTAAAATGATTTTATATGTATTAGGGATTCAATGATCTAACTTCTTTCTACTAACACAGTGGACTATTTTTCTAGATTTCCCTATTTATCTTTAATAATTTGTTAAGTTTTCTGTTTTACCATTTCTTTACTACTTCATTTTACTTTGTGATTAAAACAAGAGTACAGATAACCCTTATAAGCAGTGGAAAAAGAATTATGACAATAAATCTTACATACATTAAAGAGATCATAAAAAGTTATTATAAAGAACTCAATGCTGATGAATTGAAAATATAGATTATATGGTTAAGTACCTACAATAGTACAACTTACCAAAACTGACATAAGGAAAATAGAAAGTATGACTGGTGTTTTATATACATATATATATATATATTTATATAATATACAGATTGTATCAATTGCACCTTGTATTAAAATCTTCCCAAAAGTGGAAAAAATAGACCCAGATGGCTCAGAGATGCATTATTATTCAAGATTAGTTTAACATTTAAAAAATCAGTCTAATTTTGTACATTAATAGAATAAAGGAGAGAAATCATATGATCATCAGCATAGATGCATTAAAAACATTTGATAAATCTAAAATCCATTAAGGATAAAAACTCTTTGCAAACTAGAAATAGAAGGGATTTTCCTTCAGTCTTATAAATATTATCTACATAAACTTCATGCAAATGTCTTATTTAATGATGAAAATTGAAATCTTTTTTTTCTGAGATTGGGAATAAAACAGGGACTTCTGCTCTTTCCAACTTCATTTCAACATTTCATAGAGATTCACACCCAGAGTTTTGCAACTTTAGCACTATTCTGGGGCAGATAATTCTTTGTTGTAGGGGGGGTGTCCCATACATTGTAGGATGTTTAGCAGCACCCCTTGCCTCTACTCAATGGATGCCAATATCATCCTGCCCTTGCCCAATTTTTACAACCGAAAAAGGTTCCTAGGCATTGCTGGGGCTAGGGGAAAATCACTCCCAGTTGAGAAACACTGCTCTACTCATGCAGTTAAATAAGAAAAAGATGTATGAATTTAAAAAGAAATAATAAAATATCCATTATCTGTTGATGGTATGTGTGTGTGTATGTAGCAAATCCAAAAGAATCTATAGATAAATTATAGGAATTAATAAGTGAGTCTAAGAAGGTAGCTAGATATGTGGTCAATATATCAATATACAAAAATTTATTGTACTCCACTATAAGAAAGAAAGTAAAATTTTAAATGTTGCCATTTTTAATAATATCAAAAGATTTAAATTTAGGAATAAATCAAAAAAATGCCATGCTCATCCTCTGAGGAGAATGATGAACTATTAAGAGTACTGTTCAAAGACCCAGATAAGTGGGAAGATATATCACGTTCCTGGAATGGAAGACTCAATATTTCAATTCTCTCATATTAGATCTATAGATTCAATGAAATTCTAGTAGAAATGCCAGCAGTTGTGTGTGTGTATAACTTGACATTCTGAATGTAAAATTTATATAAAAATATAAATGAATTAAGAAGAAAGACCTTTGTAAAAGAAGGACAGGAGAGGGGGAGGATTTGCACAACCAAATATCAAGACATTTATAAAGTTATAATAACTAGAAATGGTATTGGTACAAGAAGAGAGACATTTTTCAGTGGAACAGAAGACAGCTTAGAAATAGATTCCACTAATGTGGACACTTGATTTACGACAATGGTTGTATTGTACATCAATGAGGGGAGAGCAGTCTTTCCAATAAATGGTAGTAGATCTCTTGAATATCCATAATGAGAAAAAATGAAACTTGTCCTCTACCTTATATTATATACAAAAATCAATTTCTGGTGTATTATCAGTCTAAATCTAAAAACAAAACAATAAAATTCCTAGAAGAATATACAGGATAATATTCTTATGACCTTGGGATAGATGTAAATTGTAACATAGAATACAGAAAGACTATTCTTAAAGGAAATGATTGTTGAGTTGTACTACATTAAAATTAAGAACATCTCTTCATGAAAAGTTAAGAGAGTAAAAAGGCAACCTGTGGAACAAGAGAAGATGTTTGTAATGTGTACAAGTGAGGGCTTGTGTACAAATTATATAAAGAATTCCAAAAATCAGTAAGAAAAAGATGGACATGTCACAGGAAAATGGATACAAGGTAGAAACAAGCACTTGATATATGAAAGGTATTCAGTCTCATTAGTTGTGAAAGAGCTACAAATGTGAAAAATTAAATGAGATGTATTATGCACCTACAAAGTTAAAAATAAATGAGATGGTATTTTGTTCCTATCAGTCTCAGATAAAAAGACTGACAATATTAAGTGCTGACAAGGATGCAAGCAATGGAGAGATTATACTTTAAAATTTATGAACATTTCAATCGGTACATCCACTTATAAAAAAGTTTGACAGTATTTACTAGAGTTGTATGTATACATGTGGTATAACCCAGCAGTTTCATCTAAGGGTATATATCCTACAGAAATGGGTGGATGTATGTACTCAGAAGCAAGTAAAATAATATCCTAGCAACATTAATAATAAGGCCAAAAATAATGAAATAGTCCATAAACAGTAAAATAAAAATATAAATTTTTATTTATTCATATGGTTTAACCTATATAGAAATACAAGGAATAAACAACAGCTATGAATGTGAATGAATAACTGTTTTATGCAACATGTATACTTCTCATTATATAATGTGTCCCTAAAGAAGCTAGACAAATAAAGAATAGCTAATATATAATTCCATTAACTTAAAGTTGAAAAACAAGTAAAATAAATCTATAGTATTAGAAGTCATCATAATAGTTCTCCTTGGGGAGGAAAGAGGAAGTAATGACGACAGGGCATCATGAAATGTGCTTCAGGGGTACTGAGAAGCTTCTACTTTTCAGCCTGGCACTGGTGCCATGGATGTCCACTGTGGGATAAGTCACTGAGTTTTACATTCTTTTTGTGAATTTATGAGTTTATACTTCAATTTAAAAATGCTGTGCATATTTTAAATAAGTACTTTTTAAATTTAGGAGCAAAGATTTTATTTTGTAACTATTAAAAATGTCTAATAATGTTATTTTCCAAATCCTGCACATCTTTGATTACTTTTACCACCTTCACCTGCTTAAGACTGAGTTTATTAAAACCCTCTACACTTATTCTACTTCTAATCTTTATTCCATGTTTTCTCCCTCCTGAGAGCTTTTCCTTTATGTCTTCCAGTGCAGTGTTGTTATTTGATACATTCAAGTTGTTTATGATTTTTCCAGTTTGGGTACACATTAGCCTTTTTTTCTCGCCTGCTTAATAGTATTTTGTTCAATAGTAAGTCCTGATTTCTTTTAGTTTGCATTTTCCTAGTGTATTTCTTTCTTTTTTTTTTTTTTGTGGTATGTGGGCCTCTCACTGTTGTGGCCTCTCCCATTGCGGAGCACAGGCTCCGGACGCGCAGGCTCAGCGGCCATGGCTCACGGGCCCAGCCGCTCCACGGCATGTGGGATCCTCCCGGACTGGGGCACAAACCCGTGTCCCCTGCATCAGCAGGCAGACTCTCAACCACTGTGCCACCAGGGAAGCCCTTTAGTGTAGTTTTTTAATTTTAGCTTTGTATTTTTGATTTCTATTATTTAGTTTTATCTTTTTTTCCTTAATTACTCCTTCTCTTTTTCACTTTTATACTTTCTACTGTTTTGGAAATTCTGGGTCCTATTTTAAATTCTATAAGTGGTTACGTTTATATTTTTCAAATACATTCTGTAATTTTCATTTTTTAATTTTTGGAATACATTTTGAAATGGTATCTTTTCCATCCTTTTTCTTCTCTTTTTTTACATGCTCTTCTAATCTGATTCCTATTCAGTATTAAAATGTAAAACTTGGTTTCAGTGCTCACCATCAGTGAACATATGTTCCTCATTCTTGAACTATTAATTTTACTTTATATCTTGTTAGCTTAGCTTCTATTTTCAAGAAATTGTTTTAAAGAAATGTATATGAATAATCTATTTTCTGTGGCCTTAGTTATATGTTATTTTTCCTTTTATGTTTGTTAATATTTGCTTCACTTTATTTTTTCTGTTTATAAATTCTTAGGTGAATAATTTCTGTGTAGGCTTGATACGTGAATCAGGTATGGTATACAATGTATACTTGTCTGGTTTGTTGACTTGGGTGGTTATAAAATATTTTTGGATTAAGAGCTGGAATAGAGTGTGATGTGCACAGCTCTTGGTCTACTCCCAGAGTGCACTGCATTCAAGGCAGCTCCATCCTACTATAAGCCTGCTCTGCTTCCTTTACTGTTGCTCTCCATGAGGTGCATCCTCAGAGGATATGGTGTGGGACTCCCAGTCAGTATTCCCTCCATCTAACCCTTGGCTGCCTCATACTTCCAGAGACTCTGAGATGATGAATAAAGGTGGGTTTAGATAAAGTTCTACACTTGCTCCAGATTCTGGCATTAGATTTTTCATCCATCTCTTCAGAACATAAATGTTAACATAGTATAAAAGGTATGGATTTTAGCTTTCTTTCTGAGTTCTCAGGGTTTGTTTTTTTTTTTTCATGGAAAATTAGGAGATGCTGTGTTGTACCCTCCTATAAAGATACTATTTAAATATAAGAATACAAGTCTACTTTAAAAGGAAATTCATATTTAATCTTAGAAAAATAGATGTATCAGATCATAAGAATCCAAAGAGAGAGAGCAGGTGAGGGAGAAATGTCAATGTGGGGGAAGGAACGTTGCAGCTGCTTTTTGGCATTTAGCAGTAAGTAGATAATGCTTGTGACAATAACAGCAACACACACTGGAAATGACAGGGCCATATTTCAAGATTGTACCTGAAAAAATCTTTAGATAGGAAAAATAAAGTAAATAATTACTAAAAAGAGAAATGAGAGGTAATTAATGAACTGGAAAATAATTATTCATAGGCTTTTGCCTCTGTTTTTTACATACTTGCTCATATTAATTGACTACAATATGCTAAGTACTTATAAGCAATATTTCATTTCCACAATAATATTATGAAATGGCTGTAACTTCTCTGTTCTATAGGTGAGGAACATACAGTTAAAATAATTTGCTTAAGGTCACAGAGCTGCCTTCATTTCCTGTCTATGATCTGGAGCAACAGACTGTGTCCTCTTCCATAGTCAGACTGACTCTTTCTACCTGGTAAAGTTAATTCTGAAAATATTGTTTATTAAATATAAAATGAAATTATAAAGCATATATTTTATTTAAGTGTAAATGTAAAATGTGTGTTTGACAGGATTATGTTGTATATTTACACTCTTCTCACTCATGTAACCAAAGTAAATATAATTGTCAGGTCCTTCCTGATTATTCTAGAACAAATAATCACCTGTTGCCAGCCCTCCTAGGTGAAGATATACTTGCCTGAGAAACTGAAGAATATCTCTTGGACTTTCTTAGAAACTAGACTAGGTTTCTTAGAAACTAGACTAACACTAGATTATTTCACAGCTAGAGGAAGGGTAGAAATATTATTAAGGTAGATATTAACTTTGTAAGGGCAGTAGGTACTAAGTTGTAGTTCAATTGCTACAACAATTGTAGTTGTCAATTGCTCTGATTATTCATATTAAATAGTTTAACATGAGTTTGGCAGCTCTACTTAATTATTAACCTTAATGTGGAGGAGTTGATGATACTACCTTAAGAGTTTTGGCTGGAAAATGACCCTTGGCATGCATCAAGAACTCCTTGGCCTGCCAAGAAGTGCAATGTTAACACCCATATAATGAATTATAATAAGCTGGTTATGTGCAACATGCCCATATTTGTCCTTGGAACTCTCTAAACCAAACATAAAATCAAGGCCATTAGGAATACATTGAACATCTTTGGGAGAGTGAAAATCAAACTCTTTATGTAGTGTAATTTCCACTTCCATACATATGGAATACAATGTGGGACTTCTGGAGCGGGCTGCTGCGGGCTCGGGCTCAGGGGCAGGCTTGACTGCACGGCCGGGGACCTGCGTCCGCCGGCGGGCTGACTTCTTTGGCTTCGTGAGACCCCAGCCGGGACGCCAGTCCCCTCCAGAATGAAGGTCTTCCTGCCGGTGCTGCTGGCTGCCCTCCTGGGTGTGGAGCGAGCCCACTCCCTGGTGTGCTTCTCTTGCGTGAATAAGAACAGCAACTGGTACTGCCTGAAGCCCACCGTCTGCTCCGATACAGACAACTACTGGGTGAGCACCTCTGCCTCCGCTGTTATCGGGAACATGGTGGACTTTGGCTACACCCTGAACAAGGGCTACTCCCCATTCTGCCCCATCCCGAGCGTCAATCTCCGTGTGGCGTCCGTGGACACCCGCTGCTGCCAGAGCTTCCTGTGCAACATCAGTGCGGCCGACCGCGGGCTGCGGGCCAGCGCCGCTGTGCTGGGCCTCGGGCTCCTGCTCAGCCTGCTGTCGGCTCTGCTACGATTTGGCCCCTGACCCCCGGGACCCTGTGCCCGGCCCAGACTCCCAAAGCTCAGGAAAGAAGGAAAGCCCAGCTCCTCCCAGACCCAAGAGGATCTCGAAGCCTCCTCCCCTAGATTCCTCCCCCTGCAGAGCCCACTGTCTAGGCCCTGGGTCCCCACAGGCAGGCCTGCCCTCTGCACCCACACACCTGCCGGCTACCCTTACTTCCCGGTCAGCCTTCCAGGGGGAACCTGGGAATGGAGCCTGAGGGCCCCAGAGTCAGAACCACGTCCCAGGGACATGCTGGGAGGGGCACCTGATCCAAGGCCTGCCCCTGTCCAGGCCCTGTCCGCCCGCAGGTGCGGAAGATGTGCTTTGTGGAGAGGCGCTGGTCCGTGTGTCCTGCTAGGCACGGGTGAGTGTGTGGCCAGGTCTCGGCCTGTGTCGGGGGGCGGGGATGGAAGTAAGCGTCAGGATCCCGGCATCCGCAGCCCCTAGAGCCCCAAGCGCCAGCACAGAACCCCTTTCCCCTGGCATCTCTGCACACCTCATTTCACTCACTTTGAGGGCAGCCTTTAGGAAGACATGCCTTCCACTGTCCCCAGGTCTAGGCTGCTGACCCAGGAATCTGCTCCCAGCCCGAAATCCAGCTGCTCTCGGGCCCCCTCCCTCCACCGCCACACTGGAGCCCTCCTGCTGCTTTGCTGCCTCAAATAAACACAGATGTTCCCACCCCCCCCCAAAAAAAAATGTGGGACTTCTAGCAAATGTGCCCTGTCCGTAACTGGCCAAGTATTATTCAACACTGAGCACCTCTAGGTGTCAGATGACATAAGGGACGCGGTCTTACCATTGAGGTAAGGTTCCTATACCTGAGCAGCAGTGAATCCATTGGTAGGGATGGAGCTTTGAATCAGGGATGCAGATTTTAAATTTGTTTTGCTTTCTTCTGTGTTTGATATAGAGGCTCTACCTTCCTAATAGTCTTAAGCGGGAAGGGAGATCTAGTTATCAGACTAAGGGCAAAACATTTTTTCTTGAAATTTCTACAGAAAGATATTTCTCTACACACTTTTCTTCCTATCACCTCTTTCCATGTGAACACCCTGGAAAATAATACACAGATGATACAAAGAATGATTCAGAGATGCCTTGCTTTTCCTTAACCTTAGTTTAGAAAATATGTTCTGAAGTCTAATGGTCAAACTGGGAAGCCAAATATTAGGCAAAACTGTGCTCTCTTACACAGGTGGTTGTACTTCCCTATCTCATCACATTGACCCTGGATTTAATGAGGAGTGGAGATGGAAAGGAAGAAAGGAAAGAAATCAATGCATTTTCCACACTAGCAGCTGGTGTGCATATTACCTGGACTCATGTCCAAGGATGAGTAAGGTTTTATTTTTTTTAAATCAGTTCACAAATGAAGGAAACAGTAGGGAATTAGAAACAGGGATCTATGGAGGGAACCTGGGCACAGGTGAAGTTCATTATAGATCTCTTGCTGCTGTTGTGTTTTGGTAGCAGAGCTTAGGTAGCTGCAAACGAGAGTAATTTATGTTCAGTTCTCCCAGCAGGACCTACCCCGAGACAGACTGTCTGGTCAGCACTCCATTCCAAGAAGAAAAAAGAAAAAACACAGAAAGGAATAGGTAAGACGCCATTTGCTTTCCTGATGTATTATTTTCTCTAAGTTTCTTAGCAGTAAACCTTTAGAATGAAAGCCCAATGGACAAACTAACTTTACCTCATGATGTGACTAATTTAAGAGAAGCTCAAAGCCTTGATCACTGTCATCTATTTCTGGCTCTCTGATTTAGCAGACAGATGAAGTGCACTTATAGCTGACAGATGTGGAAATCCATATACAGCCAGACAAATCTCTAGTGGCTACTGATGCAAAATAATATGAGTTGTTTCCACAAAGGTCAGTTGAAATTTGCATTTGAATTTTTCTTCCTGGGGTGCTTTTAATGATAGGATGAGGTCCTTAGGCTCTTGTAGTAAAATGTGCCCTCCAAATTTGTCAATTATGTTAAGGTAAAATCTGGGTTGAGGAAATGCTAAAGAAAAAAAATGTGCTCTGAATATTTACCACATACACAGAGAGTGGCTGTGAGATAACTGAATGAGAATTGTGACATTAATCTACCCTTGCAATTACTCTGTTAATTGGCAACTCGATTATCAAAATTAGAGTTCATTAAAGGTAAAATGTTTCTTCTGTGAATTTCATCTCCTGTACAAGATAATACAAAATATTATGCTCAGTGGGGAGGCTATTTTATCCATTTGGTTCTTTTTATGGCTTACATTTCTAAATACTAAATTGTGATTATTTGTCTGATTCATTCTTTTTAAAGAACTCATCATCGCTATTATTTATATAAAGTTAGCTTGCTTTCATAAACTATCTAATCCCAGCTCTCTGCACTGTACAGTGTGTGAGTACACTTAATTTAATTCACATATTTCACTTTTTATTGCTCAAGAAAATAAACAAAAAATCCAAGTTTATTAGAAGTCAATTTAGATCTATATACCATTCCATTACTGACCCAATTTAATAATATTTTAATTAGTCTTTTCAACAGCTTGACTCTAGAGTTAAAGAAGTGTTGATTGTATAAAAATAAAGGAGTATAATCGATATTATAACTTAGCTTGAGTCCATTTGTTTTGCTTGTAGGGGGTACTCATTGTGAAACATCCTGAGATTTTGTACAATAAAGGGTATATGGGGTTTTTTTTCTCTTATTTCCATATTTAGGACTGTTTGTTCGAATGCCATAATTTAAAAAACAATAACAAGGAAAAAAGACAAGCTACTTTAATAAACTTGATCTCTCGGTCACTGCCAGAGGTGAAACATAAAGAGTATCTCAGGGCAGTAAGTTTGGTTGATAATCTTTTCCTAAAATATAGTGTAGATTACCTTTGTACCTCCAGCAACCATCTCAATGTATAGCATAAAACTCACATTCAATGAATATTTTATGAATGCATTAGTAAACATGTAAAGCAAATTCTGTATTTCCAAGAAATAACTGTAATGATGCTTTGAAAAGCTTGATAGGTAGTTATGGATGGATATCTATAGATGTCTATGCACATACAGTTAAGTTCTTCCTGTAAAGTATGGTACTATTTGTTCAAGCTTATGAATTACTGTTATTAAAAAATACACATTTAGAATCAGAATCAGAACTTAATTCAAATGGAAAATCTGAATTCCTCTTTCTGCTTTGGGGAAGCACTGTACTGTAGTCTACATTGTCCTCAGAAATTTCTGGGAAAAAGGATTCTCTCTTCTTGCCAAAAAAGCATATTTCAGTTAGAGTTGAAATGTCATTCTAATTTTTTAATCGGAATTTCATCTGCTGCTCTCTTAACCTGCTTCTCCTTGTCTTGTCAGTGCAATCATAACAGTCTTCACTCATAATTGCTCATGACTATGATGACTTCAGATAATTCCTGCATTGTCCTCAGATAGACCATATCAAACTCTGAACAACTGTTATGGTTAATGAAAGTCTTTTTCTCACTTTGTTAAAGAGATTTTAGTGAAGGCTGACATTTTTTTAGAGATATGATTTGTAAAATCTGATATAACAATAAAGAGTAAAATTTTTAATATGTAAAACTTAGACACGCTTGCCATTAATTGTATTGGGACAGTGATCATATTTATTTTTTGGAAAATAAAATCATGCTATAAGGCTATAGAGTCAGTTCCCTGTTTTTCTCGACTCTGAGACTGCTGAATATGAGGGGAAAACCAAACTTTTCTTAAAATTTTTTCTGTATGCTTTACTTAAGTTTGGTGTTTCAGATCAAGCACTACTCTTAGCTATTTTATGTGAGGTGTATCATAGAACACTTTTTTTTATTGAAGTATAGTTGATTTACAATATTATATTAGTTTCAGGTATACAATACAGTCATTCAATATTTTTATAGATTATATTCCATTAAATGTTATTATAAAATAATAGCTATATTCCCTGTGCTGTACAATATATCCTTGTTACTTATTTTATACATAGTAGTTTGTGTCTCAGTATCTTACTGCTGTCTTGACCCCTCCCCCACTTCCCTCTCCCCACTGGTAACCACTAGTTTGTTCTCTATATCTGAGTCTATTTCTGTTTTGTTATAGTCATTCATTTGTTTTATTTTTTAGATTCCACATAAATAAGTGATAACATATAGTATTTGTTTTTCTTTGTCTAACTTATTTCACTAAGCATAATACCCTTTAGGTCCACCCATGTTGTTGCAAATGGCAGAATTTCATTCTTTTTTTATGAGTAATATTCCATTGTACATATATACCACGTCTTCTTTAGCCATTCATCAATTGATGAACACTTAGGTTGCTTCCATATCTTGGCTATTGTAAATAATACTGCTATGAACATTGGTGTGCATGTATCTTTTCTAATTAGTGTTTTTGTTTTCTTTGGATATATACCCAGGAGTGGAATTGCTGGGTCATCTGGTAGCCCTATTTTTAGTTTTTTGAGAAACCTCCATATTGTTTTCCAGAGTGGTTGCACCAATTTACACTCCCACCGACAGTGTAAAGGGTTCCCTTTTCTCCACATTATCTCTAATGTTTGTCATTTCTAGACTTTTTTGATGATAGCCATTCTGACAGGTGTGAGGTGATATCTCACTGTGGTTTTGATTTGCATTTCTCTGATGATTAGCAATGTTGAGCTTCTTTTCATGTGCTTGTTGGCCATCTGTATATCTTCTTGAAAAAATGTCTATTCAGGTCTTCTTCCCGTTTTTTAATGGAGTTCTTTGGTTTTTTTTTTTTGATATTGAGTTGTATGAGCTGTTTATATATTTTGGATATTAACTCCTTATTGGTCATATCATTTGCAAATATTTTCTATCAGTAGGTTGTCTTTCTGTTTTGTCAATGGTTTTCTTTGCTGTGCAAAAACATTTAAGTTTAATTAGTTCCCATCTGTTTATTTTTGATTTTGTTTCTTTTGCCCTATGAGACAGATCCAAAAAAATAATGTTACAATTTATGTCAAAGAGTATTCTGCCTATGTTCTCTTCTAGCAGTTTTATGGTTTCAGGTCTTAAATTTAGGTCTTTAATTAATTTTGAATTTATTTTTGTATATGGTGTGAGAAAATGTTCTAATTTCATTCTTTTACATGTAGCTATGCAGCTTTCCCAGCATCACTTATTGAAGAAATTGTCTTTTTTCCATTTATATTCTCGCCTCCTTTGTTATAGATTAATTGACCATAAGTGTGTGGGTTTATTTCTGGGCTCTCTGTTCTGTTCCATTGATTGATGTGTCTGTTTTTGGTGCCAGTACCATGCTGTTTTGATTACAGTAGCTTTGTAGTATAGTCTGAAGTGAGGGAAGCATGGTATTTCCAGCTTTGTTCTTTTTTCTCAAGATTGCTTTGGCAATTTGGGGTAATTTGTTGTTTCATATAAATTTTAGAATTATTTGTTCTAGTTCTGTGAAAAATGTCATGGGTATTTTGAGAGATTTCATTGACTGTAGATTGCTTTGAGTAGTATGGACATTTTAACAATATTAATTCTTCCAGTCCATAAACACGGGATATCTTTCCACTTCTTTGTATCATCTTCACCTTCTTTCATCAGTTTATTAGAGTTTTCGGCATATATGTCTTTCATGTCCTTGGTTAAGTTTATTCCTAGGTATTTTATTGTTTTTCATGTGATTTTAAACAGGACTTTTTTCTTGCTTTTTATTTTGATAGTTCATTAATAGTGTATAGAAAAACAACAGATTTCTGTATTTTAATCTGGTATCCTGCAACTTTACTGAATTCATTTATTAGTTCTAATAGTTTTTGGTGGAAACTTTAGGGTTTTTCATATATAGTATCATGTCATCTGCAAATAGTGACAGTTTTACATCTTCCTTTCCAGTTTGGACACCTTTTATTTCTTTTTCTTGTCTGATTGCTGTAGCTAAGGCTTCCAGTAATATGTTATATAGAAGTGGTGAGAATGGGAATCCTTGTCTTGTTCCTGATTTTAGAGGAAAGGTTTTCACCTTTGAGTATGATGTTAGCTGTGGATTGGTCATAAATAGCTTTTATTATCACTACTATGGATTGGTCTGTTTAGATTGTATATTTCTTCCTGATTCAGTCTTGGACAGTTATATGTTTCCAGTAATTTGTCCATTCTTGTAGGTTGTCCAGTTTGTTGGCATATGACTGTTCATGGTATTCTCTTATGATTTTTTATATCTCTGTGATATCAGTTGTTAGTTCTGCTCTTTCATTTCCTATTTTGTTTATTGGATCCTCTTTATTTTTACCTTGATGAGCCTGGCTAAAGGATTATCAATTTTGTTTATCTTTTCAAAGAAAAAAAGAACAGCTTTTGGCTTTATTGCTCTTTTCTTTTGGTTTCTTTTTTTTTTTTTTTTTTTTTTGTGGTACGCAGGCCTCTCACTGTCGCGGCCTCTCCTGTTGCAGAGCACAGGCTCCGGACGCGCAGGCCCAGCGGCCATGGCTCACAGGCCCAGCCTTTCCGCGGTATGTGGGATCTTCCCAGACCAGGGCACAAACCCGCGTCCCCTGCATCAGCAGGCGGACTCTCAACCACTGCGCCACCAGGGAAGCCCTTGGTGTCTATTTTATTTACTTCTTCTTGACCTTTATTATTTCCCTCCTTCTGCTGACTTTGGGTTTTGTTTGCTCTTCTGTTTTTTTAAATACTTTAAATGGTAGGTTAGGTTGTTTATATGAGATTTTTCTTGTTTCTTGAGGTATGCCTGTATCACTACTAACTTCCCTCTTAGAACTCTTTTGTTGCATCCCATAGATTTTGGAAAGTTGTGTTTACATTTTCACTTGTCTCAAGGTATTTTCTGATTTCCTCTTTGATTTCTTCATTGACCCGCTGGTTTATTAGTAGCATGTGCTTTAGCCTCTACTAACATAGGACTCTCAATCAACTGAATATAATACAGGAAAAGTAAGGACTTCTTATTGTGTTTACCTTTCCTTTTTCAAGTGTCTTATCATTTGTTTAATGTTAATTAAGGTCACAATTATTTCTATAAGGCTTTTTTTCCCCTCTATTAGGTGATAAACTCCTAGAGAATGGAACTTGTATACAATTAATTTATATATATTTATATTCCATATCATCAACCACAATGCACTGTACATTCCAGGTGATGAAAAAGTACTTATGGAATAAAACCAGAGCACATATTTTTATTCGGCTTCTATTTGGCTTCTATTTCTTTATAGGGAAAAGAAACTCACTGAAGATAGTTTAAGTTGGTGGTAATTTATTATAAAGATAAATGTGACAGTAAGAGAGAAGCTAATTAAAATCTTAGATTGCAAAATATATTAGTATGTGGTCTTAGAGATACTGTAAGTAGATGAAATTTCAGCACAGGAATTCATGAATTTTTACTCTAGTCCTTCATTATTTCTGCTTCCCAACAACTTGCCAATGTGTCTATCTTTTTCACTTTCTATTCTGAATCTCTAGCAAGATATTGTCAAGCTTTTTCCAGCCATGCCCTGAGAATCTTCTTTCACAGACAGTATACCTACACTTCTGCCCATTGAAAACCACTTTTATAATGTATATTCTTTCAATATTTCATTGTTCTAGTTGCCACAGAGTTTCTTTTTATTGATTTTTGACTCATCTTGCCTCTCTGAATGCAGTCTTTGCATTTTAGATTTTATAGCTAGCTACTTGATTCTCTTTGGATTTCTATGTGCAAGAATACAGATTAATTGGCTTAGCTAACTTAGATCAGAACTCTCAAACCCGACCATTTCATAGATAATTAGCCAACCAATGATTAGGCTGTTCTTGGGTCACATGATCTCTGTCCAGGGGTAGGGAGGGGCATTCATATAATCCACATGTGATGCTGCCTCAGCTAACATTGTGGGTGGAGAACTCTCTCCTAGAAGTGACGTTAAGTATGGCCTTATATCTTAATGGTATGTCAAATACACTTCCTGTGAAATATTACTTAAAGATAAAAAGATCTCAGACAACTTATTTATCTTATATCTGAGTTTCTAATCATAGAATATTTATTTTTAAAACTATAAGCTAGAGTTTAAATTACTCCCTGTGAGGAAGTTGGCTCTCTTAAATGGTTCCACTAATTCTCAAACGCTATATTCTTTATTATTTTTCCAGCATTGGCTCAAATTTTCTAGAAGTATATAAATAAATAATTAGGGTCCAATTTATTACTTCATTTAACCATTTAATATCTAAGGAGATCGAATGTAATATTAAAGGAGTATGTGAGCAAAACCAAAATAAATATTGTGATATAAAGAACAATTGTATATATATGTAGGGAGGGAGAGTTAGAGAGTAATAGCCCAAGATAGAAGACTAGACTATGGTGAAGATACTGTAATTGTATCATGTGAACTGAATTAATTTAAAATATGTCCTTTCTACAAGGATAAATGTATGTATACACATGCATGCACACACACACACACACACACACACACACACACAGAGTTTAAAGACTTCCCATCAGAGAAGTGGAATGTGAACCAAGGAAGAATATATTTCATCAATAAGGCTTGCAGGAGAGTTAATAGGCTGCAGAAAGTTAATAAGGAAAAAAGGAGCCTGAGATAAGGAAAGTGAAAAAGCATTGAGAAAAGATGAGGTTTTACAATCATATCAGTAAAAAAAGAGATAGAAAATAGGCTCACTAATAAATTAGGGGAGGTATGAAATTAAAGAAATCAGTGAGAACCTCAAATGACTGAGGTGCTAAACTACTTTAACAAGAAAAATGGAGAAAAGTAATATGCATAATTAGAACACAATAGAAATCTTGCAAACACAGAAATTTACAAGAGCAGGAAATGCACACTTGAGAAACTTGGCTAAGTTGGGTAAAGCACATTGACATAATCTATTTTGCATCAGTTTCAGGAGAGTAACATAGACTTCATATATGTTAACCCCAGAGTGCTTAAAATACTCCTTTGATTGGATTGAAATATTATCCCTTAATTGCCAATGGAGAATAAAGATGAAATTCCAACTGCTGAAATATCCTTGACAGGAAAGACAATTCTGAGTCCTTAGTCACTAAACAGATGTGTTACAATTTTATAAAGTTTCCAAATAGGTCCTGTTGTCATAGCTCTGATAAATAAAGGAGGCTGGATATATAATGCAGGAATCAAATAGTATAAAAATTCTGCTGTGGTGATACATATTCATAATCAAGAAAAGAATAAAGGGAAGAGCAAAGTATGAGCCACTGAGAACTATTTAAATGTTAGTCCTAAAGAGGTTTTATTTAAAACTGAATAAAGCATAACTTTTTTTTTTTTTCTATTCCATAAGCTTGTTTAGTAAACCTGGTTATGGTCACATATGCCGCTTATGTAGACATTATTTAGACATTATTTGGCTAACTAAACTTGGAAAAACCAAATATTCGATCTTTAGTTTCTTCATCTGAAAACTGGGTTACTGAAGAACAAATATTAAATGATACATACATGATAGTCTTTATTATTACGAATTTTGGCATTTAATTAATATTTTCCCAATCAAGTAGCAATCCCTGACTTAATTCTCTTTATTTTTTCCATACATTTTTGGACTTCTCATTATTTTTCATTACTAATAACATTTTAACAATGTTCTACATAGTTTCTTTTGTCCTTGGTTAAGTTTTTATTGTTGCTGTTTTTAACAATCATTTTAAACCCTGAATTGAATGCAGTCCTCCCTGTAGTCACATGGAGTCACATAGCATATGTTCCACCGATCTTTCAGTGTACAGCCAGAATCATTTTGAATACGACAAAAGCTAGGTATTGAAAAATGAAGTCAAATATTCAAGGTCATTTAAATTACTTCCATAGTCGGTGCTATTAGTGGCGGTTGAAGTTTAGACATGATATCTCTGCGGATACAGTCAATTCGAAATAACTAATATCTTTTGTGAGATCGTTTCACCAGGACTAACAATACTTAATGTACCTTTGCTAGATAATGTTAAAATACTGAACACTTAGTGTTACGTACTTTTGAATTAGACAGAAAAACCATTCATAATGATTTAGCATTTTGATTTCTTAAACTGTTGTTATCATCATTGAATCTTCCATTATAAACTGAATTTATTCTACATTCAATCTAAAATCCTGGAGCTGTGGTAGAACATATAAACTTAGGAAATATATTGATTCTTGCAAACACAAGTTACCTATGGCATATGGGCAAATCAGGTGAACCAAGTTTGGAGATTGATGCAGGAAGGGAGGATGATGTTTAAGAAGAACTGTAAACCTAAACAATCCTCTGCAGAATCTTCTGTTCTTAATTTTAAAAGCAGGAGCTCAAGGTAAATGTAAGGCTTTCCAGTATAGCAGTGGTTCACAAAGGATAGTCCTCAGATGGACAGTATCAACATCACCTGGAAACTGGATAGAAATGCAAATTCTCAGGCGCTGCCCTGGACCTACAGACAGGGCCCAGTAATCTGTGTTTTACAGATTACTGTAATAAGCCCTCCAGGTGATTCTAATGCAGGTTAACATTTGAGAACTACTGTATGACTTTTTAAAAGTGTAACATTTAGGCAGAATTATTACATTTTAAGTTGGACAGAATCTGGGTTGTCATTTGTGTGTGTATATATATATATTTATATATATTTGAGATTTGTTTAATTTTGAAAAAGACATACATGTTTAAACTGAGTACTGATAGTTTATAATAGCATAATTGTTAACACCTGTTTATGTGTCTGGCCTTTTGAGTTATTATATTTCTTTTTCACAAGAAGTCACACTCTATGTACATATCAATTTTAGGTTACTTCAAAAAGTATTTTTCTTAACTTTGTGTAGAGGTAGAATAAATTTTAAGTATTCAGAATTTAAATTCTTAGGTAGAAAATTTCCTTGTGATTTAAATAAAAACAAGAAAAATCTCTTAGTACACTGATGTCTTATAACAGATTCATTCATTTATTCATTCATTTCCTCCACAAGTCTGTGAGAATCTGTTATGTGTTAGGCCATATTTTCGGTGCTGGGAATAAAATCATACAAAATAAACTTCTCCCTAATAATTTATAGTAATATATATTCTTAATTCACCATTTGGAATTAAAATTTACCACATATTAGTTGATCACACTGCTCTCATTTTTCATCTCCTCGATAACATTTTAGTTCTAATTTACTTTCTAACAAAGTCCCCTTATATTAGTGTTTGGGATGGTTAGGAAAAATCATCCCTAAAGAACTATATTTGGGTGCCAAATGCACCTCAATATACTAACTGGATGACCTTCAAAAAGTCAGCATTCTGAACCTCATCAATTTCATTTGCATAATGGTAGCGATAACAGCTCTGAACTTAACCCACAAACTATCTGAAGAGCAAACTAGATAATGAACATGTAAATTTACTGTGACTGCTATACAGTTTTACATGTGTTGTGTGTTTTTTAAAATTGTCTATAACAAGCCACCATTTATAAATTAATCAATTTCATACATTTGAATTCTGGCTCTGATACTTACCTGCTCTTTGACCTTGGGTAAATTACTCCATGTCTTTGTACTAAAATTTCCTCAAATTAAAATGGTGGTAACATTTTTAAAAAACAAATGGTATAACCGGTGCGCCTAGACTACTATTTATTACATTGCTTAGATATATTTAACACTTACTATCCTTGTTATTAAACTATTTTTAAAAAACCTTATCACTAAAACAGTATTCAGGCTAAACTTAAAATACTTAGGACTCTGTATTCCCTTATCTCCTTAAACATGAACATTAAACCTCTTATTGCAAGTTAGGAGTTTCATTTAAACCTCTTTGACATATTTTAGAATATGTTTGTTTTGAAGGAAAAGAATAATGATTTTAGCTACTTCCTTGGCTCTTTCTGATGAAGCAATGTCTAAAAGAAGATGAAGTTATTTGAACTTTTTGGTCTTTTGGATTTCAGAGGAACTTAAAATTTCATTTACTGATATAACTCTAGTGTACTCCAAATTAAACAAAACCCAACTTTTAGCTATTGGAATTAACTAAAACCTTTTCCATAGAGGTCAGTTTGTTTGCTATTTACTTATTTTGCCTATATGTCTCAGTGATATGGATAATGAGGTAGTCATGGTTTCTTACAAGACACCAAGGCAAGAATATATAGCAGAATAACTGAAAGGCAAGTAAAAGTATTACTGTTGGAATTAGATTTTTGACCCAATAATATAAACTTAACTAAATGATGGTATTGTTCCCTAGCTGCAGGTAGCCCACTAAACCAGTTGGACAAAAATTATGTTGAGGCTCTTGTGGAGCTGTGAGAGGCGTGTGTGTGTGTGTGTGTGTGTGTGTGTGTGTGTGT